>NW_015091280.1:3189696-3492212 GCF_001431845.1 Calidris pugnax | reverse complement strand
AATGTCCAGAACAGGCTGCACTGATTTTTGTACAGTATCTGGATAATATTATGATGATTGGATTATTGGATTTCTGGAAATTCAAAAATCAAATGCAGCAGATTCGTGGTCATAAAGCAAGCACACTATACTTGTCTAAATTATTAATCCACAAAAAAATATTAAAGACTTCCTTCACTTCCAGAAGACCTGCCAAGATGCTGACCTGATCAGAATACATTGCCATACTCAAACAACTGCTCTGAACAAGTCACTTTGAACTATGCCTCTAGTACTATGTACAATGCAGCCTTCAGAAAGCAAAGTGTCATTGTGGCTGTGTTGAGCAAAACTGACAATAACAGTTCACAGTAAAAAAAGAAAAAAAAAAAAAAAAGAAAAAAAGAAAGATTGTACCAAGAAACAGAGCATACTTTGAGAATTAATTGCTCTAATTGATTACAAACACTTCACACGTACACAGAGAGGACAGGAACACAGAGAAATACAAAGAACACATTGTGAATTTACATCGTGATTTTTACTTTTCCCCTTCATTCCAAATACTGAAATGTTACTATTTGTAATTAAAAACAAAGAAATATTAAGACACTTACTTCTACGATCATAAGGATATAGGAAACATTACCACCAAATGTCACCCCAAAAGTAGCATTTTCTGCAAAAAGAGATGCCAGCTTAATGGTTTTTTTATCACACTTATTTGATCTTTTACCTAAAATAATCACATGAATCTCATCTACTATTGTTTTGGTATCTCACTGTAGAAGACACACGCTACCTATTACTGGTGACATGCTGTAGAACGCTGAGAGCAAGTATTTCAGTTTTGCAAGTTTGCCTATATTTTCAAAAAAAGAAATGCATTCACAGTTTTCATTTAGATGTTTTCACACATAAATTAGTGAAAGCAGCACTATCATTTGTGTTGCAAGAGACAAGACAACACTAATTTCTAAATGGACAGTCCATGCTGTTCAAATATTCTCTCCAACCTATAAAATATGGTATCACAACCTAATCTATTCTCAAAGGCAACAGTTTTCAATTCAACTGTAATTCTTTTTACACCAGAAATACAGAAAGAAGGGAAATTGTTGTAAGGACACAATGCTTCAAGAAATAGGGTAAGATATAGGCAAAAAATGCTGACCAGCAGAGCCAGGGAGAAAGGATAAGACCACCAGGGCTATGTGAGGCAAAAAGAAGAAGGAAGAACTAGATTTTTCAATGTGCCTTGTAAAATAATGCTTATACTAAACTGCTGGGTTATCTTAAAAAGTCCTGCAGCAAAAGAGGTACAAACCAGCTACAAGTTGGGAAGAGCCCTATAAAGAAAGGAGAACCACATGTAATAAAACTAAAGACTTTCTGCTTTAACCTGTATGGAATTGAGCCCTATTCAGAATTTTTGTAAGAGGATATAGCATAGGTTACCTAGTGTGCCCGCTCTAATCCAGTGCCAGCACCAAGCACTTATTATATTTATTACAGGAACTGTACAGACAGGACGCATTTCTGGCAGGGTTCCTCTATTTAAGTTAGTTAATTACCCAAAATTGTTTTTACAGAACTAAGAAAAAAAATGTCAGGGTTCTCTTTACTAAGGCAAATGCACACTATATTTTAAGGAATATTGAGCACAAGAAACCAACACTTCTGACGTTTCTCATTAGAAACTCAGGTTTCACTGGAATTTATGGACCCCGAAAACTGCACAATCATTAAAACAGCTTACAAAACTTATGAAATTAATTCTAACCAAAAACATCAACACGCTACCAACACTATTCTCATCCCAAATCCAAACTACAGCACTGTGGCATCTGCTAGCAAGAAGTTCAACCCCATCCCAGCCACATTCATGACAGTGTGACTGCTCCTTGTTTATTTTCACCCTTCATATCCAACCCATCATTCATCCAATGCTTTTCTTCCTTCATCTTATCACCACTTCCATACTACCTCCAGAAAACTCTTGGCTATAAGCACCTGCCCTCCACCTATATTTCCTAAGTACTAGTAGCCATTGTAGCCTCAGCGAGGATTCTTCTTGGTAAGCACTGCAATTCAGAGTATTTTCATCTTCAAACATATTCCAGAAAAACAAGTCTAGTGCTTACTAGGTATAGTATTTGAGGAAAGTCATACGACATGCTCAGTAAGCTCTCCTTCCTTTGGTTTTACGATCACTCAAAGTCATCAACAAACCAGTGCAGATGGAAAGAAAAAGTGTCTTCCCCAGTAGCTTACCCTACTTTTTTTAGTACAGACATTCCCTTTTTTTTTTATATGATACTGGCTTGAAGGCAGAACATCATGCCCATTCATTTCTTACTGAGAATTATAGTTTAAAAGCCTTTCTTCAATAGTAAATTACCTATCCCTAGAATAAACACAACCCACATGACACGGGTTAATTGAAAGGATATTTCCTACGGCACTGATGTCCACTGTGGTGGAGCATTTTTCTTGTTGGCACTGTTGAATGGATAACACTGGGAAAGAGGAACACATAATAAATACTCAGAGTGAGAAAGAAGACAAATGATCACAGGCAGAAGCTGTGAGCAGGACAGTATGTGAATAGCTAATCTGTTCAGGAGTACTATAGTGGAAAACCCTGCCGAGTTCTTTCCCTCCTGTGCAACAGTTATGATAGCGTTCTTTAGCTTTTAAGGTTTCCTTCATGAAAACTCTTTACTAGTGCAGATTTCCAGGCCACAAAAGGTTGCAGATTCTTCCTTAAATGATACACAAGTAGCAAATATTTTTAGTGTCCCTGGCAGTCTGTACCCTCACAGCACTATTCAGATAGCAGGTAGATAATCTGATTTACACTACAATAGAGGCAATCCTGAAGTTGTTTATCAGACTCCCATTCACAGGCATTGAGTACTGTCTCTTTTATAGATATGTGGCAGATTACTCATCCTTTGTACGCCTTTCTAAAGTTTGGCACTTCTATGCATATAGTTGAGGAATTTGCTCACACTATAGCAAGCTGATGTGAGCTGAGAAGTACAATAAATTGATTCACTACTTGTTCTCTTCTGCATATCTAGATGACTGATCTTTTTTTTTAGTTTTCAGTACATTTGGCCACACTGAGTAACATATCGATGCAAAGCCTTTGTTCAAGTTTGTGTTGGATCAGACTGCTATTTTGCACAACTATCCATGAAGTACTAGCAGCTAAAAACAATAGTATGAAATACCCTACAAGAAAATAGTATGAAAATTATCCAACAAGTTGGAAGCCACAGTGCTCAGGTCTTAGCAATTTAATGCATAGACACAGTAGTGACAAATATTTGGCTAATATTACAGCAAGCACCCACCAACACACATTAAGGAACACGAAAAACAACTACTACTTGACTTCCAGCTCTTTCAAGGATTTATTCCCTTGTCTCAGTACTGGATTAATGATTTTTCTTCTAGTACCAAAAGCAAAAAACACTAGAAAGGAGGATTTCAGAAGGCAACGGGACAAAAGCTATTACGAAATGACTGAAAGAGGATGTTTAAACTACACTCTTTGATTGCTTCCTTGGAGTTCTAAGATTTTGTCCTCTGGAGATTTTTCTGGTGTGAAAACTTTGCAGTAGTTCCCTTTTTACTGGACCATATTTTTAGGATATGAAAAGTGCCGGGAATCTGGCAGCACTTATGGTTTCAATGACTGTTTAAGCTATTTAGTAACAATGCAGAAGTGTAGGTAATCCATAAGACAATGGATTTATCTAATTTATCAGAGAAATGTCAGGTTGTTAAAAGATCATTTATCATTTGATTTCTCATTGCCAGACCAGCTTTGATGCTGCAGAGAATAAGAAATAAAAATAAGAGGCTTATTGGTTTTGTTATGACCTTCATAAAAATTTTTAGTTCACAAAAACATTCATTTATGACTGGTTTGCAATATTAATATTGGTATCTCTCTGGAACCATTCATAAAATTATTCTGGAGTTATGGTAATGTAAAATAATTATTAAAAAATAGATAGGAGATTTCCTTACTGATGAACAAGAGAAGTTAATAATGTCGATAATATATCACTAGACATGATGAGCGGGTGATTATTTTGTTGGTGCTAAAAAGCTGTATAATCTGGTTACTGGAGTATGGCTGCTTTCCACCTTCAAATTGTTCTTTGTTAAATATTGTGTGTTGATGGGAAGCATAAAAAATAACAGGCACTGACTATCTGTATATGAGTGAATATGGTGGGTTAAGGCTCGGAGTGTTTTTGACCTATTTTTGCAGCAGCTTGCTTAAAATTGCTCACAGATTTCCTTCATGGGGACTTAGAAATGACCATTATGAATGCAACATAAATCTCTGGAGAGCTCACCCTGCTGGTGCTGGCTTCTTCCGGTCTGTAAAATGGCAATAATACTACCATTGTGGAAATATATCCCAATGCTCTGTGCAGTGGCTGCCAGCCTAGGACGTGCCAGTAATGGGCTCTGCAACAACCTCTCACATTACTTGAGGATGTAGGAAATTTAAAAACAGCAGTTAAGCCTGACAAGGAGAAAAGGTATGATACATTCACCTATAGCACACTACTTTCTCGGTACAGTTAAATAGGCCAACAAAGTTCAAGGCTACAGCTCTTTTTAGAGCTACAGCTCTAAAAAGGCACAATTCATAATTTGGCATTTTGCTAAAAAGGTTTAATCTAGAAGATATTTATGAGGAATAGCAAAGCAAGAGTTGCTTCTTTTTGGTAAAAATTACTTTTTAATTGACTAGTTTATAACTTAATTCTAATCTCACTCTTTCTGAGAAATTTGGGAAATGTCTGACTAGCATGTTTTTCTTTGTTTGGAAA
Organism: Calidris pugnax; assembly: GCF_001431845.1. NCBI lineage: Eukaryota > Metazoa > Chordata > Aves > Charadriiformes > Scolopacidae > Calidris > Calidris pugnax. Next base: position 3,487,371 of record NW_015091280.1, on the reverse strand, counting down.
ACATTATTATTTACCAAAAAGGGAAAAACTTTTGTAATACCTGTACACACTATAAAATATAGTCTACAAAGGCACACTGTGAAAGAAACCCTTAGAGCAAACACTGCCTCCTTTTGGAATACAAACAGTCAAAACAACAGAATTCTATTACAACTGCAAACAGTTCTAAAGAAGACATAATTTCTATTTTTTTGAAGCACCTATAATAGTACTGGTGACTTTATATTGAAACCTCTAAAAAGAGTTTTTCATCACTAGTTTTATTACTTAAATGCTATCACAGGTTGTCCCTTTGTGACAACTTTGGTATTCATTTGTGTCAATTTTTGTGTTGTTTTAGGAGCTCTCCATACCTCTCTCTTACTTGTGTACTTGGTTTAGCTGAGTTTGTGGGAAAGATTGGGAGAGACAGTGCTAACTTTGGGGTGTAAAAGACTAGACCAGGGGTTCCCCAGGTTGCACAGATTATCAGGGAGATGATCCTACTGTGCACACATGGGTTTTGAGGGTCTTTCAGAAAAAATTTGAATGCACTCGATTTCAATTCTAAAATAACCAAACCCTCAATAAAGTAACATTAAAACCAAATCATTCATGTCTGACATCTCCCACATTCAGTGTTAAAACTAGAAAACAGAATTTCCATTGCATCACCAAATCCCTTCACAAAACATCTGAAGGCAAAAAATATATAGATATATAACCCACATGAACTCAAGTATGCAAGAAACATACCGTTTCCTTAGTTTGGATGGCATCTCACATCCTACAAGAATTCTTGCTAAAATACCCCACTCAATTCTGACTTTGAGCCTTTTCTTTGGGATTTGGCGGAGGGGGTGGGGAGGTGGAGGGGAGGGAAGAAGGTTTTTTTTTAGTTAATGATACATCTTTCATTTAGTAGAAAGATTTCTATGACTTAGGGTGGCAAACCTGTGGTGTCAAATCTAATGAGAAAATTTTGTAACAAAACTTTAACTTGAATAGTCTTTTTCATTCTTATTACTAAGACATAGTAAGTTGGAGTAAGTATGAATATGCTTAAAAATTTTCTCAAAACTTTTTGCACTTTTAGCAAGTGTGAACTCTGGGAACTGCCCGTAGTTCAGTTCCAACCTTATTAAGACATGACCCCAAGGCTCTGGTTTGTAACTAAGGTGAATATCAGTTGACACTGGAAGCTCCAAGAATTTTTTTTTTTTTTAAAGTGACATTTTTAGGTAGCTTAAATAGGGCAGGAAATAAGATAAATTCTCAAACACTTTGACCCTTTGCATTTATTCCTAGAAGAAAGAGATAATTGAGTGCAACTCCATAGAACTATAAAGTCTTCCATAATCATAAAATACATAGAAGCCATGCTGCATAGCTTAGACAAATATTAACTGATCAAAAAGGCAAGAAATAAAGTTGTTTCCGTTTTTCAAATACTTTCATAAAAACCACAGTCTTTTTATTTTGAGGATGCATACATTTTCATGCCTGAAAGAGACCGAAAATCTCTGCAAGGAAACACTCTATTTAGAGGAAACAAAGATCCATTTCCATCATGTCACACTGGCACACTCACAACTTTTAAAATTCATTACATGGTCTCCAACATCAGTTAGAGTACATTAGTGCAGATCACTGTAGAAGGCCTGCAGAGGTAAGCTGCTGGTGCTGAGAATGTATTATCCAGACTATAGGTATTTGGGGGATTTTTCTTTGGAATATTTATAACCTGATTCTATGGTCTGAATGCTCATTAATGGCTGAGGCACATCAGGTGAACTCTTTGAGCACGTCTCCTAATTTAGTTGTATCTGAGAGCAAACCAGCTGGCATGCTCTGAAACAAAAGCACCAGAGATAATTAGGATATTCTCTTCAAAAGCATGAATCCTGATCTAAATTAAAGCCAGATTCGTATATACCACTCATCCCTAATTTAAGCATCAAAGGAAAGCATCACCAAAAGTGAGCATACTGAATTTTAAACTCCTGAATTTCTAGGCAAAAGGGTGACCAGATGAATGAACTCTTTTGAATATATGATTCTTATTTCAAACATCTACAGCACTCTGTCCTCTGCCGCCTTCTCCTTGCCCTTTCTCAAATAACCTCATACTTGATGCAATGATCCTTGACTAAATGTCCAGACCTGTTTTGTGATTTCTTATATTTTATCTGTAATATCACTACAGCCTGAGTTTGAAAATGCTGGGTCCAGTTTGCTGCTGCAATTAAGACTAAAATTAATGCGCTAACTTCAGAGTATATTTCTGAAAAGCATATAAGCATTTCATTTAAAATTTTTTGATCACAAAGCTGAAAGTTCACATTGATACGGATTTCCATTTTTATTTCATAACTGTAGCTCCTGAAGTGTGTTTTCTAAGCCAGACAGAAACTCATGGTTGCTTTCTAAAGAGTACGTGGCACCAAGCTTTCCTCTAATCGCTACTATTTCTTTATATTTCGAGAGGTCTTACTGTTTGGGGATGTGCTACTCTCAAAGCATATCAGCATTTCATCACAGCCTGAAGTTGAATTCACATACCATCTACATGGGACAACTATTTGGGGTTTTAGTATTTTCCCTCTGCAATCTAAGAAATCTATTGCTATGTACACCAACAGCTTGGGGAGGGAGGGAGAGATGTGGAGGGGGAGGAGAGGAGCGAAGGAGGAGGAGGAGGATGTTAAAATACAGTGAAATGTAACCATGCCCTGAGGAACCGTGTTAATGAATCAGAGCCTAATCAATACAATCAGAAGTTCAATATGGAAATAAAAATACCACCCACACTTGTTCAACTATATTTCAAATACTTCCCACAGTTCTGTCTTAATGAAAAGCATTATCCAAATCCCAGTAGCAGAAGCAATTGTAGTGGCTATGTATAACCTCTATAACTCAGAAATAATTGAAGCAACACATACGCAGCTCATTGCATGCATTTAAGTGCTCTGCAAACACTGGGCCAAATTCTGCTCTTATTTGCAAGGATTAACTGCAATCATAGCACTATCTGCTCAACTGAGCACAATTTCATGATCTGGTTAGTGAATGAATCATTTTGTGCCTTGCAAAAGCAGAGAGAATTCCTTGTCCAAAACCATCTAAGATGCCAGTATTAGCACTGGGGGTAAGAGTTGAAATTCTCTTTATTTTCTTCATGTGCTAAAATTACAGTTTTCTCAAAAGGAAAACTAAATCCATTGGTGAAGAATCATCCATTGCTGATTCACAGGTACCATCTACAAGGACTTTTTAAAGGGAGAAAAGATATAGCAGAAAACAAACAAAACAAAAAAAATCTTTTATGAAGTTAATAGGGCGATTTCAGTTGTGTTAATGGACCACTTCTAAATTATCTCAGCCCCTATTAACATGATACACATGATTTATCATCAGACCAGAGCTATTCTACAGATAAATAAAAGCACTGAAAATCAACTAACACACAATTGCAATCTCCTGGTTTCTTACCTTTTTGCCAGTCAGCAGAGCTGACTAACAACCAGCTACCAAGAATCGGAAACAATTGACTTAACTTTTATAGCCAGGGGGAAGAAGAGCACACCAGTAATTAGGAAAAAGCACCTTGGCGTCCTGCGCATGCACGCACACACACAGAGAATACTGTTCAGGGGTTAGCAATCCTAACGTAGAATGCTGGCTGAGTCTATGTTAATTATCATTATTATTCAATACTGCTGCTGATATATGGAAACATAAGGAGAAGAGATAAAAAACGAATAAAAATAAAGCTACTGGGAGATAAAAACCTTTTTAGCTGTACAGAAGATTTTTTGCTCTCGCTTTGCAACCTACCTTATATTAAGATTTTGAGATACGATATTTTCAACAGAAGAAATGGCAGAGCGGCTCTATACATATTACAAATTACGTAAGATATGATTCATAAACATCATAGCTAAAATTAGAGTTTTTGGAGGTTTTCTGATGATAACTACTGCAGGGTGAGATAAATTAAGTAAGGTTGACCTACACGAAATATTTTCTGGTTAGATAGCATTGTCCAGGTGTATAATAATTAAAAAAAAATCACAACCCTTTCTTCAATTACAAACAGCAAGATAAGCGTGAATGATTGTTTTCATCTTCTTTTAGATGCTATGGACTTTCTGAGATATAAACATGAAACTAGATGGCAATTTGGATTAGAGGGCAAGGAGCAAAGATGCCGCATTCTATTGCAATTTTCTTATCACCCCACAAAAATGAAATAGGTATATAAACAGTGAGACGGCCTAGAAGAGATGGGCCGTAAAGGTGGTACCCTATAGTTAAATGAAGGCTCCCAGGTGCCATTCCAAGACAATTTATGAAAAAGAATGCTGCTTGAGTTTAATGAGGTTGAATCCATGTGATTCAGAAAAGTGAGGTAACAATAAAAAGCTAGAAAAAATAACTGTTAAAAAAATATATATGTGGTTTTCAAAACAAAAAATCAGTTGCATATATATCTTGCATACATATTTTCCTCTTAAATATATACAATTTTCATACTAGGACTTTCCCTGAAAAAAAGGATCCCTCAAATGATTATTTTTGTTGTTCTTTTGAGATCTCAGACAAACTTTTTGAAATAATTTGGTGAAGCTTGAACTCAATAGAGTCATCTTTTTTTTAATGTCTTTTCTCAAAATTATAAACTGTGGTAGTATTAGATTTGTACCCCATTTCTTTGGTTTTGTGAAAACAATGTACAAATATTTACAGAAAGCAAAATACCAGGAAACATACAGAAGAGCAGACACTTTTCAAAGAGAATTTTGAAAATTGTTCTGCTCCTACTTAAAATAAAAATTCAATACTTTTCCTTGCTTCCCACAAAAGGATTCCTGACAAGCTGCCTCAGAGCCTGAGGGCTGAAAGCTGCACAGTCTGTAAAACCACGGCAGACTGTGTCAGAGCGGATCCAGGCAGCATGGCAGCTACAAGCAAGTCTCTACCAGAAACTTTCAGCCCCGCTTTATTAATGAAAGCAGACTCACACAATCACATCATCTGTTCATCTGTCACACTCTTGCATATTCTTAGTTTACTGGCCAAATCACAAACTTTGAAAGAGGCAGAAAGAATTTTGGTTGGTTTGAGCTTTGGGTTATTTTGGGGGTTGTTATGGGGGGAGGGATTGGTTTTGGTTCAGGGCTGGTGTTTTTTGGCGTTCTGTGTTTTATGAAAATTTCCTGGTGGATTAAGGAAAGAAATATGCAGCATAAGATCAACTGTTTGATTTGTTTTGCTCACTGGCCTGTCAGCACATATGTAACCCCAGCCAAGTACAGCTGCCTCCTGTCCAGAGGCAGAGAACAGTGTGGGACATAAGAAGCAGAGAGTATCATACAAGTTTCAGGGCATGTCCTGGAGAAGGTTGTAGGGCAGTGTGAAGGCAATGGGGTGGACAACAGAGGAATTCAATGGCAAGATTCATGAAGGAAGAAGTTGCTTCCATGGGAACCTAAGACAAACCTCCAGAAAACTAAGCTTCATTAGTTCTGTTGCTTACAAAAGAACATTTTTAACTTAGCTATCACTTTGGAACATTTTAATTACACCTAATTAGGAATTTCTGGCAGAATTCTGATAAAACATTTTTTCAGACAGCACTGACGAATTGCAAGTAGTTTGGGCCACTGTAGGCAACAGCAAGATAAAAAAAGCATGTGAGGCACCTAATACCATATTATTAACTTCAAAACTCAAGCACTTTCAACAATTAAACATGTTTGGATGGTGAACACACTTCTGACATTTGCAATCAAGTGATAATTCATCATTAGAAATACATTGCTATTTCTTGAACTCTGCCTGGGTTATAAAAATACAGAAATACAAAGGTGGTTGAACTGAATCAACCAAAGCTCCATCTTCCAAATACGCTCCTTTGACAGAGGTCAAATGTGAAGATCCAGAGAACAACGTACCAGCATATGAACTCTATCTGCTGCTTCCCCCTCATGTACTTTCCAGAGTTGGTTTGGAGTCTGATATTTTATCCCTCAAGCACAGTGTGAATTGGTGGGAGGGTGTTTTTATTGAGCTCCAGTATCAATAAAAAAAGCATGGGGTATTTTCCAACTATCAACCAAAACTACTTGCTTCTGTGAAATGTTCTTTTACAGGACAAATGAAGAAGTAATGGGCAAGCAAACTGCAATGAGTGGTGTAACAAAATAGATCTTCTAAGACATAGTAGGATGAGGTACTTTGAGATAGGGGAATGTGGAGCTTATTACTGGAACAATCCCTGATTGAAGAAGAATCTGTATAGCCCATAAGAATAACAATATTGCTATAGTCAACTTTATTCTTTCCAATTTCTAAGTTTGCCATTATTTTCTCAGTTCAGCTTTGCTACGAGCTAGTTTCCAAATAATGAGAGGGACTGCTGAAAAAAGACTTGTGGTACTGAAGGCACAAAATGTACACAAAATGTACAACTAGAAGTGAATATTGTGGTCTCTCTTTTAAGACACAGAATTAAGAACTGTGTTAACTTATTTCAGAGTGTGAGGAAGCTATCTTTACAAACTATTCAGAGATTGTGAGATTTTTTTCAAACTCAAAAACATTATTGTTTTTCTTAAATAGCAGCTTTCACTACATTAGTGTCAAGTGCAACAATAATCAATAGCAGATTGCAAACAGCATGCCAAACTTGCCCTGTGTAACTAGCAATGTGGCAATTAAGAAACATCAGAGCAATAATGATTCCCTTTTCTTTAAACTATTGTTCGTGAACTTGCAGGAAAATTATTTTTTTAACCATAAATTGCCATCAATACTAATGCATAAGATAGTAGGAAAGAGACTTAATTTCTCTTTTTCCTGTTATAGAATGGCTGTGGAAAAATAAGACATCCCTGTTCCTGTGGCACCCGAAGGGGAAAAAAGTAATTCCAGCTTTCTTTCCTACTCCCTGCAATGCTATCAGACATCTACAACATCAGATTAAGTGAAGAGGTAGGGGACAGCATAGGTGCTAAATCAATATGTAGCAGCCCTTTAGTTCTATTGCCAGCTTTCTTGGTTAGTTTGTGTCTTAAGATGACCCAATTACAGACCACAGAAATCAAATTATTATGGAAATGCAAAAAGCGCCTATAGGAAATGCACAAAAATATAGACTTTTATTTAAAATTTCATTGTTATTCCATATCCTCAATGTACTGTTTTGTAGCTCTGCAAATACTGAGTATTTCATAACAAAACTGTGCTGTTTTAAGAAGGTAAAATAGTGCCTTTGTCATTAAGCACTCAAGAATCTTTCACCTCTACTATCCTGTCATCAGTTAATTTTGCCATCTGCAATGCCACTCTGAAAACTGAGATGTAACATAAAAGAAGAAAAAGTTAAAGTCTATCTTCTAGAGAATCAGAAGATGCAGGATTTCAAACTATCTGCTGACTGACAGGATATCTGATACCCTCCTCCTTACTGGTGCTTAGAGTTAAAGGTTACATTCTTTTAAGCACATCTTATTAAACACTTGGAGACAGAAAAAGGTCTACTGAGTGTTGATTACAGGTGTACACTGAATTGAGGACAACTTGTCCTCCCAATTCTCTTAAAATTTTCCCCTAGCACTTAAAAATATTGTATTTTCTTTCTATGTAAAATGTAAGTCTTAGAATTGTGTGGTGACTATTTAATCTCTTTCCAGAAGTTCTCCCTTGAGTGTTTTTAAGAGAAATACACTTATGCATTTAGTTGGAAAACTCCTTGTCATAGAAGCAAGATTAATTGAAAACTCAATTACATCTAAAGATTAAGATGAAATTAGAGCGTTTTGATTCTTCAGACATTGATGGAAGTACCTGCTAGTTTGTCTGGCTTTTGTTCACTCTAAGCATTACATTTCACTCTGCATTTGTTTTGGGGGTTTTGGGTTTTAGTATTGTATTTGCTTGCCTCACATGCAAGGAGCCAGAACAGCAACACCTTAGACCTGGAACCATCATATTTACCAGGGTATCAGTTCAGTAAAAGGAGTCAAACCAGAAACTGAGGATCAAGAAAAGCAGCTGGAGCTACTAAAAAAGTAATGAAGTGAAAACCTAGATGAAAGCAACACCACCAGCATCTCAACTAACCAAGAAACAATTGTTAATTGATTGTTAGATGGTGTTATCTCTCTTAGCAAGAAAGTGCTCTCAGAGTGCCTATGTTCATAAGCGTCTTGCTGAAAGGGGTTGCTTATACGGTATTGTACAGAGAAAAGAAAGCCAGACTCCTCTTGGAGGAGCACAACATTAGGACAACAAGAGGCAATGGACACAAGTTAGAAATTGTAACTAGAAAATTCCAATTAAATAAATAAATATTTCCTTAGCTTTATTTTACCCACAAGCACAGTTAACTTCTGGAGCAAGCTGCAGGATCTCCAACCATGGAGATTTCAAGACAAGTACCTGCATAACTTGACCTCATTAGATTTGTTAGAGCAGGTGGGTGAAGTAGAAGACCTTTGGAAGTATCTTCCAAACCAAATTATTCTATGATTCTAAACCAGAACATACTTTATAGCAAAAATACTAGCAATAATAAAAATACATCATAAGTCACAATGAAATATTTATCCCAAGATCTACAATATGCATTAAGAGAAAGATATCTGTAAATCAAAAGCAGCAGCATCTGATGAATCTCACTAATACGGGAGCTTACTCTTATAGGGGAAAAAATAATCAAGGTTACTACCAGATGACTTGTGCATGAGCCACACTTTATTGGCTTGTGGTCCCTTTCCAATTTCTGTTTGTAAGGACATGGATAACTCAGCTCAGTCATAATTTGATAACATTGCTGTATCAATAACACTTGCCTCCTCTTTGGCTTTGGTTAAGCTTCCTCTAATACAATTCAGAAACTGTAATCAAGGAGGTGAGACAGCCACAATATCCAAATTAATATTAATTTCTTATAAATCTTAGTAAAAGCAGCTTCTCCACTTGTTTCACACACTTTCAGATGGAGAAAGCTAAGAACCTTTTGGTGTCTCTACAGATTATCTAGCAACAGAAAGTACAGAGAATACCAACACCTCAAAGACAGGTTCATTATTCTGGTACAGTAGCTAGAGATATTACTCCAATTCTGTGTAAAGCCCTCCCTGGAAGCCCAGACTGGCTCAGCACATTCTTTAGTCATCAAACACCATTTGTGTTACAATATTTCTTTTAAGTGAAATAATCCCCAGAGAACGTAGATTTACCTTCTAGAACCTTCTAGTATTCGCTTAGGTTCTTTTAATATCCAAGTGGTTCCCCCTTCTTGAATTAAATTTGGCTACACCATTTCCACAAAGTAGAAGTGTTTTGGTTGTATCATGAAGAGGTGTTCACTTCTTTGCCTCCCTTTATTTTATCTAGAAAAGGCTTCAAAACACCCAGTAAAAATAAGAAGCCATAATTAAAATTATTCACACGCTGTTCCCCTTAATTTCTACATGGGATTGTTTTAGGGCATCTCCCTAGAGCAGAGAAGGTAAAACCAACTGATCTTCAAGAGATTTGAGTTCATAGGGAATTTTCTTACCATTCTTCAATATTGTGCAGCTTATTAATAAAAATAAAACTGAGATAAACACAAAGCTATTCAGAGCTTGAACCTATTCAGAGAAACTGATGTTTCCAATGTCTGCAGAGAGTTTCAAGGCAAATCAATAAGCTACAAATGCAGAGTTCCCTTAAAACCTTGCCTTGGATTCACAGACAGTATGTCAGAGAGAAATGTTTTGACTAAAATGTTTCAGCTTTTATAAAAAAGCATTTTCTGTTGATTTTTTTGATTGAGAAATTTTCAACCAGTTCCAACTGAAAGCACTTTCTCTAAACATATTACCTACCCATTGTGCAACTAAAATATGCAAGAATCTGCTTACTCTAGATTGTAATCTCCCTTCTCCAAGTCCACATGAAATGTCACTTATTAGGCATTAAACCTTTAAATTTGGCAAAATTTCTAAGTATCGAATATGTTGTTGGTATGGTAATTAGGAGAATATTGAAAAGACTAACTATATGGGAAATGTTTCTCACACTTCAATATGGATATTGACATTAATAGATTTAATCATAGGCTAATTTTTATTCAGTATCAGCTAAGTCTTGGCAGCCCAGGAAAAAACACCCCTATATAACACCAACTGAGCAGCAAAACCAAGTACGTTAAGGTTATAGTTTCGAAATTTTTTGTGAAGAGAAGAAGGAAATCAAGCCCAATTGATGAAGGAAAGGTAAAATGTCAGTCATCTACAGGTGAAATCACCTACTCATACCTCTTTTTTAAGATGTATAGTTGGCTTAAAACAGGCAATATATTCTGTAACACTAGCTTCTTCCCTTTGAGGAGAAGCTCTGCCACTTTATACTGGGGAAGTACTGTAAAAGGGATCACTAAGTGGGGAAAAAATTTAACACCATGAATGCGAACAGACATATTCAATGATGGAAATTGACCAGCATCACCATTTTCTAGTGTTCTGCTGTAGGAGGCATGGGAATTGATGTTTATATATGTACACATTACCGTTTTTATTTTCTTCTGCAGCAAGTTGCCATTTTTGTGAAAAGAGAAATTACTGTCAGCTTCCATTCAGCAAAGACAGCTTCTTTGTCCGCTGTCTTATAAAAGTGTCACTATTAGGCTCTTCTAGATCTGTCTCCTTGTTTCATTAGATTTGACACACATTCTTCTCTGAGGTCAGAGGTTAAAAGCCTTTCGAAATCCAGCAATTCCTTCCCCCTCCCCATCCCATTCTTGATTGCTGCCTCTCTCCTACAGACAGCTGAAGGCTCTATCAAGGTGCTGCTATTCTCCCTTTTGCCCCTTAGTACAAATAAACCCAAACTGAGCTTCTACATCATGCTGCTGTCACAGGCTCGTACTTCCAGACTCCTAAATAAACTGCATCTGACTGGGCAGCTGTGTTTTCTAGCATCAGTGTCTTGGCAACATAGGATGCCCTAGAGCTTCACATACTATTTGCCTTAGATAGTGTCATTCATGCGGAGACTGTTGCTTGTTGCTCTGCTCAAAAAGCAACCAACAAGATTACAGTTATAGGTTGTTGGCTTCAAACACAACCCAAATTTTACTGTAGACTCTGGAATGTTATAACAGTTCTACTTCCTTGTGGAAGCACGCAGTTTTTTTACCAATCCAGTGCAACAAGATCCATACAAACACATGTCAATAAATTTAAAATTGATAATAGGACCAAAACGAACGTGAAAGTTTGAGTACCTGGCTAAGAGAGTTTGAACTTTAAAAGCCATAATAGAAGCACAAAGCAGCTTTGAAGGAGGCGGTTGCATTAAGGACTGTTCAGTGGGCTTGCTCTAAAGCAACTTGTGCATGTATTCAAGCCCACAGCTGCATACAAATTAAAATTTCAGTTCACCTAATTAGTAGCATACTTTTCAAGGGAAGAATATACTCGTGTTTTTGACCATGAGATATGTGTCTGTGCCAAAAGTTTAGCAGAGCCAAACTTTTGAAAGGAGGTATCATTCATTTATTTCAAGTTTTTCCCAGCTTCTTCCCTTCCTGCCTTCTCCAGAAGGCAGTGTCAAAATTCCCATATTGCTAAATAATTGAAGAATGAGACTCCACATAGATCACTTTTTAAGGGCCTATTCCCAACAGCCCTCTAAGTATTATCACTAATAAATGTCATCTAGGGCAATCCTATAATAGGTTTTATTGTTCCCATTATCTTCAGTGAGTTGCAACCACTGTTGACATCACAGAAAAAAGCCACAAACTCCCTCCCCTTTTGGTCTTCCCACTGTTGTCATAGTTTGTAACTAATTCATAAGGGAACTCAGCACTAACAATCTGTGTGTGCATGTTTGTGTGTGTGTTTCTATCTGCGTAGGGTGGAAAAGCAATTTAGATGTGAGAGATAGTGTAAACTTACTTGGCATTGTACACAAAAATATTTTCAGCTTGTCTGCCTGCAAATAGATCCTGAATAATATAATTCATTCTGAATGACTGATTATGGGAATTCTACTCATAAATCCTAAACTTGACATTTTAAAATCAGATTTTCTTTTCATTTTTAAGCAATGAAAAGACTTCTCCATCTTGACGTGATTTATCATATCATTTTCTGGATGAAGTAGCTCACTAAACAGGCCAAAACCTCTAGCTGCAAGGATTCATTATACATTATCATCCTCTATTTACAGCATGCATTCTATTCTTTCATATTTGTCTTAAAGGAAACAGATAAACATATATTCATTTTAAACATAATATGTTGATTTCTCTAAGATTCTCATTCAGTTCAACAAATTGCATACAAAAGGTACTACATCATACATATCTGAGAACAGATGGGAGCATGGAGATTTTTATATCTTCCTGTAGTCCATATCAACTTGAGGAGGACACAGATTTAATTTTTGTTTTCAGATAATAGTCTGTGTGTAAACAGTTGTTCAGGTCTGACCTGTTCCCATAGGATGTATCTCATCACAGACTGATTTGCAATCTCACTGCCAGTCTCTACAAAAACTTTACATTTTACGTAGATTCATAGATTATTTTTTCCTACAGAAAACACGTTACTCCCTTTAGAGCCATTATGAAAAATACAGGAACAAAGGATGACTTAAGCTTATGTAGGTACATACTTGCATTGATTAAAAGTGTGCCCATGCCTATACTCCATGGAATTTTAGAACTTCCTGATTTTACCAACTCTGCTCCTGAGCATCTGCAATTGTTGCAGGAGTCTTCAATCAAAAAGTTTACTGGAGTCAAGTGAGTTATATAAAATAATAAATCCCATCATAGCCAGAGCAGAAAAAAAACTTGCCTAAAGAAATACTTCAAGAAACTTTGCACATATAGGTCACTACATTACTAAAGGGAAAAGCAAAGTACTGTGGCATTGAAGGCTGAATCCCCATTTTCAGTATGAAATTTATTTTCCAGCAGTTTATAATTTGGCCATGAAAAACTCCTTGAGGCCAACTTTTTATTATGGAGACTTAGCTCAAATTCAGGTTCTCTCTGAAAGTCTAAGCTCCAGTTCAGACATTAAGAAGATTAGTAGAAATTACAGAAATAATGTATTTCTCAACTGAAATTCTGTAACTAAGTCAGTTGCAGCAGGTAGGCAACCAATGACATTGGCAGTGCGTCATTTTCCCAGACTCATTCTCAGACTATCTGTGATTTCCATATACACTGACGCCAACATAACCCTAGACTGGGAGAACACAGTGCCCATGGGCCCAACACACTATCTGATTTTCACAATCGCATATTTGAAAATGCAAGTTTTTGAGAAAGTTGAATGCATTTCAGTGGCTATAAAACGTACCTACGAATTTTACAACCAAAAGACCCTAATTTTTAAAACTTTCAAATGTATAAAGACTTGCATAATCCCAGACCCACCTCACCTCCAAACTGTAGATGTCAGCAATGGTGGACCACAACAGTCCTCTTACACCTGTGCAAATCATTTCAACTCACAAACCACTGCAAAATAAACAGAACCTAGAAGGCCAGACCTGAAATTGCTGTTATGCTGTACAATGATTAGAAAATCTGTCATTAAGATTTCTGTCATTAAGTTATACTTTAAAAAATAACAAACAAACAAAACAAAAAACCCAACCCCCACAAAAAAATACTCCATTTCATTTTGGATCTAATTGGTGTTGCTTTTTCCTACAAATACTAACAGAAACATAGCTTCTCATGAACTTAAATTAGTGAGTTATTTAAATTAGATAGAATACTTCTTAAAAAATTACCCTCCAACAAGTGTTAGGAATTAGACAGAAAAGAAAACAAACTATGTGATAAAATACGAGTCAACAGACTCGTTTTTGCTTGCCACTACCTCCACTGTCTGAACATCCAACCTACCTGTACTTTTCTATCTAGTGCTCAAATATGTTGCCTAAAATAACAGGTACCAGTTTTGCTGTTCATGGAATGAATCCCTGGATTTCTTTCTCAGCAAATTGTAAGTGAAGACAGACCAGGGAATAAGCAGCCTGAAGGGCCAAAATAAATCTCCCTATCCTGTCTTAGCATGCAATAGTTAACTTTAAGTGAAAAATGTTTTAGCCCTTGAACTCCAAAAAAACTTCCTCTACTCCCTTACTCTTCCGGCTTTACAGGCATCAACAGCATTTTCATGCACCTTCCAAGTTTTAATTGGGTTCCATAACATGAGGAATAAACTTTTGCGCTCTCTTAGACTAACCTCAGAATAATCCGTTAGCTGCAATGGGCAGTCATAACCAGTATTACTAAACCAGAAAAAAACCCAACACAACCCTTACTCAGTATACCTGAAAACTTCAGAATACCACTTGCTAAAGTGAAGTTCTGCATTTGTTAAAGCAGTACTTCATCTTCTGTTTTTGCAGCTTATCACATTGATGAGCTGCCACACAACAACCAAGCTAGTTTCTCTAGCAGCTTTTATTGCCCTATGGAGAATATTATCAAATACAGAGACTTGCCTATTTTTTCACTGCATTCACTTAACAAAACATACATTATTGTTCTGGGTTTGATTTGCATTTTTTTGCCTGTTTATTTGTGTGAAAAATCTATTGGCTCCCATGGTTGACATAGGCACAGTGCACTGGCAAACTCAGGTCAACACAACAGAAGCTACGAAGTATGAAGATTGGTTTTTGAGAACTGCTAAATTCTCTGGGGACTCCTTTCCCTAGTTTAAATAGATTACACATCTTTTTAGAGCTTGTCAAAGGTAGCAAATTATTATTGTGTGATTATAACATATCAATGCATAAACATTGGCTCGAAAACTAGATTGAAGTAGTTCATATTAATTTCCAGGCGACACGTTTTCTGTTGCTGTAACAATTTTGATCTGCTGGAGCGATGGTGGCACCCTGTGGCTAGAAAGACAGGCCTACAAGCTGTCTCCTGCTTTCTGTCTGCTGCACAGCTCTTTTGCTGCACAGCTCTCACTCTTCCTATGATATACTTTAAACGACACTATGAATTACCACATAAAACAGACAAAAGAAACACTGAGTTTCTACACACCAATACCTCAAATATTCTATTTCATTGCTTTTAAATCGATTCCCAAGAACAGGGAGGATAGACAGCAGTGCTAGAAATGCTGAAGCAGCAGGTACACAGGCCTCGGAGGGGCTCTGAGGGGACCAGCAGGCGTCGAGAGGCGACCCCCTCCCAGTCCTCGCAAGGTGTTGAGGCGAGGTTCCCCTTCACAGCACCTGGCACCACAAGATTAAACTACACGCTAGGGCTTCCCAAATATTACCGAAACACCAAAAAATATTAATCTTATCAAATAACCTTCATCTTGGAGCGTGCATTGGCTGTCGGCGGCAAGGTGTCGACGGCGGGGCCGAGGGGCAGCCTCTGTGAGGAGGGGCCGGGGCTGCCCTCAGCCGGACGCGGCTGGTTCCGAGCGGCCGCCTCAGGGCTCCCCTCAGCCCAACGCGGATGGTTCCGGATGGTTCCGAGCAGCCGCCTCAGGGCTTCCCTCAGCCGGATGCGGCTGGTTCTGGATGGTTCCGAGTGGCCGCCTCAGGGCGCAGCCGGGAAAGGGCCAGAAGTACAACTGACCTCATTTTAGAGCCATATGAATTAAAATATCCCAGAATTTTTACTTTTCCCTTCTCTCACTGAGTGCATTCCATGTATAGTTAGCTGCTTCGGCAGCAGGAAGTCACCAATCTTAATAATGGCATCTAATTACCTTCCTATGATCATTAATCCTCAAGCTGTTAGAATAAAGCTACATGACAAGAAATAAGAACGGCAGAAATGTGGGGACGCTAAGGATAACCAAATACCTACTTTACAACTAAAGGAAGGGCAGATCATGGCTAGAAAAGAGCCTGCTAACTCTGTAGGACAAGAGTAACCACTCTCTTGCAGCCTGATCATCCATTTAATGTGAGAAACAGAAGCCATAAATCAGGGAAGACATATTTCCCCTGTTTTGGAGGGGATCAGGAACACTAGTGATAATGATCAGTGAGCTCATACGCTAGCTAAATCCCCTTGGTAATTAACTAAATTGCTACACCAACTAAATCCACCCAGTAATTGCCTGGCGAAAATATTTTTTTCCAGCTATAAGTAACATAAGTAGCAGCAGATCCTCCTCAGCAGCACACAGAAAATAGAGAGAGGAAGCATTTGGAAAATGAGAAATGGAAGTGATACTAGTACAACGATGGGTAAGAAATACCAGCATTTTTAAGAAAAAGCAGAATAATGGCACCTGTTTCAGCCTTTTGGATAATTGTCATGACATTTGTCTTTGATATTCCGCTTGTACTTTTTATTAACTTCTAGTTTCCATGCTGTCTATACTGTGTTTCATAAGAAACACATAGAAAGTTCTATTTCACCTCAAATGGGGACATTTGCATAATTACATTTTTTTTATTTTTTAGAAAAGATTTGCATTGTTCACCTATGAAGTCAGTGGCTTTATTATTGCAAATTCTTTTTTTTTGTTTGTTTTATTCTTAATCAGTTTTACCTTTTCCCACAACATCTCACACCTGGTAGATGAGTGTGCACTGTATACAACAGCAACTATTTGCCTAAGCAAAGCACTGCTGCGTTGCCCTCCATTAGTCTGTGATACAGCCAGCCTGTGTTTTCTCTTCCCAGAGGGCTGGAGCTTTTTCTTTGAGATGTAATAGTTTGCCATGAGACAAGGTCTCATCCTTTGGCAATGCTTAGCAATTTGCTTGAATGTAACCTTTTCTATGTGACAGCATATAATCTCGACAGATATCATGTGAGTGGAGTCTGGGGAAAAATTGTTTCTCAATAGAATTCCCATGTGCCAAAGTTTCAATATCTATGAAAGAGGTTGTAATAACTAATGGCATCTTATGCCTGAGAAAGAGTTGGCAGACTATTAGTTGGGGAAATATTAGCAAATAGTACATAAATACTGGCGATTTACCTCAATTTGGCAGCATGATATTTTTCATAAAGAGGCATATTTTTCATATAGAGACCTGGTTTCCATAAATTTGTCTGAATAAATATTACCAAAATTTTAAAGTACATGGCTGAGGAATTTTACATACCCGAATACAAAACAGAAATATCAGATGCTTGCAAATATTACATCTAGTGGTATTTGTTCCACTATTGTTTCTGCAAGCATGAGGACATTTGCAAATAATGAGCTAGTAAATATTTTGCAAAATTAAAAATTGCCAAGAGTTTATAAATGCTGCATTTTGCAGGTTCTGCTACTACTACTCACAGATATGATAGTTCAACTTTCCAGCTCTTATTTCTTCATTACTGTTGACCACACTGGACAGAAGGCATACAGATTTCAGCACTACGGAATTCATTGATGAGATAGCAGAACAGCCAACAACAGAAAAATGCAACAGAACAGAACCCTGTCCAAGACTTTACCAGCAGGGTCCTATATTCGTACCCTCCCAAAACAATTGATGTCTTTGAAGTATGACAATTTCATTTTCTCTCTTGCTTTAACCTTTACAGAACACATTACAGAGAAATGAACTATTTTTCTGCCGATATAAATCCCAGAAGCCTTTGAAAATGTCACAATGCATGTGAACCAAGATGCTCATTTGATTTAGAACCCAAATCTGGATTTGGAAGAGATCCCTTATGTAGGAGTCTGAATAGAATCTCAAAACGCATTCACACACCCCAGTGACTAACCCCTTGTTTTCATTGCTCATACTCACTTTCTTTAAGTAACTAAAATAGCTCCGGAAAAAGGTAATTTGGGGGTCATGAAAGGGAGTGACGTTTCTGGTGCTGATTTTGTTCATCATTATAAAAACTGAGGTTTTTGATAGTGTTGTTTTTTGTGAAAGCTATCATAACTGACAGAAGAGTCACCAACGACCTGATTGTAAAAGCTCTCAAGCTGATGTGTGAAGACTCTGACTCATTTGATGCCCAGAACTCTGACCAGTAGCAGTTTTATATCTGGAACAAATAATTAGTAAGTTTTTGTAAACATTCAATAGGAGGAGAAACCACAACACTGAACTGTCAGGTGACCTGAATAAGACAGAACAAAGAGTTTTCTAAAAGGTGAATTTTGGAACTATTAGGCTATCCTGATTGTTCCTTTCCACTCTCACTCTTCCTCCCTCACCTGTAAAAATTCTGTTACATACCCAAGAAAACCTTTTATCAGTAATTTCTGTGATGTTTTTTAACATCTCAACAAATGAGAAACTTCTACTAACAACAGAAAAATTAATAGAAAAACATCCCGATTAACCAGCTACATTTTTTTTCAAATTTCTCATACTTCATTCTCTATCTGCTTGAAACATGGGGTGTCTATTTACAATCCTGAACAACAACAATAAAATATTTTATGAGTTTGTGACTTAATTATTTTCAGATAGCAATTTCTGAGTGCAGTAACTATTCTTTCAAACACATTGACATTTTAATCCTATATACAAACCAGGATTTGTCATGTGTCTTACTAGAAAACTAGACCTGTATACACTGACAGATTTTTCCAGAACAACTAATGTAAAGAAGGATTTACAGAGGTCAATTTCAGTGCAATTTATTTAGAGAGAAACATTTGGAAGTGTCAGCCCTGAAGATCTCATATATTTCACTTATCTCTCACAGACTAAAGCATAAGTCTTGAAGCAGTTTGGAGTCTTTCCAGAGCATGTTTCCACTAGTACTGAAAGAGGAGAGGGGAAAAAAACACAACACACACACACCAAAAAAAAAAAAAAAAAAAAAAACAAAAAAAAAAAAAGAAATAACATTGCTGATGTCAGGGAAGAGAGGGCACAAAAAACCCACTTCCAATTTCACACTGAGGTGACTGCTGAGCTTCAGAACAACAACAAAAAAAAAGGTATAATTTGCTTGGAAGATTTATTCCCAGAAAGAAAACTAGTGTCTAATGGGATGTAAGAGCGTTTGACCTACTTGCTGAAGCCTTGACTTTTTGGTCAGTGTTTGCAGTTCGGCATGACTGATAATAAACAGAAAAAAACTTTCTGTCATTGTCTTCTAAACTGTCTCGAACTACACCATGTAAGTTTCTGATTATATTATTTAGATAACTTGCTAAAGAAAAATACTAAAATTATTGAAATAAGAGGTTGATACCAGTAAGCAATAATGACTTTCTTAAACATTTCTGGAACCTGAAATTGCACTTCAGAAGTCAGCTGAAGTAGACTGGAAAACGGACATGACAGCATATTTTAGCTTCAGAAAAAGACTGCAGAATAAGACTACTATCAAAGACGTATTTAATTTAGGATTCCTGTTTCTTTAATCACATCCTGCTGCAGATGTTCAGGATTAATTCGTTCACATTTCTTAAATTCACCCAGCAAAAGTTATAAGGAAATAGGTTGTCTGCACAATTGTTCATCCACCATTACCAAGATTCTGGCAGTGTTATTCTGCAGTTGTTATTCCAGAAAAATAACACATTATTGTATAACACTGCTACTCATGCATGAAAAAACTAGCTAGCCTCTGACCCAAAATGCTATTTTCATTGTTGAAGTTCCATTTTACTTTTTTTTTTATATAATTAACAGTGATTGCCATGAGCCTCCAGCAGGTTCTCCAAGATGCCTATATAATGCAGAATACGTGCTATGATTTTTAACCTTCTCACATCAGTTTTGTTGCTAAAGTCACACTTTTAAGAAGCCTCTCCACTGGCTTTTGGGCTTAACAGCTGACAGGGAGCTCTAATGGTAGAAACCTCTTTGTAACATACATCTAGCACTTTGTCCCTCCAGATGTCCCTACATGAGGTCAGCACAAAACAAATGGTGAATTGCATAGAGCGAGTCCTGTTGCTGTATCTCCATGACGTGCCAACAGATGTGGTGGACTCAGCATCAAAGACTTTTACCCCATCACCTAAGAATTTCATCAGAAAGCAGCTGGCACTTTGATTCAGTGATCAATTCCTGAAAAAGGAGGTTCCCGATTCTGAGCAAATTTACACCTGTTTTTCATTGCTATGACATAATAGAATTTATTCAACTCAACTAGTTTAAGGACTGCAAATAAAGTATAAAGAAAAAGCAGCATTATCAAGCAAAATATATTCCTTCCTCTGCCAAGGCACAAGATGAACTTGTTTAGAGAAACAGTTAAGCTTACAGCACAAAACCTCATCTGGTTAACAGCTAAACATAACCATTTACAGAGAAAACCAAGGATTAATATAATGCATTCAAGTCTCCAGTCTTGTTTCCCAAGAAAGGTTAAAAGAACCCTACTGAGAATAGTATCAGACGCTTGTTGACAGATGACAGTAAAGGAATTCTCTAGGGGGTACAGAAACTCTAACTATCCCGGAAAGATCCGCTATGTGCTGGTTTTGTATTGTTTGATTTTATGCCTAAACTCACAGTAAGGATCATGCACTACTGCTTTGAATGCCAACTACATTTGCATTTGTCCCCTAAAGAATTTTGAGTTGTTCTGTGACACAAATTAATACAAAACAAGGAAAAACAATGAGAATGAATGTAATTATAGTTCAAAAAAAAAAAAGTAACTTCACCTATTTTTAATGAATTGAGTGGTTTGTGAAGGAATCTTTTTAGCCAAATAAAATTAAAATTAAAGTATATTTTAAAAGATGAAAGATGTTTGAAAAGGATCTATTATTTGGTCTTTTGAATGCTCAAGAGCCAAACCAGATAAAGATACAATTATATTCAAAATTAGCCCAATGGACTGTAATGCAATAAGATTGCCTGATAAATGCAAATTTAATCTAATCTGGAATTTCTTTGAGTCATATTCCAATTCAATACCTATAATAGATTTAATGAATGAAAAAGAAAACGTAACTAGGAAGAGAAATAGTAACTATTTCTTTTACAAGAGGTAACATTTACAACTATTCACATTGTCTCCTGACCTTAGAAGGTAGCAGGATCTAATCTCCACATGAGAACTAGGGATTGTATATCACCAAAAAAAAATCAAAAAGCTGCAGCAAATCAAGGGGAAAAAAAAAAAAAGAAGATATTAGAAACTAAATCTGAAATGCCACAACCAACCTTTACATTGAAAATCAGTTGTAGGAGAAAGAAAAAACCTATACAGACTCTTAATAGCACTTCTTTTATGCCAGAATGTAATTGTTCTCTAAAATTTTGGTTCTGGAATTGCTATCTTATTTTACAGAAAAACATTCATCCATTGCATTTTGGTTTCAACCATAAAAGGTACCATAGCTCTGTAATGCCACAATTCCAGTTTGATAATGAATACTTTTTCCCCCCCTGATCAACTGCAAGTTAGTGCTACCAGGCCAACTAAACCTTCAAAGTCAAAACAAAATAGCAGTGGTTATTAAGGATATTACCATATTATTTTCTCGAGATAAATTGGAGTGAGAAATAGGATCCGAATTTGTCTGCCTTCATCAACTGACCCATTAGCAATATTGCAGTCTTTTGCTACATGCAGTGGACAAGCTGTTGACTTCAGTTTGTTGATTTTTTTTTCCAACTCGGTTTCTTTGATGTTCTTACTTTATGTAAAATTGTTTCACATGTTCTGGTTTTATTATTTATGATCAATGCCTGTCATACTGAAAAGGACTAAAATTATGTTGATCTGATATTTTCTTTCTCCCTTTAATCCCACTCCCAAATTTGTTGATGTGTGTATATATATATATACACACACACAGAGCATATTGTAGAGTTTTCATTATTATAAAGGGAGAATCTCTGGTCCAATATTAAATTTTGTTTTGCAAACACACGAGCACATATTGGCATCACCTCGATAAACAACATCAAATGCAGTGTATGGTACAAGAAGCTAACAAAACAGATTTTAAAATTACTAGATCAGTATTCAGTAAAGATTTGGGGTAAAAGAGCTAGCTTAGATTAAACAAGGGTTGGTCATTAATAAACCATTCTTTCACTCCACCCTATAAAATCAGATTGAAAGGCTACAATTTGAAAACCAGGGGTAATAGTAGAACTAACATTCTCGCAGGAATTCACATCAAATCTGAGCTAAATGTCCACCTCTTCTACATAACCACAGTACTCCGCTGCTCAAAAATTTTAGATGTGTCTTTAATAACGATTCCATGAAGCAAAGAACATATTATCTATTTAAAAATAGATAAGGCGCAGAGAACAGAATAATAACTTAAAGTTGAATAGAAGGAAATGAAAATCAAAACACAGGCTATCTGAAAATTGTTTAAGACCCCAAAATAAAAGATGACTCTTCCTAGCAAGCCCAGAAAAGATTAAAAATCTCTGATACAGTTCAACTGAGGAAAACTTCCAGCCTGTTTTTCATCTGCTTAATTTCTATTTTGGATAAACACTCAGATTTCTGAGTACTTACCGAAACCAAATTGAAATCTTGGATGCTCATTCATTATTACCAAGTACCATATGTCTAATTTCATTTTTGGAATTTTCTTTGGCAATAACACGCTCTGTCAGAAGCTCTGTGGCAAAGACTCAAACCTTATGGTTCAGAGGAAGAGATTTTAGGGGGGAAAATACACTTCAGATACCCAATAGAATATAAGACACTGTGTATCTTCTACCTTAGCTTTGCATGGAGGATGTTTTATTGACCAGCAGGCCACTAAGGACAAGCAGAAGCATGAAGAGAAATAGAATAAAAGTCTTTGCTATGACTTTCATGCACAGGTGGAAGTGAGGAGGTTTGGCAGGCAAATCTAATAACGTCATTTCCTATTGTCTAAGAATTTCTGTTTCCATGTTCTTCCAGAAGTTGGCTTATTTGGCTTTTTAAACTTTTTCCCTGTTGAGTGCCATTATAAATACATATCAAATGTTTTTGTCACATTCACACTTAAAAGGCACATTTGTCTGCTTGGGCAGTTCCGTCATCACCGCTGTGTGCCTTGAGTCACCACAGAAACTCACCTGGCCTTGGGGCCAGGGTCTCCCTCTCTTCAGCCACTGAAGACACCAAAGCAGTTTCCACATGGAGCTTCTACATTTTTTCAGCCATTTTTCTTAGGCTATCTCAAAGCACTTTAGTACGCTGGTATCACTGGGACTTAAAAGCTCGACCCTTTAAGAAAAAGCCTATTTGTAGTCATATATGGTACTGTGGAAATAACCTAGTTCCCACATTTATCCCACAGGATCATTTCCTTCCTTGTAATTATAACTCAGTCCCTGCAGAAAGTCCCTCTCTACACTATTGCTGCTACGTGGTGCAGAAGGTTTTGTTTCACTTAAGCCATTGCCGAAGCTGAGTGTTGGTAGAAAAACCTTACTATTTACATAAACAGCTTCAACTCTTGAAAATCCACCAGGAGCTTTGCTGTATCATTAGATTCCCTGAAATCTTTGGGAAAAGTGTTAATATCTGCCCCAAGGCACACCTGCAGTATTCCCCTGAACACAGAATGGAGGTTTCCCTACAGAGCTGTGGAATCAGAAGTAATCAAATTACATAAACAGCAAAAATTCAGCAGACAATTCTAGCTTTCGCTGCAGCACCGCACTAAGGAGGTACTGCCAGATCCAGGATATAGCTCTACATGGGGCTGTACTGTGCCACGAAAATACACCGCAGTGCACTCTGTGCTGTGAAAATACATCTCCAAAAGGGGCAACATTTTTGTTAATTATGTCAGAATTACTAATCATTTGGAAAAATGTCTAATCCTGTTTACTGCGGTTTAGAATTTTTTTTATGAACAATTTCAAAGAAAACCTAGTATTTATCATATTATGGACTGATTTTGTAAAAAAAAAAATTATCATCTACTGTCTGAACTTGATTAAAGCGATGATTAAAGACTTCAGTCTTTCATTCTGCATTTATTACTATACTTTATTTTTAATGTGATATCAGAATTGTATTATAACAACTGTATAACAGTCAGTGTTAAATCAAATGCAAAACATGCAGCAACATTCAAAAAAATTACCGTCCAAATTCAAGTGAATATTTATGCATCTTTTATTCATGAAGCATCTTTCACATCCCATTTATGACTGTAGTTGAATATTAAAGGATCCCTTGTCAGTGAAATAAAGATAATGCTGAGGCCTATCACCTTTCTTCATTTTCCATTTTCTCTCCCTAGAACAGCTTGAAATGCCTTTCATTGGAGCTACTGCGATGAAAACTTTGGCATTTCAGTAATGAATGTTCTTTTTAAAATGAAATACAACACCAAGTTAGCACATAGGCTACAAATGCACCACAATGCTATTAACTGAGATAAAGCACAAAAACAGTCCTGTATTCTTGGATGCACAAACATTTTTACCAAATGGATGAATCATTTAAGCAGATTACTCATGTACATGGGAGAAAGAGGTGAGGAAAAATGGGACATGCATAAGCTTATTTTTCTTCCTAGAACCGTCAAAATCTATAAGAATTTAAGCAAATTTGTACCACCTTATAGTAAGACGTATTTGTTGACTGGCACTGACAAAGGACTTGCTAATGACAGCAGAGAAGTAGCACATGCAGTTAACACAGTTCAGCTAATGAGTTGCTACAGCTTAACCTATTGATTGATTATATCTATCAGTTTCAAGCATCAATCAATCCATGTCACTTACACAGTACAAATAGGAAATAATATTGAGAGAAGAAACAAAGGGACTTCACATTCTCTAGCTTTTTTTTTTAATGAAATGAAATACGAATAGGAAATATAGAATTGTTTAGCATCCACTTCAAGAAAGCACTATAGAACAGGTCCAAAGCTAAGTATATGCTTGAGGCCACAGGGCTCAAAAAGATAAAACTGAGAGGAGAATACAGGACAATAGTCTGGCAAAGACATTGAGCAACAGAGTCGGGGGACAGACAAAATGCCCAAGCAATGGCTGAAGCCTAGGGGACTCCAAAGTGGAGAGTAGTCTGCATCCCATTTAAGCTATGTCCTTTCTAGAAACGTTGTTCCAGACAGTATATCACTAATTATTACTCTATAATCATTATTCTCTGAACATTGACTGTTTTGATTTGAGGACAGCAGAAAATATTTAAAAATTAATAGGAAAACATAAAATTAATAGGAAATTACAGTGCTGTACTGGTAAAGGACAACTGTCAAGACAACTCTCTGGCAATAGAGAGGTCTTTTTGGCAAAGTCTGTATCAGTTGTGCTTAAAAACATTCCAGACCTTGACTCTAGAGCAGCAGTAGAGAACTACAAGCAGGAGATAAACCGCAGAAATTAAACTGGGCAGGGATTTGTCACAGTTACTGGAAATGAGATGTGCTTTTAGTAATACCTGACACCTCTCCCCCAGGAAAGAAGATGAAAGCAGCATTACTCCCAAAATGCAGTTTCAGCATGGCAACACCACAACTGTTCTCCTTTACTACTGCTTCAGAGCTTCATTAGTCACTTAAAGAAAAATTCCGTATGACTTGCATTGCTAATACAGTTGTTTCTAAAGTCTTCTGTGTCTATTTCCTCATACTATTGTGTTCGTTTCCTTTTATCTCTTAATGTTCTCCTGGTTTAGATAAACCATTGCTCATGAACAGACTGAAGCAGACCAAAGTCTTTTTCAACTGCTTCAGCTTCCATGCTGGTGCTTTAGCTGACTGAAGGATAAACAAACAATAGCTTCTATTAACAAATATTGATTTTTCTTAAACTGAGTGCAGATTCAACCTTGTGAAAACATTACACCAGGTGATAGTCTACATTAGCAAGTTTACCACATGGGATTAAAGATATTATAAGAAAGTCCTAAACAAAATTGTTCCTATTTGTCATAAAAATTTGGTCATGCTCTGGTTTATGAATGTTTGGGGTTTTTCTATGCAGCTTCCTATGCAGTAATTTAGCCACAGCAGTGATATTCAAGTAACTTTAAGAGCATGATGCAACTTTTTGAAAACAAGGAAAACTGAACTCCCTGCTGAAATAATTGACTTTTCACTGAACATTACAGAGAACATTTCTGCAAAGCAGGCTGGAAGAATGAAGCAGGGTCTTTTCTAAGGTACAGATAAATACTTTATTCAAAGCATATTGAAATATTTTTCCACTTCAAAAGCCAATATCTGTTTCCTAACATAAACATCTGCCTCTGTACCCAAATATCAGGGAAAAAGTGGCTGTGCCTTACTTATCATCTTAAGGAAAACGGCCCAGGAACTCCTTAGTCTCAGCCAGTCCTCCCAGTGACTCACAACAGTGTTATCTACTGCTGCTTCAAAGTGGCCTTGGTGAAGAACGGGGGGGGCAACTGACCCACAAGAGACAGATGCATTTGTGTGTTCAAAGAACAGAAGTGGGAATCAGTCAGCCACAAGAAGCACCAGCTTCTCCCAACACTGATCCCAGGTCAGGGGCCCCTCAGCTGTCTCCAGGAGTTTGAGCACCCAACCTCATAGCACCGGCAAGCTGCTAACAGCACTTCTGCATTAAAGTTAATTTACTGGGTCATAAGTCAGAGTCAAGCACCATAAACATTTCCTAGAGCGTTCTGCATCCAAGACTCCTTCCTGCTTAATTATAGGATTATATATACATGTATATCAGGAACATAAATACATACACATATTTATATATAAAACCTCTAACATGCACATTCAAAAGCTCCCATATCACCTATTTACTCCATTAGCAGAAGCATTATAATCTCTCAAGCAAACAGTTAATTACTTAATAGTTAATTAAATTCTCACTGAATTGAGTAAATGTGTAATTAAGGGGCTATTAAAACGTGCATGAGATATGACAACTGCAACTCATGGAGTTTGGAGTACTCTACCATTATAGTATCACAGGAGACCTACAGATGCTGCATTTGCTCCAAAAGATGCTGCTGTTGCCTCTTCATCCTTCAACTACTTGCACTTCCTTGCCCATATCAAGAGATTAAACAAAGGGTCACCATTGCCATCACCCATGGCTAAAAGATGAAGCTTAACATTGCCTCAGAGGGAAAAAAAAACCCCTTGTATTACCTTGGAATAGCATATACCTCAGTTATTAAATGGCATTTTGTAACCCTCCCTAGGAAATGCAATACCTTTAGCTTAGACCATCCGCTGCATAGAGAAATGCATTGACTGCATACAATTCACCTGAAGTAACGGTAGGCTTGTCAGATTTGCCTCATCTGAACCAGCATTGCTGAAATATCTATTTAGAACTCTTTGACATTAAAAACAATATAAAAATAATCTGTTCCTCCACAGTGGGCTTCCCAGATAGGTAAGAGGGGCAAAATGAATAATCAATACAAATTCACTATTATTTATGCGCCGGTCCCAGATCGACACAACTGCATAAATAGGGGTCCAAACCTGTATAGTCAAAACACCGAGAAAAATAAAAGTTGATACAGAGTTACTATGGTAAAGAGGAAATGTGGAAAAGCACAGCTTCTCCCTTGACTGCAGAACATATAGGGAATTTCAGCCTTCCGTTTCTCGGAGGAAGCTGAACTCTCTCGGCTCCCCATCCTCCTTAAACGCTGCAACACAAGCTCCCCTCAGCTTATTTAACTGCTTGGACTATATCCTTCCCTGAGTAGAAGAGATGCTGGCTTGGCAGAGTTACAAGGAAAACTGGCCTCTCTGTAATCGAGTGCTGGCAGTACTGAGTGAGGAGAACAGAATGACTCACATTGAACCTTTCTCTAATTAAATAATTTAAATAAGTCTGTTTTCCTTTTTATTAAACAGGAGAAAATCAATAATGGTTGATTACCATTCCTATCCATTATGCTATTTCTAGAATGAACCCATGCATCTGATCTTGAAGTAAGGCAGCATTAAGAATACCAAATGTGTTAATAACAAAAAAAAGTTTTAGTGGTAAGTAAATATCAATAAATGGGTATTCCATCTCACTCTTGCTTTTAATTGACACTAGTGCTACTTCTTTAAGTAGTCTTAAAGTGGAGATACAAATTAGTTGCTAAAAAGACAGATGTGGCAGTATATGGATCAATAACATGTACTGATCACCTTTAAATAAAAACCCACAAGTATATTAATTGATTAATAGAATAACTATTTTATTCCCTTTTCCTGGCATGGATTTGTATAGGTTCTTGACATTACCCTTCCCTAGTCTGCCCTGATGTAATTTAATTATTTTGCCATTACAGATGGAAGCAAAGCCTGGCCACTTGCAACAGCATCTGAGGACAAGGGTTCCCGTAACATTGGTTTATACGGGCAAGGAACAATCCACGATGCTCTTTCCTTTCCTTGTTTTTATGTACTTATCTTCTGTAGAAAATATGAGAGCTTACCAGATGGTAAGATTGATAAGTAGCAATCTAAAAAATATTCAAACAATTAACCTTTGTGACTTTTTTCCTTTCAGAAATATCTGAATTGACAAGCCCTGGAGGTAGGAGTGAACTAAGGGAGAAGAGTGAAACTTCCAGAAGTTTGCAGGAAGTTACTTTTAAATTCAAGTGAAGTGTATGACAGCTCCCCGTGATGTCCTATTAGTAGGGCTACAGACAGAAAGAGAAGAAAATAGTCTCCAATCTTACGGAATCAACCACCACCACCCTCGCACTCATCTGTAGTTTTCTCTCCAAAAATATAAGCAAAGTTTATAGACATAAAACAGGAGGAGGAGGCTTAATCCAATCACATGAGCATTTTCCTTAAAGAAGAGCAGAAATAGAAATTTAATGATGGAATGAGATTGCTCACATAAGTAGGAGGTGTCTCCCACAAATGAGAAAGTAGAATTTAATCTGAAAAGATTTTCTTAGTATTCTGCTGCACTTCTTTCTAACTTTCTTCCAAAATGATATTCCTGAGGCATTACCATACATAATGTATAAATGATCTCTGCTTAGCATTACATTCATTGCAATATGAAGTATTTCAAAAGTTCATCATATGCTGCCTCATAGTGACATACTGGGACAAATTTTTAAATACAGGTCCCCCAGGTGACCGTAGGAGAAATTGTTGTGCATACAAATGAATGCTTAGAAAAAGCTGCCAACATAAGCTAAATCACTGCAAAAGGAAAGCAACTTTACTTTTATCCTCTACATAGGCTCAAATTGCAATGCTTGTATCTGCCCCATTCATGTCATGGCATTTAAAATCCAATCCCAGAGAAAGGAGTTTGAAGGAGATTTGAATCTGAATATTTTCTCAGGACAGTTTTGAGTTTTAATATCATTTCCACCCAAATTATCTGTGGAAAGTTTTCCAGCCCCAATCCCAGAGAAAGGAGTTTGAAGGAGATTTGAATCTGAATATTTTCTCAGGACAGTTTTGAGTTTTAATATCATTTCCACCCAAATTATCTGTGGAAATTATCAGAGTGGACTTACTTTCAAATGACTTTTTAGCATTCTGATACTGATATAAAACCAGAAAGATGCACTTTGATTTCAAGGCTTGGTTCAAACAAGAAATTTGAAGCAAAATGCATGGGACAGCTGTTATTTAAATTTTCCCTTTCCTAAGAAGAAACATAGATAAATAGCAATATCATATTATAATGTCTTGACACTAAGAGCATCTAAAATACAAATTATGCTCATGCATTTAGGAGAATGCTTATTGCTAAAGCTTCTCTCTTGAACGTTGTAGGTCACTACCAACACTGCTATAGAAAAACATGCAAAAGAATCTCTATATGCAAAGTGATTTTAAAAATGCAATATTTACAACTTAAATATATGGTGTATTTCTGATTGAGAACTTGTGTATGGAACAAATTCAAAGTGATTTTAAAAATGCAATATTTACAACTTAAATATATGGTGTATTTCTGATTGAGAACTTGTGTACGGAACAAATTTCTGTCTTGCTCCTTGCATTGTAACTTTTGTTTATTTGTGTAATACACTACACTTTTGGAAGGGACAATGTCCACAAGCTGGCCCTGCTCCCAGGTACATCACTGTTAAACTTGCTGGTTTTCATGACAGCAATTTCAGATTTCCCACACTGAAAACAAAGATCACAGTCAAGAAAATTCATTCTCTTTGACAAAAACTAAGTTTAGTGATTCTTCCCACCGAGTTCAATCAGTTTGCCTATGAAAAAATGAAAATGTAATGAAAATTAAAGTAATGGCTTCACAATTTGGCTCCAAAGTAATAACCCATCTGCTCTACTTGTCAACTAAATTCTTCCATTGCATGTTTTAAACCATTCTTAAAATAAACTCTCTCTTTATAACCTACATCACATAACACAACATTAATTTATATCACATGTGGGAATACGGGCATCCATTGATGTCTATCACAAAAAAATGTACTTGTCTTTTAAAGATCTAGATGGACAGTTATCATTTGAGTAACTGTGGAATGCAACTTTGCAAGACACCATTTTGTGCTTATTCTTATATATTAGAAATAATAGCACACACAGAGGGATTATTGAGTGTCTGGCAGAGTGCTTTGAACAAGGGATGCCTTCATTTATCTGGAAAACTGATGAAACATCTCATGGATCTTTCAGTCAATAAAAGACACCGTCAAGTCAAATGAGCACCACGCTCTAGTGCTTGAATTATCACACCTGAAAGATTACATATAACTTCATATTCATTTCAGCCAACCTTAAGGAATTAAGTTCAAAAAGAGGAGGAAGATAACTAGTCAGAAATAGTTATTACAAAGTCGGAATTAAATACCACTGGCAACCGAAACCTCTCTGGGACACAAGAATGGCTTGAAGATCCAGTTCAGCTACACACATACGCACACAGCACTCCCTAAACGATTCCAGTGAAGTCAGTGAGTCTGTTAAGATGCATGGGCATAAATAAACTAAGCAAAACCAGAATAAATCCATAGTGCTTTCACTTTATCCTTTTCTTAGAAAGCCAGTATCTTGCCCGCCTTTCCTCCTCTGCTTTCTACGTTCCCAATGCTATACTACAACCTAGAGTCCAACAGGTTTTCTAAACCTTGTATATTCCCAATCACAAAAGATAGGAACATGTTCTCTCAGTTTAATTCTGAGTGGCTATTGAAAATTTTGGCCTCCCAATAAAAGAGCAAATCCATTTCATTGGAGTAAATTACCCAGCACAACACACTTTAAGAATGTGACTGCCACTTACATTAATAAACCACCTGCATCTGACATTCTTTTCATCTACCCAAAACTAGTTTCTAATTTATTTTCATGTACAATGAAAATTCAGTCACAGTGGGGCATGAACTTATTATGTGGAAACACATCCAGATACTCTCACTCAGCACAGCTGCCTTTGATGTAAGTGAAAGTTTTGACCAACTGAGAAATAACAACAAAATTATTCATTGTTAATTCTTTAGCTTTAGATATCTGGATAAAACAGACAACATCCTTCCAAGCAATATTTTGGTTAAGGAGATTTTTGAACAAGATAATTCTACTGGAACAGAAGATTTGGAAGAGAGTGCCTTGACTATAAGGTCATAATTACACCATATAATTATTTGCGATGGTAATCTCTTCCATAAACTGACCAAGCTCCTCTGAAAAAATAGTTGGGCTTTTTCCTTCCAACTAAATGACTGTTCCAGAACCTCATTTGTCTGATGGTTATAAAGCATGTTCTGATTTCCAGCCTCAATATACGCTCTGAAAGTTTATATACATTTGTTCCTTAGTTTAAACAGTTCTTCTTGCTTAGCTTTGAATTTCCTGACATATTTATAGAGCACAGTAACCTTCTCTTTCACTTCCATTTGCTGGTCTAAACAAGCCAAAACTTTTAGTGTCCCCTTGTTAGATAGCATGAATGAAGGATGGAAAGCTGATTATTAGACAGACAGAAACAGCAGCTCTATCTTTAGTGCCCTGGCTGGCATACTGGAAAATTGTGTTGTACATTACTCTTTTTCCCATCTCCACAAAGGAACCTTAAGTACAAATATATCTACCTTTGACAAGTTTCTGAGTCAAAATGCCTCTTTTTTTCTTAACAGTTTGCTGCGTATTCCCCACTATGCACTGCTCTACCAAATGGGAAAACCTCACCTGGTTAAAATTAAGTTACCTTCATGGAATTGAACAGATATTTCTATTAAATAATTAATAATAAGGCTAAAAAATTATTGTGAAAAATGGGCGTGGACAGGCATTATAACACAGTTTTTTTAATACATATAACAGGAAATTTTACAAGTTACATTTTAAAAGAAGTCATTATCTTGTGAATTTTTCTCTAAATTAATAAATACACAGAAAATGAGTTCCAGTATTTCCCAATAGGGAATGTGATAATGCAAGAGAAGAGGTGATATGAATATGTCAGCACCAGCAGGATGTGTGGGTTTTGAGGACAAAATTAAAGATGCCTGAAATACAAGAAATGCTTTGCCACTCTGAACGTAAGAGGTAGCACAGAGAAACAAATACAGAAGAGCTTGTGAGGGTGAGACATAGAAACAAGGCAGGAGTACAGCTCAAGCAGTAGAAGTCAGAAACAACAATGCAGGCAACAGAGCCATTTCCTTTAAAAAGGGCTTGGGGAGATTAAATTTTAGCCAAAAAGTAAGATGGGGCAAATAAATCCATGTAGAAAATAACTGTAATTGTTTTTGAACACCTGCTGAGCTCTAAAATTAATTTGCATTCACTGCAGAATATTGCTGTTTACCACCGAACAAAAAGAAACATCACCTTGTTAGGGAAGAACATATGAGACAAGGTTAACTCATTTATTTTATCTACCTGACATGCTCTCTGAAACCATCACGGAAACAGTTAATGATCTGTCTTTGGAAACCTACAAACAGCCAGAGGGATATCAGTGGAGCCAGATTTTGCCCTTATTGCTAGTCTGCAAACCTTCTGACAAAACGTTCTTCAGAAGGTACTGATTAATCCAAACTATACTGTTTCCCAGGAACAATCCGAATTTGGCTGAACTTGGAGAAGGTCTTTG
The DNA here is from genome assembly GCF_001431845.1 of Calidris pugnax. Classification (NCBI taxonomy): domain Eukaryota; kingdom Metazoa; phylum Chordata; class Aves; order Charadriiformes; family Scolopacidae; genus Calidris; species Calidris pugnax. The sequence continues at coordinate 3,454,449 of NW_015091280.1, read as the reverse complement.
ATGAACAGGAATGAAGAATGTAAGAGGGTAATTGGAAAGCAACTCACAGAGAAGAGATTCACAATAACCTATAGCCCAGCAGAGCACTGGTTAGTGGGAACAGTACAGCATTTTCCAACCAACAACCCAATCCCCATTCTCACACCTCTATCTAGCTAGATACAGCCCTCTGGCTCAGAGGCCAGCCAGCAGGACAAAGCTTGCATCCACACGGCTGAAGTCTCTTACACTCTAGCAAAGTACATCTGAACCACTTGCTGAGAACAGTCCACCCTCCATGTTGACATCCCTGCAATGACTGGGGGATGTGAAGGGAAATTTTAGTTGGCCCTGGGAGTATGGAAAGTACCAGTAAGGAAAATTGCACACCAACAGTCAGGCCTGTGCCTTGGTCCTATTTGAAGTGCTATTAGAGTCCCACAGTCCTTGTGCTGAATGTCTTGTCTTTAGGCGCAGTAAAGGAAAACCCCATTAACTTCTCTGCATATTCCTTTTTAGGACATCCAGCCATGAGAATTGGCCCTGTTTTCAAGGGCCCTGAGACCATTGCTCCTTATCGTTCTCTTTTCCTTTAGAAAAGCTTGCAACAGCATTATATATTGTCCTGAGCTTAGTTAGGAAAAGTTACTTTAAATGCTAATAAGGACACTTAACCTCTAACTATTGATTGGAGAACTTTTATTCTTTTTATTCTTTAAATTGATAAACTGAACTTATTTTTAAGTAAAACAAGTATCTGAATTACCTTTTTAAATTGCGATGCCCCAACTGTAAAGACTCTGATGTATAATGTATTTTTCAAAGTAAACAGTGAGAGTGATACAATGTTATCTACATATTGTCATTACTTTTAATAACAGTAAGTCAAGCCCTCAGACTGAGTGCAATAGGAGACGTGTATTGAACAATTTAATCTCTCTGGGTTGTGACCTTTTTGTGTTCAGTTTAATACAAAAATATAGCATCAGTTCATCCCCTGTTGTTCAGTAATTGGAAAATGCACAAGGAGATTTCCAACAGAAGCAAAAACAATGCAAGTTTGATGAAGTAACCTACATCTAAAATTACATCTCTGTAAACCACTTTTAAAATGAAAAGCAAAACAAAACCGGTGTGGATTGCTATACAAAAGGCATCTTTGGAAGTTATGCCATTTAGCTGTAACTCCAAGACACATTGTCTGGAAGCTTAACTCAAACTCAAAACCACAGAACAGATTCAGGTGTAAATCATTCGCATAGAAAAGTTATCACCCAAGTTAAAAAATGCACACATCTGGTGTAAAACCAGGAATTCATCTAGAATTTCCCTAGTAGAAAAGCTTTGGCTTTCTAGCAGTCTTGAAGTTTTATTACAGAACAGATACACAGGAAGATTTTCTTAGGAAAAGAAACGTTTCCATCTAACAGCAGCCATGTCCTAGCAATCTGCAGGTGCCTGCTTCTAAAAGTCAGGTCTCTGGGTGCTGAGCATGTCAAGCATAGCACCATCACGCTTTAAGGACAAGCAATATTAGGGTACATTTACTGCCTTTGCACAGGCCCTTCCAGCTTAGGTAGCCCCAGGGAAAGAATTCTTAGCAAACAAGGAATTAGCAAAAGACAACAAGGATAACAAAACACTACCTATCATTGCCTTCTTTTCATCACTAGTGAGCAAACTGAAAATCATATCCCCATTGACAGTAAAATCTTGACAACTGCAGTCAAGACTGATGAGGTGAATTAAATGCAAAGGTGTGCTTTGGTGTGCTCTGCTTCAAAGGCACTATTTCAGGTGAAGCACCAGGAGTGCAATGGATTGCCATTTACTACTGCTTAAAGCATTCTGTCCTTCTGCATTAGACAACACTGAAAAGAGAGTTCTCCTTTCACATAGTTCTCACTACACGTTTTAAAAGTTTGCAATCCCTACCGGCCAATATCTTTCAGTTCACCATCTCAGGAGGTGTTGCATCTCATAAAAGCATAATGGCTCGTGACAGAACCACTCAGCATTGCTTCCCGTCTCTCTCCCTAGAACAATTTGGCTCCTGGTATTTCCCTGACCTGAACGTTTCCTCTTTGAAACAGCTAAGTATCCCCAAAAGGAAATGACATTTTACACCTCTTCTGTTTTCACCAGTCATGAAAATATGATCTACAATGGAAAATAACAGGAATACCAAAAATTACATGAGACAGGTATCCCACTGAAACGTCAGGATGATGTTACAGAGTGGTCTATGAGACCTGCTTCTGTCCTTAGCATTAGAGCTCACTTTCTTCTCTTTTTGTAATAACAAACAGTTTACCATTTTTCCCCCCCAGTTAATCAAGTTCTGCTGTGAATGCTATTTATGTTTCTGGAACAAATTCCACTTTTTAAAATATCCTTGCTGCACACGTGTTCTGTGATTACATGAGTACTTCACTACCAAATAGGAGAAAGGCTGTTAACACTGAGGGGAAGACCGATATACAGGTCTACTGTGGGGAACCAACTCTCCTCGTAATTCAAGTGCAGCTGTGGAGAATACACAAATGGTTATTTCTTTATGTGGAACATGTTAAATCTGAACTTTTTGCCAATTTCATTCCAACAGTTATAGACTCATTTCTTGTCATTTGCTGTGCTCTTTGCAATTTCTGTCAGAAAAATGATGTATTTGAAATTGAAAGCCTCATGTATTTTGTAGATGATCACTGTGAGCTGCGCTGCCTTGACCTTATCAGTGTGCTGTAATTTCATTTGCTGCCATGGCTATTTAGGCTCTTCTATCTGAGGCTCTCTAAACTGCAGGTAACACAAAAGAATGGCCAACTAGTCAAATCAAAAAATGTTTAAAATTAAATTTCAAAGTATAATAAAATATCACTATACTTCACAACAGGAATCCTGTGTTGAAATTTTGATGCTTCTTCCCAGCACTGAAGCTGATGGTGAACACAGTGACTGTGTGAACCAGGCAAACCTATTCATCCAGCAAAACTTGTAATGACAATGGCATGCAAAACACAACTAACCCATTTCAATTACAACACTAAAACATCATCATCATGTACTTTGAAATACTAAAATAGCATCAGAAAGAGTCACAACTTTGTCTCATTTTGAGCATAGATTCCTTCCCTATTTTAAATGACTCACAATGGAATCTGTCCATAGTGTTGACTGGTTTTCTTTTTCAGAGAAGTGAAGTTTCTATTAATAATACAGGAGAGATGCCTTGACATAAAAGGGGGAAAAAAAAAAAAGAAAACATCCAACAAAACCCAAAAGGCATGACTACTGTGTAAATGTATCTACTTACGAAAACTAAAGTACTTGAAGATACGCGAGTATATATCCATGCTTTGTGAGTCGATCTTTAGTGCCCAACAAAACCCAAAAGGCATGACTACTGTACTGTCTAAATGTATCTACTTACAAAAACTAAAGTACTTGAAGATAGGTGAGTATATATCCATGCTTTGTGACTTGATCTTTAGTCGCTGTTATTTTTTAAACAGATCCCTAATTAAAACCAACATATTTCTGGATATACTTCTGATATTCCTGGAGTATAGGCTCTGCCCATCCTTTCAACTGAATAAATAAATTATTTTACCTTTTCACCTTTAAGTACATTATTAACTATACCATTGATCTTTGCCATTCTCTGTAAAGTTTGTAAAATTAACATAGTTGTATAAGACAAGCACACAATTTCCAATATTGCTAAATGCATGAATGTTCATTCATTCTACAAATCACAGCAGTTGCTCTATCATTACTATATTATTTTTAAAAATAATTGTTCTTTCTATGTAAGATAAAAGGCCCATAATGTAGCATAAGACAGCCTGGCTCGCTAGACTCCAGCTGCTTGATTCACTACATCAGCATTTAGAAATATTAATATGAACAAAATGAGTTCAATGCCTTCATTTCCTATTTTACATTTAAAGCAAGGCTCAATACATCAGTTCTCTAGGGAGTAAGGGAGGGTATAAGCTATGAATCACTGGAAGACATTTCGTAAAGAACGTTTACTCTTTCAATAAGCCGTTACACCTTGTTTTAATTGTCTTGCATCATTGATGTCTGGTATGATTTTACAGCCCTCTCCAAACATACTATCAGTATCTCAGCACAGGACAACGTAGACAAGTGTTTTGAAGACACTGCAGAAGATGGCAAAGACTTGCCTTGAGCTAGAAAGTCAGTGGTCTCTAGAAGGAAGTGATAAACAGAGTGAGAGAAAGGAGAAGGGGGACACTCCCAAAACTGACCAAGCTGTGATATTTGTTTGCAAGCAGAAAACAAAAGAATCTGAAAATGAAACCATGTGTTGAAAACCCTTTTATTCATCCCTAACAATATCACAGCATTCTTTACATTTGCCAAATAACATATCTTGCCACAGTCATATCACAGTTATCAAGTCACAAAGAGGTAAAGAGGAAAATGGGAAGCATCTATTTTAATTTTCAGCAGTGAAAAAAGTGTTTGATCTCCTGACAAATACCTGGTTTAGAGTAACTCTCCTGTGTTACTTAATATACAATGAGATGACTGCAGTTTGTTAGAGATACAGTATGCCTGCCACACATAATAGTTATTTCTTGGTAACTTCCTCTTTTCTTATTCAGTAAAATTATTTGTTTCTAATAGAGGTATCCTTGGAACTAGTTGCAAATTTGTGTAAATGTACCCTCCAGAAAAAAGGGCTCTCAGAGTTATCCAATTCATATGCTTAATGAGGCTGTAGTAAATAAATCAGGTGAGAGGAAAGCAGCTCAGCTTTTTGCACTTGGCAAACTGTGCTTTTGTGGGGTTTGGGTTCGCTGTTGTTTTTTTAACATTTGTCTGAAACTTTTCAGAATATGCCAGCACTTACAGAATTTTTCTGAAAGTATGTCTTAAATTTTGATCCCTGCATTACTTTCATTTTAATGTGCTAATGCAGGCTATCCCACAAGCAGATCATATGGTTGCCTAGAGCACAGATGGGGAGAATATTCATTTCACTGAAGAGGAGTCTGTTTTGGGGTGGTTTTTTTTATTTTAGAAAATTGGAAACCAAGGATCTTATGTAATCATACAGATATCACATGCTAAGAACACTGAAGGATTCTATTAACTTCATTTAATTAATAATTCAAGGTAATACTTAGTGTTAGCTGAAACATCCCATTATCATCTTTTTGTTCAGTCAAGAAGCTACATCTCCTAAACATATCTCCTAAAACAGTCCTGAGAGCAATCCTGAACATAAAGGACAGTGGTGATGGATGAACTATCTTCATGACTACTGCTATGATGAAGTATAGACAGAAAGCTGCAAATTCAGCTCAGTATATGCACTTTGTGGAAAAGAAAGATCCCACTCTGGCTAGTGAGGAAATTTACCTTACTGGAGAAAAATATGCTTCACTCTTATCAAGGATATAACGAGCACAACTACTGCTTTCATATGAAGGAGGAAAGTGAGACAGCTGCAAATGAACATGACAAAAGAAAATATATTTGTATCTGAATTTTAAATAAATGTACATCTGTGCATGCAGGAGGAGGAGAGAGAGAAAGAGGTCACAAGGACCAAAGGGAGAAAAACCAAACAAAAGGAAGGTCTGACAAAAATGAGATGAACAACAAAGATTAAAAAAGAAAATTTCTTTCACATTACAGGGGCACGACGATAGAGATGAGGGAAAGAGGAAAACATTGTGGCGAGAGGAGGAAATGGGACACTTCACAGATTGTCTGTGAGGAAAACACAGGAGGAGACTGAAAAGAAAACAAGGTTGAGAGCATGTGGAGGTATAAGAAGAAGAAAAAAGCACAATGGCAGAGTACCTTTAAGATGCAATTGCTTGGCAAAAAAAGCTTAATGACAGGATGAGTAACAAAACAATAGAAAGAACAAGCCATGTAATAGGAAAGTAGAAATAAACTTAGAGAGGGAACAGCTAAAAGAACTGGCACCCAGCTGGCCGCTCGGGCTATGAAGGGCCTGGAGGCAGCTCTGCTGGCGAGTGGGGGATTACGTGAGGGAACCAATTGTACCAACTCTTCAGAGCATCTGGTAGTGTGTTTCATGAGGCACAGAGCGACCAAAACCCGTTGCAGCTCCAGCCCATTTTATTCATTGTCTAAAACACTGATGTGAGCTCTACCTGGTTTATGCTGGTAACAGGTCAACGTCTCTGTATTCAAACTCTTTTTTACCACCTAATGCAGAGCTGAGATCCTGAAGCTGTCAGGAGCCAAGAAAACGTTGACCACAGACTGCAATGGGGACACAATGCCAGTAAGGTAACCACACAATGAAGTTGTTTTACTTCTGGATGCAGTTCAGAAGAGAATAGTATGATTTTCTCTTACCTAGAATTTCAGCATGTTTCTCCTGTGACCCAAATATTTTTTGTAGCTCTCCCGAGACTAGTGTCTTTTTAAGAGCAGTCTAAATGCTACACTAGGACTTAAGTAAAATATGATTAAATTACAATAAATGCTACCTCATATTTTATACCAGCTGTGCTTTGTGCTGCATAAGCATCTCTGCTGCCCACTTAACCTAAAGTTACTTGGTGTAAATAGTACATCTCATTTCTCTTCTAATAATCAGATCCTGCTTTGAAAGGGTCAGCCGTAATGACTGCCTCACCTCAGGAGCACTTCTGCAAGTGGTTCTGGTGCTTGCGCTGAGACACTGGTCTGACTCTTCAGCTCCAATCTCACTAATCTAACTTTTTAAGACTTCTTCAAAGCAATGCTAAAAAACTGAATACTAATTTCTTCACAGAACTGGGTCCTTAGATGTAAATTACCTCAACTGCAGTTGCAAGAGTTCAGCAGTTCTGGAAATCAGGTTCAGCTTCTTATGAGCCGATGAGTAACAGATTAATGTATTAAGGTGACAGAGCCAGGTTTTGCTGTCCTCAATAAAATCAGAAGATCTAAAAAAAAAGACAAACCACAAACTACCTTCCTAGGACGCATTGCTAATTCCACTGTGGCAGACATCAGGTACCTAAATTCCACTTACTGATGTGACCACAAATGACACAGGAGCTGGACACGTTAAGACCTAATTTATAAAACTGGTGAGAGGTTAGGGTGTTCTGTGCATTGATCTGCTGAAAAAAGGAAAGAACTGCTTTCTGAGTTACCAAGGAAAAGTGTTGAAGAAAAAATAACTCTCTCAAAAGATTGTGGGAAACTGTGGGCTAGGCATCTCTCCCAAGAACTACAACTGTCTTGATAAAACCCTAGACAGTTTTTCTTGAAGCCATATGGACAAAGGAAATTGGCTATTTCTGTGGGGAAAAGTGATTATGAAAGAAAAGAATGAACTTTCATCTGTCACACCAGTTCAAGTACCCACATTATCTAATGAAACAATTCAAGTCGCAAGGAACAGCATCTCAATCCTCGGCTAATTTTCATTCAAAGTAATCTTGAGTGGAAAAGGAAGCACCGGTCAGAGAATAGACTATGTATTTGCCAAGCTATATGGGGAGAAAACCTACAAAAGTAATATTACATATTTTTGAACTATGTCAGCTCAGAGATGCACTTTTTGCACTGCCATTGGTGAAATGCAACACTGGTGAGCGTGGCACATTTCTGAAGGTCTACTAATCATGAGAACAAAATAGCCAGATTGTGAGATGGTTATAATGCTCCAAATATTCCAGTAGACTCTCCCTGCTGTATCAGAAGTTATACACTTCACAGAGTGTTGAGACAAGTAGGGGATTCATATATCAGTGCTCATGTCACTACTTCTGTAATTATGTAGCCATGTTATCTATGGAGATATAATTGCCAAAAATCTGTGCGACACTGTGACATTAGAAACACAGAAAGTTAAATAATGAGAAACAACCTCTTCCCTACCTTCCTAAAAATCAGTAGTGTACATTAGAGTCCGAGTGCCCTTAAGCATTGTTCTTGGCAGAGAAAATTACAGGAATCCCTTCCCAGTATGATACAGACACGGACGATAGCTAATAGGGCATTATTACAGAGGAAAGAGCAACATCTTTGGTTAACTGCAATTATCAGTTCCCTGTTTGCAAGGTGATAGAAGAGTTGGATGTAAGTGTTCTTTCTTCTGCTTTCCTCCCAAATAGCACATTATCTCTCAGGTGGTAGACTTCAGGTCTAAAGAATTACAGCATCTTTCTCTACTTGTTATTGTGCTTCCCCTCCCAGAAGAAGATAATGAGAGGCAGTACATATAATACTGTTTTAGGGTCATGAAGATGCAGCTCAGGACCCAACATTTTGAGCAGAAATCAGTAATAGGTACACAGCTGTTGCAGAATGTAGTTCAGGCTTTCTGGGGCTATGCCAATGAAACTGTTGGATTTGTTCCTGCCTGTGTGTCTGGATTTACTTCCCACAAAACACTGCAAATGGCTGCAGCAGCAGAGGGAATCGTAGCCTTCAAGCAGGGAGAAAGCGATGGCGGTGGAGAGGGGGATAAGAGAATGACAGGTTCTTGCAATCACTGAAATGTGTGAAGTTCCTGATGGGTTCTGATAGTACAAGTTAACTTTTACTGTCAAAAGACTTTTTCCCTTTCTACTCAAGAAAAAAAGGCCAAGCCATATTTAAGAGTCCAAATAAGCAAGAAAATAGTTAAGAGCTGGCAATTCACAGTAGATGCAGTGCATGCGCTATGTAAGGATATTTAAATCCATGTTCTTCCCTCAGCACACTACTGAAGAAATAGCACCAGAAAAGAAAACAAAATAAAAATTTGTCTTAGGAAACTTATAATACATGACTTTAAAAAGAAATAAAAATAATACAGTGTCCACTGCACAATTTCTTGCATTTGCCAGAGGAAGTGGCCGTGGCCTCATTAGGCCAGGTATGTCTAAAAGCACATACTTTTAATAAATATACATTTGCAGGTCATCATAAAGTAATTGTCTTCCGCATGATGAAATACTGAGCTTAAAAGTGCAAGTAATGAACTTTCAAAATCTGCATGCCTTTGTTCTTGTTTGGAAGACCACTTTAAAATCAGCCTCAAAAGCTTGACTTAGGTCCCCTTTCCAAGGCAGGATTACCACCCATCAGGGTCATCAAGCTTCTTGCAGACTTGTAAGTCCTCTTGTCTTTATACCTTCTATCTAAGCACTGATGTAATACTATTACCAATTGTTATCTTTTTATTTTTAAAAAAGGGTTGGAAAAAAAAGTGTTTCTTATTTTGTAGGACTGCAGGTCACAAGTGAAAGCTGTTCAAGTTTCAGCACACAGGTTTGCCTCTGCCCATCAAGACCTAAAACACGCTAATTATTCTATTCCTTGTCCCATCTTGAGCAAAGGAACTACCAGCGAGAAAAAACGTTTCCAAAACGTCAGCCAGAACTAACAGTAGAAGGCATTACAATACCCATTCATACTATGAAGCCAGCAGTGAGTACTCAAATGTGTTTTCTACATGAAAATGAAATAACTGACGTCATTTTATCTCTACTACTGCTAGAGTTCTACTCGTCTTCTCAAGTTTGCTCCTGGCTTTACATGGACTACCTCTCTAGTGAGATAAATTTATCTATGAACAGTCTCAGCAGCAGAACACAGCTGGTTGGTTGAGGTTGAACCTGATGGGCAGCACCACACAGAAAATACGGATATAAGCACAGCTGATAAGCTCTTCTCCCATGGACTCCTTGAGCGATAGTCCTCAAAAGGCAGGAATTATTACTTCATGTCACTGCACAGGGTTACACTTGGACAGATCCTTTCACAAGCATACAGGAAATGAGTTTGCAAATGGCTTAAATACAGGTTTCTCAAAGTACAGATTTTGCATTAAGATGGCATCTCCAGAGAGGCTCTCAGAAAAGATCCCTGTTTTCCTACAAGGGCCAGCCTGCACTGGATCAGCCATCTGTTAGAGGCTGTTCACTCCTGTGGAACTATGCCTTCAGGCCACCTTTCAGACTACTACAATTGTGTAAGCTCACTAGGAAGATACTGAGCAAAATCCAGTAACTACTTCACCCAAAGAAAGCAGTCTCATAAAACAGGAGAGCTCTGAAGACCCAGGGATACTAACAGGAATGGTTAATACACTGCTTTCATTTGTGGCACCCTGTTTAGCTCTTTTAGACAGCTCCTTCCTGGTCTCAGGCTTCAAGAAGCACCTGTCTCTCAGGGCAGGCAGTGTGAATCTCAGACACACACTACATCTGCATCTCCACAGCCACATGACTCGCATCCCTGGGTCCGAGTTGTGCCCGAACCCTCCCTTTTTTGCTCCCTCTTGGGAAGTGGTAGTGGTCATCAGTGACAGTGTGCTGGTTTGAGTCACTGCAGTAACCCAGAACAGCAAACTACTTCTATCATCATTTCCATGCTGTCTGGTCCTCCATAGAAACGCATTGATCTCTTAAATATTTGTAATCAAGACAGTCAGATGGTTAGGGAGAGAATCCTTGAAGCCTGTTGCCTTTCAGTGGTAGACTAGCGTGTTCTTCCTTGAGAAACCAGTTTGTAACTATCCTGCATGGAACTCAGTGAATATGAGCTTTATTGACATATAATAAGCATTTCGCTACTCTCATTATGTTGAATCAACACATGCACACAGAATTTCAAGTAAGTTGAAATAAACTCATTTAGTTGCCTTCATAAAAGCCCTATGAAAATATTCATAACCTTGTTACATATCAGCTTTACATCTGTCAACTCTTTTATTTTCCCTTTCTTTAATCATTTCATCTAGTCTTCTCCCAGTCCATCTTTCTTTTGCATTTTTTATTCTTAATCTACTCCCTTTTATTCCACTTTCATTTTGATCTTATTGCCAGAGGGCAATAGTGATAGTACTGAGAAAGCATTCAAGTTTTGGAAAAAAGGGGGCAACGAAGAAATCCCTCAAATACATAATGACAGACTTCATTCATATTCTGGAATATCAGGATGAACTTGTAACTGTATTATTTTTAAAATTACAAAGAAATAAAACAGTTTCCAGCCTTGAATTATTCATAACAACTGAAGATATCCTGTCTTTCCAGCAAGGAAGGTAACTATGGCAGTGCTATTTTTGCAGGTCTGACAATGAAGTTGTTAAATGTTAAAGGAAGAAGATTATTGTATTATTTACAGAACTGTGACGTGTAAATATAATTTATTTTCAAAAGTATCTTAAAGTAAATGTTAATTGGTGATAAAACATCAATAGATATAGTGTAAAGCTTTCATACAGACTCAGTCTTCCAGTCATATCATGTTGTGGACATATGGTCATCATACTAAGTTCCAATATTCATGTAACTCAATAAGCAACTAATGTGAATAGTATTTATAGAGAAAAACCTATGATATAGACATTATATACTTGACAATAAAACACAGCTTCTTCACATTTACATTTGGAAGGTGATAAAATGTCATGAAAAGTTATTCTTGTTCTATGGTGGCCTGATAAAGCACCAAGGAAGCACAATGGGATCAATTAAGCTTTGTTGGACAGCCTAGACTTTTTCAGTGTTTGGTTGCAAGGCTTGAGAACAGGTGGTAGAGACTATGGGGATTCTTTTGTGTTCAATAGCACAGCTTTTTATGTCCTTATATTATGGACTTGCCAGCACCTTGTAAACTTCTTTTACTTTCATAAAAGCACCAAGGGAATGAATGTCATCTTTTATTTATTGCAAATATCTATTTTGCCATTAGGAAGAATAAATAGCATTACACTCCATAAATTCAAGTCAATCAACATCTATATTTGTTCTGGTAAGAGTAACAGACATAGAACAAATGTTATCTCAGCAATCATTTCTTAAATACAGTTCCAGCACTGCATTATGAACCCAGGCACAGAAAGTAGGTTTCCATGGCACAGTGCAGAAAAACAGGGAATATTAGCCCCAGTGGAATACCTTGCTGATGTAGTAATTTTGCTTTCATTACCCAGGCCACCTCTTTTCCAAAGTACATGACTAGCGCTGCACAAAATGAAGCAATCAAAGTATAGAACTGGACCAAAGCTTCCTAACATTCAGATTTTGGACCTGATTTGTTTTTATTTTGGTACATCCTTTTTGAAAAGAGACATGAAAAATTTTGTGTGTCACAAATACATCACGTGTACATGCTATATAGGTTAGCATCATATTGTTTTAAACTGAGAATTACACTGAATGTTAAAGTACTCCAAAATACTCAGGTTGAGGATCTAATGTATTCATGTCAGCAAATGAAAGTTTGACACTAATTCAACTTTAGTCCTAGACTGAACCAGAAGCTACTTAATAAAGCAGTAACCTTCTTAAGCACAAACACAATGTCGATAGGAATTTCATTTCCCCTAATAAATGATAATTTTAAATCCGTTTCTAAGCACTTATTCAATTTTATTTTTAGACAGTTTCATTGAAATCATGTAAGCTTATTACCTAGTTTTGCTCCCTTTAATTCCTTTAATTGTGACTTCTGTCATCCACTTTTAACTTTTTACCTTTTTGAAAGACCCTTAAAGTGCACATTGCCCATTGGAAAAAAAAAAGAAAAGCTATTAGATCTATTTAGAACTTAATTCTCAAAGCTATGTCCAATGACATTAGCCATGTGCTCTTAACAGAGAAAAGTAATGCATTGACACTAATGGAATATATTAAATCCCTGAACATTACAAAACATACCACAGAGTAAAAATGCAAATAGAGCAAGCAATGCTCTACTTGTCAGTATCCTAAGATCTGCAGTTATGAGGTGGCAATCCAGCAAGGTTTGATGTAAATCTAGAAAACCAGCAACACAGAGAAGTAAATATTTTTGCTTGGTTTCTGTTCCAAACTTGCTGTTACATATTCGGGTGGCAGAGTTGCTGAAACTGAATTAAAATGAAGAACTACAGAAATCCTAAAGATATTTTCATGAATAAAAAATTACTTTATTAATAATATCTGCTATTCTAAAAACAGCAGGGCTAAAGAACTCTCACTAGGTTGTATATCCATGCTGTTCCACGGTGATGAAACATTTTAGCTCTTGCTTAAGGGAACTGGTATGATTTTTACATTTTGGTTCCTGGAAAAACCAGGAGTTGGTAGATGGCAATGAAGTATTTTTTGCTCATGCTATTTTTTGACGAATTAGGAAGAAAAATCCCTCAATTCAGTGTATTTCCATTCAACTTGTACATGTACACCATGAGCTCAAGTGCAATTCCTTTGTTGCAGAAATATCATCTTAGTACAATGCAGATCTAAGAATATAAAATTTGAGAGTACAACTCAAGGATGAGAGTAAGTCAAGTAAGGCTCTTACTAAGAGTAAGAGTCAAGGATTCCTGTTAATTTTCACTACCACAACTCAAATTCATAAGGTCAAATAGATCACTAATTAAAGATCAGATCTCCTTGCAGCAGTTTTTTAAAATCTTAGCTTTTGATTAGATTGAAGTACCTTCAGAGTAAAAGTAAATTGCACGCATTTTCAGACTTCAGATATCTCTTTTCACTCATACATACCCAAAGTCTAATTTTATCTTGCAAGTACTTTGTGTACTTCTCAGTTCTCACCTTCTTTAGGAAACTTACTCGCTCACTAGGATTACAAGGAAAAGTACATTTTGAAATGAGCTGGTGTATTTTGCCAGGTAACAAACACCGCACAGAAAAAGAACTGTTGGGCACTAGGTTGCTATAGAAACTACTGGAAACACTAAGGTCATGAATTTATTTTTTTTGACCCCTGTGTGGCTTTGTGGTATATAAAGGAAAAATGGCATCTGTATAAAACAAGGAACATCTCCAATGTAAGTCCCAGCCGATCCTGACCTTAGCTTATCACCTATATCAATTTCATGGGCTTTTCCTGTGGGAAGTCCCCATCCATTCCATTTGCTCATGTTTGGCTGCCTTCAACAGCCAGCTGACACTTCATATGGTCATAAACCAAATACTGTTTAAATTCAGTTTTTAAATTTCAGAAATATTATTTTTTTCTTTTTTCGATTATTCAGTGGGGTCAAATTGCCCATAAGATGAATTATTCTGAGCTCTGGGTCATATTTTCCAAATACCAAAGCAAAATAAAAGAGTAGTTAGACTACTCCTAACTACTCCTGATCATCACTTTTCATTGCAGATCTGTTCGGACTCTTATGCACAAGGGATGATAACACACAGATAATACAATAGAAGCAGTTGCTCTAGTGGGAAATCCATACTAACAGAGTCTGATTTAGCATGACTAAGGGAGCTATAGCTAAGATCGCTGCTGACCTTAAATTATCCTTAAAATATAATACCTGGGTAAAGTCTGTGCAGAATGGACCTGCCCAGGGCGTTTGCACACACAGTGACACGACAGGAATGCCGATGCAATCCATGCCCATGCCTATGGGAGCTCCAGAACCGTCACACTGCAAGAGAGCTGGGGCAGCAAGACAGTAGTCTAGCTTGTGGGTGAGACAGTCTCAGTCATAAATAAGAGCAGATTTCATAAGCAAAGCTTCACCACACACTGCAGTTCAGTTCAAACTTTTGTGATTATGTAGGCTTCTCCTCTGAAGAATATAAAGCGTGTGCAATCTCTCTGTTAAAGACTTCTGAACAACAAGTGATCTGCATACTCTTTGGTTCTATACTTTAGTTCTCTTAATTTGTAATCTTAATTGATTTTAAAGCCTTTTTTTAGTGTAATGCCTTGCTAAGATGATATGGGATATTAAACCGTATGTGGTATATAAATTCTATGGGTTATTGCCAATGACATTATAAAGGGTATGTGGAGCATTTCATGAAATGCTCTAATTTACATTGTAATGACTCTGTTGCAGCTTTGCAAACATCAGTGTTATTGAAGGGACACAGGGCACCAGAACTGAAAATGTCAGACATTGAACTACTTCAGTCGCATTTAGTGGTATTATAAGGTCTCCACAGCTCTGTATGGTAGTTCTGCAGTTCATGTTGCTCGCAACAGTCATTTTAAAAAGCACTCTACTATTGCTTTTAGTAGTCAAGTCTGATAAAGCTGAACAACGTATGCTATTCTACAGAATGCCAGTATTAAAAGATACTGCTCTATTTATAAGAAGAAAAAAAAAACATAACGTTATGTGGAAATGCTTTCTTTCTTACCCATAGTTTTGCACTATTTCTTCCCAAATCTCAGTGAGGATAAAAAACCCCAAAAGTACAGGTTCCAACCTCCAGGAGACTTTTTGTATTGATACATCGAGATATTTCATTTTATCTAATATTTGCCACACAATAATGCAATGTGGCAATTTTCAGAGGCATTAAACTAGTTTACAATTCACATTAATTTTGAGGCTAGGTATTTGTACTCATCCTCTTGTTTGGTAAATCCTTCATACCAAACTGTCTTTCTTACTTCTATATCATAATTTGTGGAGGAAGAATTTTCAGCCTGAACAAAGCGAACAGGATGCAAGGATCTGAGTTTTATCTTTTGAACTCAAGGGAGTCCATATCAGGTTTTCTTTCCTGATTGGTTGTGGGGTTGTCTTTGAGACATGCTATTGAGACAGACTTCACATTGCTAATATACCCTTACACTATGGGCAGGAAAGGAGGAAAAAAAAATTTAAATTGCATGAAATGGCAAATTACCTTAGGACACAAGAAGATAAAAAGAACATTCAGAAGAGCCTGATAAAAACCCTCATTAATTAATTTATGAAGAAAGCTTGCTGGGATACTTCTCCCCACCCCAAACCATATATAACTTAATAAAATTATATCATATAATAATATTTGAGAAGAAATCTCATCCCTTGAAAATTAGAATTACCTCACCTTCTAATACAGAGTACTATGTCTCTACTATAACAGAGATCAGTAGCTAGATGATGTTGAACGATACACATAGCATTAGAGAGACCGACAGACCGTCAAAATAAGCATAAAAGTTTCTATAATATTTAAGGAACTATATAAACATGACGACTTAAAAAATTAAATTGAAACAGATAGGGAAAAAATAGTAAAAAACTCCTGTTTACTGTAGATAAACACACTTCGCTTCATTTTTCAATTTACTTTCACTTAAAATAATAAGCCTATTTTGTTTCCTGGGCAGATTCTTTGTCATGCTTTTCCTTTGATTTTGATTGACACATACACAATTAGAGTCACAGACATGTTAATTAATTTAGTGATTGAACACTATGACTGAACAGTGTTTGTTAAATGGGAGAATAAAATTCAATCATGACTAAACATGTTTATACAAGACAACTTTGTTTCAAAAGCATGAGGTTATTCTAATAAGAAATTGATTTGGATGTGTAAGTGTACCATTATTCAAATAATTTTAAAAGAAACACAGCTCTAAGAAAAATGCCATTTTCTACACCAGCAGAGCGTGTAATAGTTTGTCAGTACAAGCAAAGTTTAACTTATGCAAAAGTTCACTGCTGCTCCTTGCAAGCTTTATTCTAGAAGGAACGCATCACACTTCAGTATGACACAACTTATTGACATGTTGTCTGCTCGTAGTTGCCCATTTTTTATCATTATTTTAGAGGAATCAAAGTTACTTTTTCTTTCCACAGGATGTTCCTTACTTTTTCTTTCCACGGGATGTTCCTTACTTTTAGAGGCCTGCATTAACTGTAAATACCGCACTGTATTCACCTGCTCACTTAAAACAGCCACTTAAAAAGTCTAAAATGCACTTTGATATGCAGTGCACACCACACAGCTGTGTCAGAGGCACTTGAGTCCCCAACCAAACGAACAGTAGTTTGGTACAGGCTTCAAAAGAGGCAAAGGCCTGAGTAATAGCCAGGCCAGGAACTCCTCCAGTTTCAATCTGTTCCCTGAAATCCTACGGAGGAGTAGGGTAACGAATACGAGTTTGGAACACAGATCACATAATTAGCACATGAATAGGAGGCAGCTTGTCCAAGACTCATTTATCAAGGACGAAAGAAAGTTGTGGGTACAAGGAGCCTCACATATACCTTTTCCACCGCACGTAATTTCACTATGAGACAACCACTTTACCCCATAATTATGACAGCCTAAGTGAACCTTCTCTGAGCTCTCCCTGCCAGGCAGTGTGGCTGCACGGCAGTGATCTCCCCCGAGCTGGGACACCTCTCGAGGTTCCTCCTCGAGGCAGAGAGACCTTTTACCAACAGCAGATCCTTGGCAAGCAACCGCTATCACACATAACCCTGTAGTACAACTTTGATTTTGCCTTGTAACTTTGAGTGCATGATGAATTGATGCTAATGAAACATTACATAAGCTTTGCATATATAATCCTTTAGACATAAACCACTGACCAAGTCCGGATCAAGCCTCACCTGGACTCCTCTCTGAGAAGGAGTTCAGAAAGCAAGAAGGGGGTACGTTCTGAACCTTGTCACGCAACGGGAGGGCCTCCCTTGCCCTTGCATCCCTGGTCTCTCCGAGAATCACTAACTCCAGTGTAACTCAATATTCCTTTGTATGTTTTTCCATGCAGTAATTAATAGAACAAACCTTGCTATCGATCTTTGTTAAGTCGCACTTCTACATCATCATATTAAAACCACTTTGCTAACACCTTTGATAGTGTTCTTTAAGTAATCCAAATCACCCATTCGTGACAAATTGGCATAACAGGCAGGATTCTAAATCAGGATTCACGACAACAGCTACTTCAAACATCCTTAGAATCCACTTACCTTGTAAGAGTTCTGATACATTTTCATTTCATTAATATAGGAGGGAGAAATGCATTGAATCCTGATTTATTTTATATCCCTGACACAGCGGATATCTTGCATAATTAAATGACTCTTGGTGACTAGAAGTGGATTTGAAGTGAACCCTGTATTGATATCCAGATGCTCACTGTCCCACCAACAGACATTTGTCAGTTAAAATCCTTTGCGTGACCCCTCTGAGAGCTAACAGCACATACATTTCTTAATGGTAACTAGTATAAAACTGTAACTTCTAAACTTCAATGAGCAATAGAAGCTTTAGAGACCAATTGCATTTGTGATTAATATTTAAATGAAGTAGCTCTTCTAACAGGCAATACACCATGCCTCCTTCATTAGAATGCTACTTGGAAATACACTCTTTGCCATTCATCTTATCCCTGAAAATATACCAGGAATAGAGTAATAGTACAGAGCATGATGTGCAGCATCACACACACACACTTTCAACATAAAAATAAATATATTATATATCACAAGTCCATTTCTGTAAAGCCTTATATTTGGATCAACAGTTTCAGAGTTATTTTACAATTTAACCAGTCACAACTTCTATAAATAATTGATTTTAACCTCTTTTCGTACCTGTCATTCAAGAGCTGTTCTGTTCTTCTGGGCTTATACCGAAATTGTGGAGTCCCTCCAGAGCCTTGATCTTGCGATGGGCTATTCCACCCATTTGGATTCCTTCAGAGGAATAAGCTAGAAAAGGTATTAAAGAAGAAAAATATTATTTACAATTGGCATTTTCAGACATACCAGCAATGTCTGTCCCTCCAGAATGGGATTCCTGCTTTAGCTGTCTAAAAGTTAAGATCTGCTCAAAGACATTCCTCTTGGTTACCTCTGCATTCAGTAGGCACCCACTTCTGGAGGATGAGCAATCTTCAAGACTCGTACCCACAGATGCTGATATAACCCAAGTCTCCCTCACCACCAAGTACAGACGACTAGCTTAATTCTCAAAAAATTTAGAATTTTAATCTAAACTAGCTGAAGCAGATCCCACTGGCAACAGCAGCCAGGAAATAACTCAGTTTCTATCATTTTCAGTAAATTGTTGTTTTATGCATGCAATTGTCAAATGAAATGCATTCATGTAAATCATCATGAAATTTGCCTAGGATTAATGTAAAGCTTGTTGAAGCTGCTTAAACTCACCTCCATTCTTTCATAATTAGTATGGGCTACAAACACAGCTACCCTAGCTCAGTGAGGGCAGTGGCAGCATTTTAGATGACAGTAACCCCAATTGCCCTCAGCTACCTCAGTGACACTGAAACTGTGCACCCCAAGCTAAGGCAGAGCACCTTCTACAAACAAGCCAGGAAAGGCTACTTATGTCCTGGCTGGTGAGACATTTCATACCTTGATGCTTTCTCTAAGTGTACATCTTGCTTATTAGTAATCCATCATGTTACTATGGCACTAACCAACATGTTTTCAAATTTCTTTAGGACAGTTACACTTCACACAGTGTCATTTGGAGTTATTCCATTGGGAGCTATAAAGCAAAATGGAGCTGAGCACACACCACGTGTCAGTAACTCGGGAAGCCATGTGCTACTGCCAGAGCCTGGGACATTAAAAGCACTGAATATTTTAAGAAAATCTGTGATCTGGGAGAGACTGATAAGGTGCTTTTTAGTGGAAAGTATCACAGTAAGAACAACTCATAAAACAAGACAAAAAAGAAAGTACAACAGTATGGATAAGACACTGCAAGAAATAAACATTATCAGAAAAAGAAAAGAGACATATCCCAAAACAATGCAGATATAACATGTTTAAAGGAAAAATTTGGGCAGATGAGGAAAGGGAAAAGCAGCAAATTAATTACAATATGTTATGTCTGCTCCACCCAGCTGGTTGAGCATTAAAATATATACCACTAACTGGCCTACAGAAGCCACCAACACTTTTTCTCCTATATTCAGCATACCTTTTTTACTGAATTAACAACCATCATTTCTATAGTTCAACATAGTATTGAATGAGCACAGAGAGTGACTTATATCCAATGGTTTTCACTTTTCATGGGCCATAAAGTATCATGTTCTGATTCATAAGTGATATATTTTAAGTACCTACGACACTTAAGTTTTTTATTTTTGTAATACACAACTGAATTTAAATCATGGCAGTAATTTATTGACCAAATAATAAACTTATTAGTCATGCAAAAAACATATATTGCCCAACAATTTCCTAACATTGATTTATAAATAAGATAGATGATTTATAAAGTACAAAGTTGAGTCAGTAACAGAAGATTCTGGAAAGCAAGTTAGAAGAGGACAATTCCCATTCAGGCACCTTGCTTTTGTTGCTCACATTTCTCCAGCTAACAGAGTAAGAAGCTATTGTAATCGCTCACATATTATTGCAACAGTGAAACTTGAACACAAACATTGCACCAACACTACAAGCAACTGATGTACACCTGTACAATTATCCATGCTACCTTACCACTCAGAAAACAAAAATCATCCTCTCTGTTGTTCCTAGATCACCAAAGCTGCTATCAGTTTTCTTCCGCTCATCATGGTCACCATTTTTCTGGAGAAATTTATATTCTAAACCCTTTCAATCTAAACAAAGCACTCGTACCATAGAAACAGACTTTTTTTTTTTATATATATATATATTTTGCTAAGCTGTTCCCTACCTTGTTTCTTAGCAGTTCCCTGCTGGAGCACCTTCCTTCTGACCTTCTCCTGGATGTGGAGCTCCCCAGCTCCACCCATCAGCACAGGTGTACCTGATGCCCCAGGTGTCCCTGGTGAGCAGCCCCCATTGCTGTGCCTGATGCCCCAGGTGTCCCTCGTTGGGCAGCCCCGATTGCTGTGCCAGCCCCAGGCGGGGAAGGGCAGGTTTTCCACGGAGGGCTCAGCTCAAGGAAAACAGAAAGAAATTTTGCAACCCAGTCTCGCTGCAGTTTGAAGCAAAATGTTTGGACAATTAAACAAAATATTTTGTTTAATTTCTCTCAACAACAAAAAACCAAAATCAATTGAACAAATTAAAAACTTAAATTTTAAAAGCATGCAGACAGAAATGTTTCAAACACTATTGGAACTGATAAGGGGCTTTTAACACCGAGAGAGAAGTGAAAGCTGCAAAACAAAGATGATAAATATTCATTCAGAGTTTGCAGTAAAGCCTTACAATTTTTGCCAGCCAGGAAAAAAAAAAAAAGTTCTTCACTTATCCCTCTGCTTTTGGCTTCTGAAGAAGACAGCTGAAGGGTAAGGCTGCTCATTAACACCATATTTATAAGGGAAAAAAACAGAGTACATCATGGTACTTGCTGGAGGCAGTGGTATGGCTTTAATTGCTGAAAGCTGGTCATCAGTACTGTTGTTGTGTGCTCGTGCCAAATCCTGAAGCTAAAGTTTGTGTCATGCTATCTTGGATGGGCATAAAGCATCAATCTTACTGCAAATACTTTACAATGGACAAAAGCACCAGTGTAAACAGGCCCAGGTGCATTAAAGCTGATAGGGTTCTGCAAAAATTGCCACAACCAGAGAATCCCTTTTGCTACAGTTTTTTTTTTATAAGCAGCTGCTATAAGTTACTGAGACACAACAGTGCACAATACAGTATGTTCAATTACAAATAATTATTTGAAAATTGGGATATGGTTCTTAGTATTTTCTTCTGTTCTGATAATAATAAATTTCTTTCTGTTTTTACCTGCAGGAGGGCAACCTGGTTAGAAACATGGCTTTTAATCTTTCCCAATAATTTTATCCTTTTACTGTCCTGATTCTTTTCACCCTTGGTTTTATTGTTAGTTTTCTGACCGTATCAAACCAACTGTAAGAATGCCTCAAGTTATTTGAATTTTATACTGGTACTATCAAATACATAAAGGCATTGTGGGAAATGTTCCTGGAGCTCCTCTTTTTAAGGTCTAAATCTTTTTGTCATCTTGAAGAATTCATTACTTGCCTTGAAAGATATAAACCAATTATCTGCAGGGCTAGACATTGTGACTCAAACAGGATCTGTGTCAAGAACAAAGTGATACAGGTCAGCAATAGGAAGGTTGCCTCACATTTTAAAACAGAGAGAGACATTTATATGCTTAAGCACTTTTGCAAAGGTACTTGACTTCTCTGTACACATTAGCAAGTCTCCAAAGACTTTTAAATATTCATGAGGAAACTACAGAAGTAATGCTTAATTGAAAGAAGAAAAGTTGAAAAAAAAGAAATAACAAGTCAGCCTGAAAGGGTTATAATATGCAGAATCTGCTTTCAAAAATGGATTTTAAAACATAAGACATTGTTTTAAATTATTGTACGGATCATAGTTATGATCCAGACACTAGCCACTGCTTACGGAATAAGCTGAGTAGAGTAGGGACTTTGGAAAAAAACCCTTATGTAAGTGTCATGTCAGTTCTTAGTTAGACACTAAATGTCTAACCCTTGAAAACAAATGTGCATTATAAAAGGAACAGACTAATGAAGGAAGAAGCATTTTTCTTTAGAGAGTCATGATTTCACTCATTCAAAATGATGTCTGTCTGGGATCTTTCACGTGCTGCTAGTTGCTAACTCTTTGTCAAGACGCTAAATCTAAGCAAGGTCAAGAAGGTTTGCTTAGCAAGTACAAGCAAGCAGGGATGTTTGCGGTAGAGCAGTCCTCAGCTGGACTATTCTGACTATGTAAGAAAAATAATAACAAATCTGAGCTGGGAAGCACTGGCTTTTAAAATCTAAGGCCAGGGAAAACCATTTCAAACTTGAATTTTGAGAATTAAATGCTGGCTGGGGTAAAAATTAAACCCTAGGTTCTGATATGATCATCACAGTCACATTTATCTCAAGGATAAAAAATGATGTTAGAGAAATCAGTATTAACATAAATTTATTTTCAAAGAAGCATAAGGCACTTAACACCCAGTGTAATTCAATGGCAGGAGGAAAAGGGCATTTCATTCCTTTAATATCTCTTGAAAATTTTTATCTACACAGTGAGAGTGCAGCTCACAGATTGGGAATTGTGCCAGGGCTGAGCAATGCAGACTAGTTCAAGAAGGACTACCAATCTCTCTCTAAAGGTTGGAGGTTGCATTAAATCAAAACTAGAGGCACTAGTTCTGTCAGTTGTGTTTCAAGGAGTGCATAACTCAAAAGCAATCTAAAAGTAGTCAGTAATCCATTATTTCTAGGAGAAAATAAGCAGTCATAAGCAACAGATTACTTTTTCAAAGTGACTTTAACAACATTCTTCTGACCAAAGAAGAGATCTAGGTTTTAAAAAGAAATCTTAAAGTGAAAGTTATCCCTTACCTGAGGTATTAGTATTACAGTCTTAAAGCTTTGGAAATTTTGCTTTGCAGGTATTATAGCTGGATAAGCAACCAGAATCCAATCCTCACTGTTCAAGGTATAACACTCAGGAAGGAATAGGTTAAGAATAATTTTCTTACTTAATTTGTATAAGATATTTGTGGATGTGATAGCATCGTTAAAGTTCTTTATAGAAACTATTCCATTACTGAACATTTCAAAATGTTCCAGAAAGTTTTTATCTTTCAAAGACAGAAAAATCTTTAAGCAGTATTTTCACTAAGTGTGCATTTGCCTGCATATGTGACTGACTGACCTGTTTGACAAATCAGTCTACACTTAGAGGTGTCAAACTGCAGACAACAGCAGAAGGCATTGTGGTCCTGTTAACAGTTGCCAGCTCCAGAGCTTATAATTGGTTACCATCTGGGATATATTTTTTAAAAGCTACAGGTCAGTAATTTTACCTTGTGAATTTTTAAGAGATGATTGAGCATGCAAGAGGTGGGGTAGACTATACAGCCACAGAAGGAGGTAACAGAAAACAAAACAAAGATATACAGAGAGACTAATCAAAATAGAATGATAAAGACAGTGAAATACGAAATAAAAACATAATGAATAAGTGATCAAAACATTAGTCACTTGAGATTGGAGCTATGGGGATTAAAGTGAATAATCCTCAAGAAGAAAAAAAGAGTGATTATCATAAAATATTGCTATGTCTGGCAAAGATAATTGAAGCTACAAAGTGTAACTCTAAATAAGAATAAATTTAAAATGAAAAGAAAGACCCTAAACCAAGGAGATACAGAACAAACAGAACAGAAAAAGAAATTGCAAAAGGAACTGTGCAAATGAAGAATGTAATAATGATAAATGGCAAGGCAAAAAGACAGAAAATGCCCTGAGGAAATAGCTCAAGGGAGCAAGATGTTCAGTTATATGGAAAGCCAAAAGCATTCTTGCAGAAGTTTTTTAAAAAACTTAGGAGAAGGTGCAAGAGGGTAAGCTGTTCTGTAGAGCATCTTCCGTACCTCTTCTTCATTGTTAATTTAGTCAGAGACAGAAAAAAAAAAAAAAAGTGAATTGCATTACATCACATCATGTTTGGAATGTGATATAATTAGACAGCGTGAATCCACAGGATGAAGCCATTAAAAACACATAAATCAAGGAAAAATACATATTGCATTTGACAATTGGAGCCTGTGGAGCCAAACTCTGGGCACGTGACCATGGTGCAACCTTTTGTGATCTTCATCCATCTGATACCTGAAGTCAAGGTCTTCCCAGCACTTATGTGATACTCATCCTTCTCATATACAAGCTTTAAACTGCATTTCAAACAAAAAGCATCTTCTGGATAACATAGACCATTATGCTACAAACTGCTGTGATTGCACTCATGAATTTGAGGTGCTAGTGGAGACCAAAGCAAGATAAGCTTATGGCAAGAAACTAAGATGATTTGGCAAAGAGCTATGGACACTTGGGTACAATGCCAGCTGAACTTAGTCTTCAAATACAAATAACCAAAGAGTATGCTGATTCTGATAATTAGTTTTTTTATAAGGTTACTTTCAAAGATCTCAGTTTTTTCCCTTCTGTCCTTTCTTGAAATCAGTGTCGTCAGAAAAAACGTTTAAAAATTGGGTAGCAGTAATAAAGAATTTTTAATTCTCTGACATCCTGAAGTAACACACTACCTGTTTCATTGCTGCCATTTGGCATCTGGCCCTTTCATTTTCTAATATAATCATTCAGAATAGTTTCATTCTCTTTCAAATGTTTAACTGACATGTTTATCATCTTGACAGATTCAACACTCTTTCAGCTCCCCCTATAAAGAGGAAACATTAACAGAAAGATGGTTCTGTAATTAGCAGAACTAAAAAGTCTGCTGCCTTAAACATATAAAAAACATTACATGGAGAAAGTGGGCTAAGACAGTGGCCAGTAACTCATGACTGGGGGAAAAGTATAGGAAAAAAGTAAACTTTACTTAGCTAAATTAGCCCTTTCTGCTTCCAACCCTCATCAAGATAAAATCGTTAAAAAATACCATGATTTTGAGGTGGAGATTGTATTGTGCTTGGTAATTATAAAAAGAGATATCTAACCTTTTTGTAGCTCATTTGTATGACACCAAAAAACAAAAACAAAAAAAAAGCAAACCTTTTTTGTTTAGCTCACACTTGCTTAATAATTTTATCAGGTGCTCTTTAGCTCTAGAATAATTAATAACTCAGTCTCTATTTACCTGCTCTAGACCTTCATAGTTTTACAGAACTCCAGCCTACCATGATCAATACAAAAGCTTATCTGTATGAATCCCATGATCCCCATTCTTACAGATGAGCTGATGCCATGGTTGTCCACACCAAACATTTTACAGAGAAGCTTCTTATCTGACCTAACAAGCCCTGTTAATATATAATCACATTAGAAACACTTTTCTTTCTTTCTTGCTAAATTTCAAAACTGACCCTGCTCTGAAAAAGGTTGGATTAAAAGACCTTAAGATGTCCCTTCCATCTTAAATTATTCTATTAACATTTTGCCCCCAATTCTGAGTGTTAAGATAAATTAGTAATAGAAATATCCAGACCTCTTTTTGAAAATCCTATCACTCAATAGGATTGTGATCAAATCACAACTGTCCAGTTATGATTCTCTTTTCCTAATAAAGTGTGACCTCTCACTGAAGTACTTCCAACATTCAAGGTATGAATGCATGTTGAGGTATGTAAATATATAATATTGTTTCTGTTAGAATTTTTTTATGTTGAAAGGATTCATATCTGTATTATCGCTTTCCTTGCACTTACAGAACTGATTATCTACTACTTCTGCCTATCCAACTGCATTCATGGTATCTGTAAAAACTGCATTTATGGTATCTGTAAAACTTAATTATCTCCAAGGCTTTGATCCCTTCTCTGAGTGAAACTCGCCACTGGGTTGAAAACCTCCTGAAGGGGACAGAGGTGAGATACATGGTTCCTGTGCAGAGAGAATAAGAAAAGTAGTATGGTAGCCAGCACTTAAAACAAAGAAGGTATTCCCACTGCAACTGAAGATGCTTTCAAAGGATCACGTTTCACAGAGTAATATGAAAACATACAGTATTGTGTATCCAGTCTCTCTGAGTGTTCAGGTAACTCAGATCATTGTGGTAAGTATCCTTTTTTAGTTTAAAACAATTTCAGAAATCAAATGTGTATAGTCCTAAAGGTTACGAAAGCAGTCAATATTCTGTTTAAGTTTTTTCCTCACATTTTTCCAGAACGTGAAGAGCTATAGGCAAACTATTCTGTTTATAGAAAACAGCATTTTCCCTTAATTTAGCGAATGTGAAACAAAACAGAAGAAAGAATTTGGTAGTCCTTAAATATGAATAAGTATTAAATGGTATAATACCACTGCTTAATTAAGCAAAGCATATATACAGAATTAGTTTTGATGAAGGTTTTTGTAATACTGAATTGAACCGAATACTGTGAATAACAGTGTGAAGATGGTATAAGCACCTTACAGGACACTGCTCTGTCTTTTCCAAGTTTTGTCCTGTGCTGTCCCATTTCATTTCATATTAACATTTATCACAATGCTGCATTGAGCTGCTTCTTAGCATCGAGCTGTCAGTGCCACCTATCATTGAGGGCAGCTTAAGAGTTCATAGAGGCCAAACCCAGCTCTGCTCTGACTGTGTTTGACACACAATTACACCAGCGTTACATGCTCTGGAGCAACAAAGAAGGTGGTACTTAAGGAGAAAGGGCAGGAGACCTGTTAGCCCTTTCCTCTCATGAAATCCATGCCTCACACAGGTAGTGGACAGGCCAGGAGACTCATCTAAACTCCTGATGGAGATTTTATCATGTCTTTATTGAACTCTAAAATTCATGTTTTCCATATCTGAGAACAAACACTTGCATGTCTAAGAAATCACTGGATTTTTATTTAATAAAAAGAAATTATTTAACTTTTCGGCAAGCTAGAGAATGAAAAATTACTGAAACTTTTCCTTCTGTTTTTTCCTGAGGTATGAAATAAATTTTCTGTTTTGGGCCTTTAATTAATGCTAATGAGCATCACCATCAAGCTAAGCAACACTCTGCTAATTACCTTGAGCACTGAAAGATCACGAACCATCCTTCATGGAGCTGTTGCAGTCTCAAGATTTACCTCTTCTCCATCTGAGAAGTGAAGAAAATATTCCCAAGGCAAAAAAAAATACCAGGAAAAGGTTCCATAAACCTGGAACTTCATGGCCATTCAGCAGGCTATTGCTGAAGAAAGCCAGCCCCATATCAGCAAGCCGGCTGTCCACAGATCAAGCAGGAAGAACCAACATTTCACAGCCACTGCAAAGCTCAGTTGTGCAGAAGGAAATCAAATTTGTTTTCTGTTGAGATAAAGAACTGTGATATACTCCCAAGATTAGCTACATTTGGTCTAAGCAGTTTACAAATGCTTATGACCTTCCAGCGTATGGGGGATATTGCATATTTCATGACAAACACATCACTTTATAGGAACAAATCAATATACAAATGCAATAGCAATAAAAATGATAAACTCTTTCCAGATAGTCAATTTGATATATAACTAATGAAAAACAGTTCCATGCAATATAAAAAGTAGTGAAATTACACTGGATTGGCCGCCACTATAATTGAGATGACAATACAGCCTGCTTTGCATTAAGATAGTTCTAAAGCTGGAAGCATAAGATAAATGCAGATCTTACATTGAACCTCTCACAACAAGTCAGAACTGATCATCAGTGGAAAACACGGAAGCGAAGCTGAGAACAAAACATGACTGGAGGTGAAAAGGTATGGACAAATCATGCAAATACGGCACTTCAAGGTCCAACAAAGTGTCTTTTGTAAGTCAAGTGAAAAGCCTTAAAATCAGAAAAGCTTGAACCAGAAGTCATTATGAAAGGTTTCAGAACAGCAGTAACATACTTCAGCTTTTCAAGCAAGTAATAACTACAGCAGTGGCATTTTGCATTAATTGAAATATTTTCACTGATGTTCTGGCAGATCAGATAAGAGAAAACTGCATTATTCAAGTGCAGAAGTAATAAAACTATAAATCTCAATATATCTTAAAGGCACAGAGGCAATCCGTCAGCAATTAAGAAAAAGGTTTAAATGGCCTTCAGTTACATAAAGGAAGTTATTGCACATTTTATTAGGAAGATGGCAGAGATTTGTTAAAAACAATTTCAGAAAGAATGTACAAGAGTTGGGAACAGGGACACAAACTGAAATGGCTACTATATTAAAAAAATAGATTAAATTCTTAAACTTCATTTGGTAGAGTTAGGTTTGGAATCTGATTTTTTTCTTATTAGACAACAATGAGCATAAACACTAAACCAATGTTTGTTATTACATAGAGAAGAAAAGAAATTACAGAACAGGAAATAACTCACATTTAGCTATTTCACTGAATGTAGATCTGCAAACACTAAACAGTCCCTGAGACAGACATTGAACTTCAGGTCCCGTCTCTTATATTGTTCACTATTCTTCATCTGACACAGGCAGAACATGATCATAAAAATTGATGTGGGCCACAACAGCACCTTGCACTCTGGAAACAATTTTCTTACAGTCGTTATTACCAGTATTGGTAAACTAGGCTATCAAATTCATTCCTATCTCCACCTGTGCAGGGATGTAATGATGGCTTTGCCACTTTGCCCATCTCTCCTCTCTTCCTATGAAAAAGGGTAACTCAAAGAAACTGTAGGAGCTGGTCTTTCCTTTCACAAATACACTGGCATCTCAAAATGATTTGGAAAACTTTTGATGCTAATAATTCTAAGCCACTTGTTGCTTTTAAATTGTTCACTCATGGCATAACATAACTATACTACCTGTGTAACTTAACACACATAACTAGAAATTACATCTCTTTGAAAGACCTTAGCTTATTGTTATGGGAACACTTTTCAACAGATGTCATCTACCTGGACTTAACGCAAAGTGTTTGACACTGTCCCACATGAAATCATGGTCTCAGAACTGGAAAGTCATGGATTTGATGGATGGACCACTGAATAAGGATAAGGACACCAAGCTATGTGGTATGGTCAACACACTGGAGGGAAAGGATGCCATCTGGAGGGACTTGGACAGACTTAAGGAAGTGGGCCCGTATAAACCTCATGATGTTCAACCAAGCCAAGTGCAAGGTCCTGCACCTGGGACATGGCAATCCCAGGCACAAATACAGGTTGGGCAGAGAATGGCTGAAGTGCAGCCCCGAGGAGGACGACTTGGGAGTGTTCATTGATGAGAAGCTCAACATGAGCCATGTGCGCTCACAGCCCACAAAGCCAGCTGCATCCTCGGCTGCATCAAAAGAAGTGTAGCCAGCAGGTCAAGGGAGGTGATTCTGCACCTCCACTCTGCTCTTGTGAGACCCCACCTGGAGTACTGTGCCCAGCTTTGGAGTCCTCAACACAGAAGGGACATGGACCTGTTGGAACGGGTCCAGCGAAGAGCCATGAAGATGATCAGAGGGCCGGAGCACCTCTCCTATGAGTTGGGGTTGTTCAGCCTGGAGAAGAGGAGGCTCCAGGGAGACCTCATAATGGCCTTCCAGTACCTAAAGGGGGCCTACAGGAGAGATGGGGAGGTACTCCTTATCAGGGAATATAGTAATAAGATGAGGGGTAATGGTTCTAAACTGAAAGAGGGTAAATTTAGATTAGATACTAGGAAGAAATTCTGTACTGTGAGGGTGATGAGACATTTCTCTGGGTTGCCCAGGGAAGCTGCGGATGCCCCATCCCTGGAAGTGTTCAAGATCAGGCTGGATGGGGCTTTGAGCAACCTGGTCTAATGGGAGGTGTCCCTGCCCATGGCAGGGGGTTGGAACTCAATGATTTTTAAGGACCCTTCTAACTCTTAACCATTCTATGATTCTATTCTTGATATATACACATCTAAGTCAAGTTTCTTAGTACATTTCTATGAACACCATCTGACTAAATACATTTTAGTGAGAAACAAAAACTAAACATTCATTCAAACACTAAATCTGATACTATTTCTCATTAATTCAAATGCATCATTTCAGTCTGAATGTCCCAGTCCTTCCTGTTGTTGTAACTGAGGGTCAGTTTACAGGTGGGCTGAAATCAAACCATCCTTGCTACGCTCTGTCTCAAAGTAGCACGATCTACTGACAGCTGGTGATAAACTATACTGTCAAGCGGTGTTACCGCCACATCTCCATTGAAGCAGAATTATGCAATCTGTGTCGCAAAGACTGTAAGAACTTGTCAGAAAGGTTAACAGAAGCATCCAATTTTTTACCTTCAAAAAAGGTTTTAAAGATTGAAGAAAAGGTGACCATACTTACCATTTTTTTCTTCTTAAAATAGAGAACTATTGGACCCGAATGGCAGGGGAGCTGCACGGCTCATTGGCAGGTGAGAGATGGTATCTAGTTATTAGAACAGGTTTAAGGCTAGCCGTAGAGTATATTGAATACCAGTCATGGAAATAAATTATTCAATGAAGAATAGAAAAATTCATCAATCATTTATATGATAAAGATTTTTGCAGATATTTAGCCAGCTGTACTGGATAGGGTGTCATTCAGCTGCAGGTCAGTAGTATGAATCTGAACCGGGCTGCCAGTGTCAGAAAATGATTAATGGTTGATAACCATATGAAGACCTTTCTTTATTTCTGATAAGAATGAAACAGAAAAGGTTTAAGCATAATCCTGAATATAATATAAATTTGATAGAGAACTCGAATACTGGAAAATTCTAACCAGCCCTAATGATTGCCTTTTGATATAAAATAGAAATGTGTGTTTTAAACAAGATCACTGTAAATTAATTAAATCCCAGTAAAAGATGTTTGAGGGGAAAACACCCAAATGTTTTAGAAGATTACTTTCAAAATGTTTTCAGGCTATGAAATATCTCCAAAATCCTTTCAGAAATGTGTACAAATACTTAATTTTAAATTATTCAGTAAGGTTTATTATTTACACTTTGCTATTAGTTATTTGAATATTCACAAACCAGATGTAGGTGAAAAACACCACTTTTACTCCCTAGGAAAACAATTTACCTTATTAAGATTTGTTTTAGGTTTGAATTAGAGTGTTTACTGAAAATAGACAGTTAAAAAAGTCGTATCTGTAAATCAAAGAGCCAAAAGCATTCAGAAATCCTGACTGAAGCAACTGTTCTTACTGGAGAAAAGCATTGAAGCACGTGTACAAGTGCAAGCTAACTCCCACTGAAGGAAGGACATTGCACAAGGAAGGAAGAATAAGCACTTATATCACTTGTTTGGGCACACACTATATGCATTTTACAGCAGGGCTTTATTTTAAAGCAAATACCAGGCAAATAGTGGTTTTATTTTCTTTTCTATTCTGCCTCCTTGTCTCTTAATTCCCATAGCAGACTGCTCATGTGAAGTCTCAGAACTATGGTTCATTTTATTCAGAACAGCCCCTGAAATGTGACTCACCACACCTTGAGCAGTGTTTTTATCAGCTGATCACACTTCAGGATGGTGCATAGCTACCTCTGTTCTCTCAACTAAATGCTGCCAGCTTCCTCCAACAGCTGTGGGAGATCCACCTTCAAATGTCAAACAAATAATAGGGAGTCTATGAGTTCCCCAAATACTCATAACCAAACGCTGCCCTTATAACACATCAAGGTCCAATATTTCTTAATAACCTTTCTCATATTTCTATGGGTTTTAGCTAGCTAGGTATGACTGGAGCTATGCATGCAGAAGAATACCATTCTCATGATAAGCCCAGTCATTCAGACAAGATTCCCAGCCATTTCAGAACTGCAAGCAAAATCAAGCTTAGTGTCCATAATCAGTGTGACATAAAAAAATGGAAGAAGTCCCTCCATAAAGAACTTACATCATGGAGTGAGACAGAATGTAGATGTATCTAACTGTAAAATGTTTCTCTATTACCTACAAATAAAAAAAAAAAAACCACCACAAAAAAACCCAAACTCTGCAGCTGGTGGGAGACACCATGCAGGTTTAAAAGTGACAGGATCTTAACAATGTATTTATCATCGTACACACTTACAAGTCTGGAATCCAGAATGTTCTGGTTCTTAGTCCAACAGGTTACAGTGAGAAAACCCTGGCCCTTTTCAAACTGGTAACAAGTTTTGCCACTGATTTTCATGCAGCCAGGATTTCACCCTGATCTCTTAGAAGCAAGATTTTCTTGCACCTCTGAAAGGGATCCCAGCCTTTGCAGCAGACAGAATTCTCTACGTCATGCTTTTATGAGAGTTCACCCTGACTTCCTGGTCAGCATTTCCCTTCCTAAAAAAATCTCAAGGTCTTGACTGTAGTAACTTGACTTAAAAACAATTAGGTTTTCCTCATCTGAGTTCAGTAATTTCTGTCCTTGTTTGTTTGCAGTTACTCTATGTAAAATCCATGTAAATCCATGTAAAAAAATATTTCTCTTCTTTTGTAATCTCCTAAACACAGAAGAGCCCTCTTACTGTGGGCACCCTGTGTATAAAATTTACATTTCATATGTAAATGTTTGCTATCCTTCCTTTCAGACAAGTTGTTCAGTTTAGATATTCCTAAATGACTGCTTTTGAAAGAACTACCTCCAGGTATTTTCCTTCTTAAACTCCCATCAACTGCAGCTTTCATAGTTTAAAGTAAACAAGGTGAATTAACATCTGTACTGAATTTCTCATTTGGGTGGTGATTATAATTGTGATAAAAGTTTAACATCGTATTAGTTGGCTGAAAGATGTTGTTAAGAAAATAAAATTCCTTCATGGATCTTGTTTAAGCCTTACCACCTATTCAAAATGGCTCTACACCTATCAAGGCTTACAGTAATTTTTATATATATCTATATAGAGATAAAAAAAAGAAAGAAAATAAAGTAACTACTTTTCATCTTTCCCTTGTTAGCCCTATTTTAAACATTTCATGTGACTGCTTCTGAGGCCACTCAGCACAAATTATATCAGTATTGTTCACCGTTACAGAAACACTGCATGGTATCAGGAAAGACAGAATCTGAGTTACCTTGAATTGCATTGAAGATGCTTTCCTCACACTGATTCCCAGAGTGAATCAGAGGCTGCTGCTGTGCCCTATGTTGTTGCAGGATTGTCAACAGAATAGTAATTTCTAGAAAGATCTTATTACCAGTCCCTTTCTCAGAAAGGCTGAAAACTTGTGCAGCAAAGAGGGCAGAATAGGACAAACAGACTAGCTTCAGGGAAAAGAAGAAGGATACCGAATATATTACTATTTAAAGAATGATCACCAAATACCACATGGGATCAGACAAAATCCCAAAATAGTAGCTGAGCTCCCAAGTCAGCAAAGCTGCAAGAGGACCTAGATTCTTTCCTTACTGTGAACGCTCCAGAGAAGCCCAAAAGCTTTTGAATTCATAATAGATAAGTTTTAACATGACCCAATAAAATACCTACTTTTTGAGCAGTGAAATCTCAAAGCAGGTAGGGAATAGAGAACACTGAACTAGGGAGATTTATTCATTATTTCAATGCTGAAGATGGCGGGAAAATCTGGCTCAGAGGAGTTTGTGCTTTAATTAGTATAACTCTATTACTAGACTTTTCCCAGCACCAGAATACGGCCTTTGAAAACTGAGAGAAGGGGAAAAACATACTGAGGGGAGAAAAATCTCCAACACAGGGGGAAGGGAGAGCTTTTAAAAGTGACATTAGTAGTGTCAGTTTGTCTTTGCTAAATCCACTCCTGCAAAGTACTCCTCAGCAGCCCGAGCAAGACTGTTACAAAGAGGCCTACTTTGGTGCATAAGGGCATAAATAAATACTATATAATTGCCACATAAATACTTTATAAAGATTGGCTTCTTCTGAAACAGGTCTTCTGAAGCCAGAATATATGAATAAAATCTTTCCACATGTAATAAATACTGTCTTCCTGCAGACAAATTCCCTCCAGGTCAATTTGAGAATTATTTAATGAAAATTATCCAAATGAATAATGCAGGAATAAACCTATTGAAAAATTAAGCTTTCTGCACATCAGTTAAATTCTAAACTAAATTAATTAAAACTTTACTGACAAGTAGTGGCATGACAATTATTTATGAGTGGTTTGGTTAAAAGAACAAACTTGATAAATAATCTGTGATTTGCACCACATCAACTATGACTTACTAAAGTAATAGGTCTGCCCTTCCAGTATCACACATAATACAGAAGATTGTTAAACCTATCATATTTTTCACACTATTCATGAGCTTGCTAATCAGCTGCAATTGATAACATGAAATATTTAATTGTGTAATATTTTATTAATCTCCATTCATGAAATGTTAATAGCCAGTTTTTGCTAACACAATACAGGGCTTTTGCTGAATCAAGCAGCTCTGGTTCTGGATGCTGCATACTTTGTGATGGTCATAGAGCATCAGAGGCAAAAAGGTAACAGCAGGAGAATTAAATGCACACTCACCAGCAGCTCCAGAAAAATAAAATGCAGCCTACATTCTGAAAAACAGATAAAGGAGTATAATTTGCTCACGGCTCCCCAAGGATCTGGAGAAGGCCAAAATGATTAACTTTCTGCAACAAACTATCCAGCACTTACTCCAGTTTAATGACCTGACATGCAATTTTCAAGGAGTACACTAATCTGCCGGATGGCTAGAACTTCAATTAACACAGCAACACCAGGTTATGTGTGGGATGACTATGAATTACAATGCAAATTTAACAAAATCAGCAAGGTGTATCAAAAGAAAACTTCTGAACTTCTGCTTAAAGGGGCCCTAAGAGACTCCTGTGTTCCCCTGAATGCTGCACTTTGCCCTCTCTCTTCACATCACCACTTCTTTCTTTAAAAACAAACAGCTTTTACCCTCTTTGCTTTCATCCAGGCCACTCCTTCTTAGAGGATACTTAAACTCTCATCCTGGCTTTCCAAACGCCTACGTTCATTTAAAAAAAAAAAAAAAAAAAAAAAAACCCACAAAAAAAAAAAATCCACAACAAAAAAAAAACAAAGAACCACACAATAGTCAATCATTCTTTGGCCACAACCTTGGCTGTGGACCCCTCTACCACTCTTGGCCTTCTGCCCTCAGGAGCACATTCAGGTCAACAGCTCTAATCCAGTGCAGAACTCCCAGAGTAAAAGTTCCTCTACAGACACTGCCAGTCTCCACTTATTACCTGCATTTTCAGAATATCCAACAATTCTGGTCCCCCAGAGGTAGCAGCAAGAAGGGTCTGACAAAGAACCCAAGTCTAGAGGATGAATGTCAGTAAAAAAGCAGGACCTAGAAGGAATTAAGGAATTTTTAAAAAAAAGAGGTGGACTTGTCCAAACCAATACATATCTATAGAAACACACTGAATTTCCTGCAGTCACCAAAAAAAAAAAAAAAAAAACACCAAAAAACATTTTGGAAATGCCTGATTACATCTAGTTTTCCCGGGCAGAAATATGTTTTATGTTACTCATTAGTTCAGGCACTTATGTGACTGTCGCTTTTTATGCATGTAACAAATTCAATTAAATAAACAAGCATAAGATTAATCACAATGACCTAGACCAACTGGGCAAATCTTTTTTTCCTCAGTAAATCTTTCCACCGCTTTATGGGCTAAAAGTCCAAGACTGACAAAGTCTTCAGAATTCACCAAAAAATGGCTGCATCACTAATTGCAATACTTAGTAATTTGTTTTTCAAACAACTAGTCAATTTCCAATTGAAACTTCCTTCAGAATGTTGAAATTAACACAAAATAAACTTGGTGTCACACACGCTGGGTCAGTTAGCTACTCCCAGAAGGAAGGGTAAATACAGACTGCAAAAACTATGGAGAGACAACACTAGCAGTTTGCAATGTGAAGTTAAGGTCAAATGCTTTAGCATCCTCACCTACCCTGAGAAGGCAACTGCCTGGGCTACTCTCCTGACTCTTCTTTCAGCTACAAGGAAAGGAATCTTAGGCTGTTTAACATAAATTGAAAATCTTACCACCATGTTGAACAAGTCTCAAATCTCCAAGGATTCACCTGTCTGAAGAAGCACCCAGGGCTCTCCAGCTAATACTCTATTACCCTGAAAAATCTACCTACTTTATAAATGAAAAAAATGTATGGACTTATGAGAGCATGTTACTAGTTATGGGTTGTTTTCAGCTTCAGCAAGAATCATGCTAGCTCTCCCAGCAGATTTACTGGTAACCCATATACTGGTACTTGACGTTAAGATGTTTCTATCAAGCATCAGCTTCCAGCATGCAGAGCAGTGCCACCACCTTCAGTGTTCAGGATGGGACTTGGCAAGAAAGTTAATGAGACTGTGCAAATCACATCACATTGAGGTCAGTTAGGCCATCACTGTTCCAGTGATGTAAAAAAGCCGTAGATGAGGGGACAAGACTAGAAACAAGTGTCTGTGGCATTTGTTAAAGAGAAAGGCTGACCTTGGACCACAAAAGGAGGGAAGTGTCACATTAAAAGACTGTTATTAGACAGAACTCAGACCACCAGGCTGGTTTCATGCAAGACTTGAACTGAAACATGCCAGCATAGTACTTTATCTCCTTCAAGCACTAACATTCCAACTAGCACCATTACATTTATAATTTAAGAAAAAAGTATCAAAGTACAAGCACATTAAACTCACTTTCAGAAATCATTTCTAGCACCACAGTCGTTAAATATTTTTGAAAATAAATCCCAATCAAAGAAAGATCCAGCTCACAGTGCATCTCTTACTCCCTTTGAAAGCTCCTCTCTCTATTAAAATCATATGTAAGAATATAAACCTGAAGTAGTTAGTAATAATATTCCCACCTTACTCCCCATTTCACAGAGGAACGAATGCCATGTAAAAATCATAGAATGGTTTAGGTTGGAAGGGACCTTAAAGATCATCAAGTTCCAACCCATGTCCCCACCATGGACATGGACACCTTGGCTGCTCTTAATTAATTCTCCACCCAACCTGTATTTGTGTTCGGGATTGCCCCAACTCAGATGGGGTTTTCAAATGCCAGGAATCCAGGAGAAAAAAAAAACAAATAGAAGTTTTACTAATTATGTCCCCTCTTCAGGATGCAGATGCTCAGCAAATTCAGTGGGACTGCTGGTGTGCTAAAATTTACCTCTGCATGAAAGTTTTTCTGGATGGGAGAAGATGCAAACAATCAGCTGAAAGTAAGATTGTTCAGTCCTCTGGACACTTTTGTTTTAGAGGTTTAATGTAAGAACTGCCATAATGAATATCTCAGTGTATTTTTTTAATTTTAGTTTTTCTTTGGATTCTTAGTGGGGGAGTTCGTGTTTTTTACGTTTTGTTGGGGTTCCTTCCCCCCCCGCAGCTGTTTATTAAGGATATATGTATGTCAGTGTATTTATGTATGATGGTCTATTGATTTTACAAATAAAACAGTCCTTCAACACAACCATAACCAGTATGGTCTGAAAATGTCACACCTGTTCTAGGTATTTATACGCACCTTAATAATGAGCTATCTGGCTTCAGTCACAAGCACATTCACTACCCTCACACAGTAATATTCTTCCTGTTTAAAAGTGGGAGATGTAATCATGAACAGACTAACTAATATTGACACAGAAAGCCTGGCAGAGCCGAGATCAGATCCCAATTGTCTTGTGTACAATTCCCTATTAAAACCATTCCTTATTGTCCTTATTAGAAACACAAACGTATATCAATTATTAACAGAACCATTTTCACCCTTGAAACATTGCTGATGAGACGAAACTGTCTTTCTATATGCCCAGACAATTCTCAAATATTTAGTTTTCCCAAGACAAATCCATGTGCAAAATAAAGTATTTAAAGCACAACAGGTGTGAGTGGCAGGGAAGAGCTGTGGTCCCACGCTGAGGACTGCACCTCATGGAAACAGGCAAACAAAAACCACATAAGACTTGCAAATGTTAGCTGAATGATCACCTGGTGCACCAAATCTGCAATTAGCGTCGATAGGTTTTTGGGACAATGCCCCAACTCATATATTACTCCAGTCACTTCTGTTTACTGCTTCCTACATGTTGCCAAATTATTACCCAGTAAATGGTAATTGCTCTGTATTTGTCTCATCATCATAAACATTTGTGACAAGAGACCCTGAGCTGCATTAACACCCTGACAAAACATACCTTTCTTTTCCACAGGCCTAATCAGTAGTCTAGCTGGTATAAATATCCATTCCATCCTGCCACCATCAGCAAAAATGCCAAAGAAGGTGAAATACTAAATGCAATGACTGCATGAAAAACAGAGTACAGTAGTTCTTCTTCTCAGTGATTTCACTTCTCATTACATAGTATGCCTCACATATCCTTTTGGCCATGTTGGCACAAAAACCAGTTATGTTTCTAAATATAGCACTGCTTCATTCAGCTTTACATCATAAATTTAAATAACAACTGTATTTCTGCTCTTTCTTCCTAGGCATTTCTCAAAAATTTGATCAATGCACACTTTCCCCCCTGAAGTCTGTCAGTTTGGGATTTTGGGTCACATTGAAACGTTTACTCTATATTTCCCCTAGAAAAAGGTGGAATTATGCACTTTAACCAAATGGTCCATCCTACCTCATCTAACAAACCACCACCATGACTAATTGCATTAAAGACAAAGATTATTAACATCTAAGTAGGGCTATCACATGCTAAAATGGTATAAAACTTGAGCATATACAGGAATCCTCTCTGCATTATTTTACTGTTCATAAAAAAAAAAAAAAGAAAAAAAAAAAAAAAGAAAAAAAAAAAAAAAGAAAAAAAAAAAAAAAGAAAAAAAAAAAAAAAGCTAAAATTGAAGGAACTTGTTGATCTCCTCTTTAATACATAAGCAAACCTTGATATTCCCAACAATACTGTCTCAAAAGCTGATTTCTAGTATACAGTAAAAAAATTACAATTAACCAGTTATACAATAAATTATGCTTTGTCAAAGGCTTAGAAAAGTCATTTTCCTTACTCTGTGCTCTCCTGAGAACACGTGAATTGAATCAGGAAACTCAGAATAAAAGAGTACCTTATATGCTTTCATATTTTCATATTTCATTTTTCAGGTACACTACACCCTCTCCCATGACCCATAATACATTATTGTTCATAGAAACTGGATCCCAATTAATCTTAAAACATCACAGCTGGTACCTGAGAACCTGAATATCTGTGTTGGGTGCTCCCGCTGCACTCAAGCACTTGCAAGGTTTCTCCTGCAAGCAAGGAAAGGTTCTCTTTCCACAGGGAAATGCTACAATTTCTGTTTAGGCACAAGCTATTTTAAGGAGCTGAATGGCCTTTTGGTTGTCTTCTAAGGGGACAAGATGTGCTCCCATCCTGTCTGGAAGGGATCAGGAAACAACCACAAGTGCAGGAGTATGTCCCACAAAACTAACCTTCAGTAGGGGGTAGAAAGATCAAATTTCCAGAAATCCAGACAAGATGAAGCCATGCCCCTACTGTGCCCCCAAACTGTGGTTGGTTTCCAAACACAGGGGAGCTCTTGGGAGGTCACCTATGGGCAGATCCAGGTTTAGCAGATGCGATATCCTTTGCCCCTGCACTTTATGAGGTAACTCTGAGAAGTCATTTTGATGCTTTTGTCTGGGGTGCCTGTGCCCAGGTGCAGCTTCTGTGAGGGGCCGGTTCTGGCTGGTTCTGCTGTGGCGCTGCCACCTCAGGGCACAGCCAGGCCCCTCAGTGGAGCCTGTGGTGCCTCTGGGAAAACATATTGAAGAAAGGGCAAAAATTCCAGAGAGGAGCAAGGCAAAAAGTGTGAGAAACACCAAAATGAGCACATGGTTGAGAGGAAGAGGAGGAGGAAGGGGTGCTCCAGGTGCCAGAGTGGAGATTCCCCCACAGCCCATGGAGAGTCCCCGGGACAGGGGATATTCCCTGAAGGAGCTGCAATCTGCACAGACCCTGTTGGAGCAGGGTCTTTGAAGCTGCTTACATTTCACAATACATTGTAAAAGTCATATAATACCACAATAAGAAAGACATACAGTTCCCTTTACCAAAATCCCCTTGTTTAAAGGATGTTCAGCCAGCTTTTTTGTTGTGTGTGGATATAGCCTCAGGGGACTTAAAGCAACCAGAAAGATATAGATTTAAAAACATCCTAAAAATATCACTGACCTAGTTCTTCTTGATTCCACCATCTATTCCATCCTTGTCTTAATTGTCCTCAAGCTATCAGTTAGGAGCAAGACTTGATCATGCTTCCTCATTCCAGTTACAACATCCTAGAGAAGGAAAATGAAATACTTCACATCAGTGAGATGACAAAGCACATGGCAAGACTTTCACTGTATTTTGCACAACTGGTTCCAGTATCTCTCATTCACAAGAAGCTCATCTGTCCCCGCCTCTTCTGTGAGCTGATGCTAATTTCAATGTCACGTCTGCTGTGGTTTCCAGGTTAGATCAATTTAATATTGCAGTCCAAATACCAGGTACCAATCATATAGGGACATAAGGCATTTTATTTCTTGAATATATTTTTATTTTAACACATTCATGGAAATCCATGGCTCATTTGATATAGCCCAATTAACATGCATTCAAGATATTCTAGCTCTAAAATGAAATTTTTTTAAAATATATATATATGATGAAATTCTTCAATTCAGAAGTACTAAACTTCTACCCAACAAGAACTTTCAAAAAAAATATCTGAGCATTTCAGGGCAATGTCAATTTATCAATTCATCTTTGGCAAACTTATTTAATGATCAGCAGTAAAATAGCATTCTTACTGTGGGGACAAACAATTAAATTTCAGAGAATTAATTTCACACAGGATATTATTTCTATGGGAAGTGAGACAGAAATGGAAGTGAAATACAAGTACTGATGAGTTCCTGACAATGTCAGTAAGCGAATAGTATTATAAAAGCTTCAAGTTATACTCAAAATCTTGTTTATAGTGTGCTTACCATTTTCAATCAGTCACTATAATTCTTGGTCAAGTGTTATAAAATAATGTGATGGTTAAAGATTCTTAGCTTTCTAGTGTATTTTCTGCATAATTGTTTTTCAATATGTAGCTGTGAAAAAATCTTACAAAGAGCAGATTGCAGATGGAAGCCTGGTCTTTGCTGAAGACAACTTAATACTGAGTTTATTAGAGCAGCTTTGAGAAGCCTGCCTGCTACCTGTATTTTTTTAATAAGCATTTTAAAAGCATAAAGGATTAAAAAAGTTGGAATCAGTAGTTATTATTACTCTGTCCAAGAGAACTTGATAGCCTTGGTCACAGTACTTGACTGACTCCCTTTGTATTCCTTCCTTTGACTGTGTCCTTGGAAGATTCCTGCAGCTGAACGATCCCTTTGCTTACAAGATCTTGTAAAGGAAGCTGTATTAGAGCCAGGGCTGCTGCTTGCAGAACTCAGGAAAGCTCTTCATACCCTGCTTTGCACGAGATCCTTACTACGCCTCCTTACTCCTGCTGATGCAGAGCCTCAGCATCATTGAAATACGCACAACATATTGAAATAAAAATCTGGGAATTTCAGTTGCAACAACCTAACTGTCAGAGACACCTGTGTTTAAAACTCTCCTATGCTGAGATTGTTTGGGCTAGAGCTGCAAATATGGTGGAGCAACTAAGGTCAGGGAATGCAGTATTGCTTCTTTATCAAAATTTGCACAGACAAGTTTCAGAAATGGAATTCTAGAGCAACTCTTGTTTCCACACACTTTTTCTCAGAAATGGGTTCAGTTCCTGCATCTTTCACTAAAGAGCAGCACAGCTAATGTAAATGCAGTAGTGATGCCCAGAGTAGATGAGAGTCCATAACCTCAGGCAGCTCAGCTTTCCTGCCTAGGGAAAATTAGTCCCCTTGGCACTTATCCCAGATGGTAACAGCCAAGGTGTCACAAACAGGCGTGCTTTACTCTACAAATAATGCATCTATCAAAAAATTACACTGCCCATCAAACCATTTGATCTAATCAGGACACATTTAACTGTAACCAACTTTGATTCATTATCTCAAAGCTAGGATTTGACAGAAATGTACTTGATTCTGTGAGGAATTATCTGATAAGGGCACACAGAAGATCAAATGTATTTAGCAATAATCCAGGATAGGTGCACAGTGCATTAACTCAGCAAGTAACTCTCTTGTCAACACAAGACTGACTGCCTAAAATGCATTATACAATGAACTCCTTTCAATATGCCACATCCTTTGTACCAAATTTGTTTTGCTCATTCTTGTGAAAAGTGCCAGACTGGAGATACTGGGATCCAAGTCCCTCTTTTATCAGCAGAACAGCAAAGAGCAACAGCAGATCCTGTGTACTGCTGTGCTTTTGCCCCGATCTGGAATGGCTGCTTCCAGGGCCAGGAATAGCTTTCTATCCACCACACTAATTCATATCTAATGAAATATGATAGTCTCATTACCTCCTTATTTCTTATTAACTTGTTACAACAACCGTACTGCTACCACAGTGGTTTTGACTAATCACCAAGATTTTTGGACGTTTAGCTCTGGAAACCATCATATTCATATTGCAGAGACCAAGGAGCAGATACCAAACAACTTCAGCTATTTCTAAACTGGGGTAAATTCAGCTGTGTAAGCTATGTGGATTATTGTCAGTATCTCAAGATGTCCAGTCCCCACATGTGTGTACTAACCATGGTATACAGGCCATTTTGTGAATTACTATAACGCCACAATTAAAATAGATTCTTCTTACATGTCTGCCTTAATTTAGCAGTCCCAGTGACCGAGTGTTATTCCTCTGATAGAGCTGATAGCTCATCAGTCACACAGCTCAGCTACTGCCATGCTTATTCTCTGACAATTCATTAGAGTGGTTTAAGGCAGAAGGTTTGCAAATGTCTCTGACCTCAGGTGAGGAGAATGACTCTTAAGAAAAATAAAATAGACAGAAGATATATAGAAGATGGAATAACTAAGCATAAAGCTTGCCATTAATTGATGTAAGCAGAAATGTTTTATTTAAAAGATGCCATTCACTAGAGTGCATCTTTCTTACTGCCAGAGCTGGCAAGAATTTTAACAAGGGCTTCTCAAAAGAAACCAAGATTAAACAGGACTTTGTACAGCTATAACTCATAAAGCCATGTTAATGCAGGAAACTGCCATAGCCTCAGATTCAAATATTTCAAATCCCATAATGTGAGCTTCTGAGCCAAAGTATGATCTCAGCGTGGTCGAGTACACACGTTTCCTATCTGTACACATATGGATGCATATAGCAGAGCAGTATTTTCACCTTCTCATTTGAATCTTTTCAGAAAGGAACAAAATCGACTATATTTAGTTCACAAATTATTTTTTTTAAGATCCAGCCTATGTTTGATGGTTTTATAGTTATTCCCAGGAGAAAGAAATACAGTTAAACAGCAATATAAACAAAACATAGGTGCCTGTTTCTTACAATTTCTTCTCCAAAAATGCTTACTGTTGTGATCAGCATTTCCATTACAGCAGTGAATTTTAAGTGCTTTATTCCAGTTTCACTCCCAGTTTGCTATAATGGATCCATGGAGTCAGTGGGGCAGCCCAGGTGTAATCAAGGGAAGCATTTACTCGTTAGCAGTTAAGGCCACAGCCACAAGCAATTTTAAGTCCTACAGCATATCACAAATCATAATCATATTGAGCTGCTCATAGCATCTTCTTCTCCATTTTAATTTCCAGGAATAAATGAAGCAGTACACATTCACAGTTCCCAGAGCACCTCCTTGAACATGTGCATCTTTTCTAGCGTACTGTTAAGGGCATAGCTTCCAGCTTCATCTGCCTATTTGTCAG
Source organism: Calidris pugnax (assembly GCF_001431845.1). NCBI lineage: Eukaryota > Metazoa > Chordata > Aves > Charadriiformes > Scolopacidae > Calidris > Calidris pugnax. Next base: position 3,410,585 of record NW_015091280.1, on the reverse strand, counting down.
CTTCTCATGCAAGCATGCCCTCCCTTCAGCCAAGCTGCCACTTACACAGAGAATGACCTCTGAAATGACAGATTTTTCACAAGCCAGTCTACGCATTTCTTTCTGTTGCAATGGTTTAGAACTAAAAAAAAAAGCCAACCAAAAAACCCCCATAATTTACTCTCTGTGGACTTGAGAGAAAAAGGTGGCATTTAGATACAAAAATGAATGTAAAGATCATCAATGTATAGACAAGAAAAATACTGTCCTTATTTTGTTACACTGTCTTGCTCTGCATAATGTGACTAGTCCCCAAATGTGAGCATTTGAGGGGACACTATCAGCCAGATTCTTATATGCAGCAAGGTTTTTTTATCCCATTCTGACAGTGTAAAGAGACTCTAAGACTATTTATTGCAACTTTAAAACAGCAAAGAAAAACAGCAAAGACAACTGAGGAATCTTTGAGGTAGATGTGAATAAAGCCCTTTGCGTTTATATAACTGTGATAGTGACAGTGATTGCAGTGATTTGCAGGTGAGCCAGCACACTCATGACTCTGTTATCCAACAAATGCAATTATAAAGGAAAACAAGAACTTTGCCTGGGAAAATACTGCATGCAAAAATCACAGCATTTTGATCTTCTGTGTGTGTCTCCCCAGTCATCAGGTAATCCACAGGACACAGATAAGCAATCTAAAACTCATGTCTTACCAGTAGTGCCTCACGTAAACAGAAAATATTCCGCCTTTCTTTGTCCTGTCTGTTTACCTTTCCTATAATAGGAGAAATAAAAGCCAAACACTTCTTTCATAACTCTGCTGCCTTTGCTCATTTTCCTTTTCTTTTCCTTGGAAGTACAAAGGGAGTACAATGAACTCAGCACATCCTGACAAAGAGATGGGATTATGTGCTTTTCCTTGACTTCATCTGCGGATGAGACACTCCAGCACAATCCACCAGGCACTTTAGATAAGAATAGGCTGAGAAGTGAGAGGAGATAAATGAAATGAAGAACAGAAGCTAGAGTATTACACTTCTGCTAGCATTAACGTGCTTCCAGTCTGACTGTGGATTTCACAGGATAAAACCCTTGATCCGCAGGACTTCAGGATCTGACACTTCTGAAGTATGTTTCCTTTAACTGATACAGTTTTTCTTTTTAAAATGCCTAGATTCATTTCTCAAACATGCAAATAGCTTTGTTTATGTTAAAAGTCAACCAGCATTTTCCTCCATTAACTTCACAGATAAATTGCCTCCATTTCAAAATTAATAATTTGGCAATACCTCAGCATAGCCGGTTCAGCCAAATTTGCAGAAAAAAAATAGAGAAAACTATACTGGTTTGCTTATGTCGAAAAAATTTTTATCATAATAATTCGAGACTTTGAAAGAAAGATTCAAATTCAGCATATAAGTATCAATTTGGAATTGAAGTATCACCTTTGGATAAGGACAACACTTCTCATTTTTCTTCCAGAAAGCTACTTCCATATGACTAGCATAAATTTTATTCAAATAAAAAAAAAAACCAAAATAAAACAAAAAAACCCAACAAACCTATTAATTTGAACATAACCAAAAAAAGCTGGTATATAAATTTTCACACAATCCTTTTTCAGTCAGCAAGAATGGAATGTGCCCACACAGACAAACTTAATTAGGCAATGAAAGAGGCTAAATTACTAATTACTTTTTCTGTTCCCTTATCTACAGTTAGAGGAGACATACAGCATACTCCCAGACACCATGTCTCCCTGGGACACAAGGTTACATGGCAGGGAAAGGGGAAGGAGGCGGGGAAGGACAGCATCTAGGAGTAGACTGGTAGCCCTAAGATGCAATCCTAGTTTTTTGAATAAGTGACATGAGGTACAGGAGAAGAACTGGGTACTCAGCACTGCCACTGAGGCCAAGGGGAGCTGTTCCCTACACTGCTAAGGAGCTGGTGTTTTCAGTTCTGTGTTCTTTTTCTTGATACCAAAAATAATACACGCTTTCGATCTTAATGTTTTCAGACATCCCTTTGCATAAATGGGGTAATAATGGAATCTACTTTCCTGGAAAAGAAAATCCTACAGTGTTTGTATAAATGTAGATGCTAGGGCAAAGAGTGGCCCAAAATAAACTGATTAGGACTTTAACATCATTCATTGAGAAGACACATTCTGCAGAAGAAAAACAGAGATACCATATATTTTCAACTAATGCAGTAGTGTTACACCTCCAGTTTTAATGGACTTTATTACTGTGTGAAGTACATTTTGTCAAAACAGGTCTAGAAGGAAACTCTAAACAGACCATGCCAGGAATGAAAAAATGCCATTAGTCTTTGGCAGCCTTATTGTGGAAAAAATTTTACACACAACGTGGGTAATGTTTTTTCATCAAAGATCAAGCTTTCATAGAAATTATGGTTGGTTAATTTTTTGCATGCATCTGATCCCATAGGGGTTTTAATATCCATTGCACTCCTGCTATGAAAAGATGGAAAGGACAATACTGGCAACTCCAAAATCCAGGTAAGCTTAAAGAGATTTAGCCCTAGATTTATGACACAATTTGGGACATAAGCAAAAAAAAAAAAAAAAATAGCTCTTCAAAATTTCTGATCAGTTCGCCCTTGTTTAGTACAGAAAATGCATTGGAACTCACTGAAACCCTGGTGGACCTCTTTCGAGGAACATCATGCTTGCTCTTGTTCACTGCCTTCTTTCTGACATCAATATCCCAGAAATTAGCAATCTTTTGTGCACTAACTACTGAGCCACCGGGTAAAGGAGAACACCATAGCACCACATACTTTTAAGGGACAGGCCTAAAGTTCCCTTGGTTCATGAAGAAGGGCAAGTATTTGGAGCTGCAAAAATAAATGAAGTGCAGACATCTCTGTCGTACCGAACAAAGCGCAGAGAAATAAGAAGAGAGGTAATTAATGTACTTGTGGCATTCCCTATTGGCTAGTTTACATGGCCTCTTGTCTGTCTGTCTGTGTGTATGTGACATGAAGAGAGACCAAATGCACAGGAAGGAATTTGCACAATGTGATGTTGCAAAGCAGAAAATGTACCTAGTGATGACAGAGATGATAATCCATGACCACCTGAAGGTAAGACACCCTTTCTGTGAGGATGTTTGTTTCAAAGCTTGTCTGTCCCTCCTCTAGACTTCTTATACCTCTGATTGCTGCAGGGATGCAGACCCTGTTACAGCTCTGATCCCTCTCAGACTCTGAGCATTCCTCTTCACCCACATACACCCAGTTTCCTTCTTTGGAAACCGGGTCTCTCCTACTGTATGTACAAAAACTTGTCAGCCTGTGGCTTATAAATTCATTGGCCAGTTTCCCTGAAATTCAACCACATGGTAGAAGACTTAAAAATATTCCATGCTAGACGCCAGAGAACCCACACAAAAGAAAGCTCTTCATGTATATCTTTACCCTGGCACAGACTTCAGTCAGGGCTTCTTTAACACGACAGGCAGTCGGCTACAACGCACAAATCCAGAAGAAATCAGGCTCCCTCTTTCACAGCTTGAAAAATATAATCTGAGGCCTCTGCAGCATTGATAACACCTTTTGAACCTGGAGCAGAGCCTTCAGTAGGACTCATCGCATAATTTTGCAGTACTCTCGGTGGGCATAGCTACTGAAAATTGTGCTATGACCATCACATAGATGAACTGCTACTCTCACATGCAGGCTACTCCATCCCCAGAGCCAATGACACTGCTCATGGCCATAGCACACAGAATTGCAGTGTCAGCCCCTAATTTTAACTATCTGGGAAGCTAGCAAGTGCCTTAAGTGGCTTTAAACTCAAGTAATAACTAATTATGAAATAATTCAGTTTAAAAAGAGAATTCCATTTGAGGAAGAAATCCAAAATATGAATTCCCAGCTGATGTAATTTACATAATTTCAATGCATTCAAGAGAACTACACCATTATAAATTAACTACAAGGCTAGATTCAAAATGCAGCCCTTTTCTTTGATTAACTACCTGGCAAACATTTCACTCATGCTCACTTTATACAGGGTACAAAATCCATGCTGTTCTCCAGTATTAGCAGAAGCTTTACCCTCTTAATTATTTAAGGTAATACAATGAGGTGGTCACTGACCTGGCTGAATAATGAGAGAGACAGTCACTGAGCTTTAGATTATACTTCAAGCAAGCTAAATTGACACTTATTCTGTGAAGACACGGCTCTAGTAATTTATTCAACACTGCCATCTGTACTTCTCATAAGGGAAACGCATTTTTTCACAGTAAAACGTGAAACCTTAGTGAGAGATAAGTAAAGCCTAATCTTTTGCTTAAATTTGCATCACAGAGTACTGAAGCATTATATTTTACCAATAGCACTAACCTTCAGATTGGCGATTCTTACCTTCTCCTTCATGCAGTACTGCAACTTCTGCACATGTCTGTCTTTTTGGAAGGATTGCCATTAGAAGCAATGACTATATTAAACAATTAAACTATTTGTTTCAAAATCACTCCCAGAAGACAAAAATGCCCTTGGAGAAGCCTCTAAAAGTAGGAGGACAGACTGAAAGGAACTATAGTTGAAATATGTAAGCCTTACATACAAATCCTTTAGTGCACTTTACTATCTTTTTTATTACATAAATGATTTTTTCTTAAAATTCTTGCTTACAAATACATAGAACAAATGAGGTTGCCAAAACAGTTACAATTTCCACTGCATCTTTAACTCAACCACAACTTGTTAAGGCAAGTGTGATTTTTCACAAAGAGGAAGAGGCTTTGTGCCATACAGACTGTCCATGTGAAAAATATGAGTTTACAGTTATAAAAAATCAGTATACTGAAGGCAGCAGCTGAAGAGGGTATTTTCTTTTATGCCATAAAACTCACCATCCAAAAAAACCTCCAAACCACCATCTATTCAAATATCTGACTTCAGAATGATGTCAGTAGAAAGGTACACGTAAATCTACTTTCAACTATAGGCCAGAGGACCCAGTCAGAAAAATAACAGTATTTGTATGAGCTACCACAGTAGTTCTTTCCCAATGACAACACTGGTACCAGATACAAGTCTTAGGACCCTCTTCTTGAGTCATAGCTCAAGACAGAAGGTTTGCATCCTAGCCTCAATTTTCTCTTGAGTAGTTCATGAATTCCAGCCATAATCTGGAAGCACAAGCATGCTCCATCATAACCTGTGGACATACATTGCTCAAATCAGTCTTCAGAGCTAAACAGAATGCTTTCACATATAAATACAGATTTTTCTCAACAGTGAAAATTCAAACATCATTTACATGGTTTTATTGTTTTCCACCATATTACGCAACTTCTTTACATTATTTAGAAATGGCAGAAGTTGTTAAAATGACCTTGTTTGGGATAAGTAAATTGGAAACAAGTCAGTGTTTTGCAACTTTTAATCACCTTGTATTTCTGTTACTCATTCACCTCTGCTTTCAGGGAAAATCTGTCCCCTTCTTACAGAACACAGTAAACCCTTACATCCAAGTCCAACTAAATTGGCTCAATAGAAGATGGACACCATTGTTATTTACATCTCTGAATTTCTTTGGCAAAAGCAGTGATGTGACTGGTTGATCCCACCCAGTCTGCACTGTTAAACGTTGTGGCTCTTATCTGTCTTTCCCAAGTATGCTTTGGGCCAATGGCAGATCGAGACTAACTGCAGTTTGACGATTACTTCATCTGGAAGCACGCTCTAAGAAATGTGTAATTTTATACAGAAACAGGAACAAGGAAAAGGGAAGGACTGAGAACTGGGATTATTTCCAGAATATTCTCTGCATCAGACATTAGAAACTGTCAGAAGAAGTGGAAGATCCCCACTTAAATCTCCACTCCAAATTAGTCAAAGGCAGGACTGTTCTCATCTGTTTTCCAGATGTACTACTGTATATGAGGTGGGAATTGCAACACCATTATAGAGAGCCTCTGGATATGGATACAAGGTTGCTGGTGAATCCTGCCACGTCTCAGGTATGGGCTACAGCAGCGTCATCAAGTAATTACACATATATCCAGCAGAAGAAAATTTATGGGGGCTTCACCAGCAAAAACTTCACTGCTGAGAGACAGCTGCCTCCATGATCAGTCAAGACCTGAGTAGAGATTTTTGTGAATGCTAGTGACATCTAAACACTGCATCTAAAAGAAGATTTAGTGCCTATATGTTCCTGCAAATCAACCCTAAAAAGACTTTTCCCATCCTAGGCTTTCAAAAAGAAAAGATTAATTGGTCATCAATAACATTCTTTATCTTCCTGGCAAACACTTTCTGGATACAAAATGTAGCTAATCATGTCAATCCATTTTCTTCTATTGTTGACATGAAATATCATATACCTCCAGGCTGGAAAGGTTTCCTCATTTTTGATATTGGGATAGTTTCAGGCAACTGAAGTAACCTCCAGACAGTTGAATGAAATTGCCGAGGGAAGGGTGCAGGAGTACAAGTGCCATTTTGCACACAATTCATCATTACTCTTTGCCCTCCGGAAATTTAGCCCTTCTACAGTCTACCCTTGAATTTTATCTTTTGTTCCTTCGGAGAGAAATGAGTCAGAAAGTTTAATAGCAAATCTTTGAAAGACACTGACCTTAGAAACAAAACCCAAGGCACTATAAAAGAAAAAACTAAATAGACAATACTCTGATTGTTACAAAACCACTCCTGAAAAGCTGCTGGAAGATAATTTAGAATTATGCCATTTAAAATACAGCCAACTCTGTAATCATCCTCTTCAGTTTAAATCTCATAGGATCGGTTCTCCTGAAGATGAATTGGTAAGTCTGCATTACTGCAGCATTACTGCATCATTACTGCTGGCAGGCTTTATAAGCACATATCAAAAGAAGAGTGTAGAGACATTTATTTATAACTTTTCTGTCAAAGTTAGCATGGTTTTGGTAATTGTGCAAACCCATCTGACAAGAAATTCACCCGCCATAGACCACACACCATTCAAGTATAATGGCTCTAAAGAGCAGTGCTCTGACTTGCAGGTTGTTGCTTCAGGACCACCCGGCAAACGGCCCATCACGAGCCTCCTGCTGCAGTACACCTAACTGGTGTCCCACCAGTTAGCAAGATTCTGTCAAAAATGCTCCAAGACAATTGCCACCTGAAGGTAAAAAATCTGCACATTCCATCAAATACTATCAAAAATGTCCTATGGGGAAGAGCAGTCCTCAAATATTCTTACAGAGATTTAATCTTAAATACAGAAGTTAAATAAATTCCCTAATTTTACCTTGCATTGTTACACCAAGTACCCACATGTAACTTCCATGAGAAGACACTAAAGCAATTTCCTGCATGATAAACACTGCCATTGTTGGATTCTGTTGCATACCTCCTTCTTTAGCTCCAGAGAAGTGCCCAGTCTCAATCTGAGTATTTATTCATAACATAGCAAGGACTTGACCAGTTTGTCAGACACAGTATGTTCATTGGCTACATTTCTAAACTAAAAATTAGTAGACTGGAAGCAGAGATAATACCAACTTACACCCAGCATGCTAACCTAAAATACCTTAAACAAAACTCCATTCCCTTAATTTCCATTATTCCCATTTTTCTTAAGAATACTGCTATGTGTATTCCCACATAAAAAGCATAACTCTCTGCCCGTTTTATTTATAGTTCAGTATAGGTTGCTTAGGTTTGAAAGTTACATGAAATAAGTCTTCACAACACACTGATAAAACAAGTGTAAGAATGCCTCAGGACAGAAATCTGATCACAGGCTGTATAAAACATCCATTGAGGTTTCCCTGCCTTCCGAGAGAAAACTCTTTTCTTGATGTTGAATCCAGGCTCAGCACTTATTCACAGCACAGATTTACCTCAGTAGTTGGAGGAAAGGTTTCTGCTAACACATGTAGTCTAGGTAGGGTAAAAACCTTCCTTCTGTTCATACATATATAGGATATCACACCAACGTAGGAGAATGTGAGTCTGACTACCGGTGCCAGACACAATGTCATCAAGCACTCTCTCAGCTGTGCAGCGTAGGCTCAGGAGGTGCAGAACCCGTAAGGGAACTGGAGTAGCAGAGCTCCACCACCCTCTAATGACAGCACTGGAGAACCTCAGTGCCCACCAAGAGTGGCAAAGCACAGGCAGCATGGGAGGCACGACCCCACCAATGGCCAGTAGTTGCTGTGATGTGGGGGTTCAGAAGCTGTGAATCTGCCTAAGCACATGACCAGAGAATGACAGGGCACATCCTAAGAAGCTCTGCTCCACGTGGAGGAGATGGACTGTTTGAGAATAACTTGAGGAATAATCCGTTTCTCAAATATTTGAAATTTTTGTTTAAATGTTATCAAATAATTGGAAGTTATATTATCAGTAGTAGGCAGAAAAAATGTGATATTTACTGTGACTGAAATATTTAAATCAGCTAAGAGTCCCAGTAAAGCCTCCTGAAATCTGTACGTAGCATATTTGGCCTGCAACCTTCGGTTTCTCAAATATTTGAAATTTTTGTTTAAATGTTATCAAATAATTGGAAGTTATATTATCAGTAGTAGGCAGAAAAAATGTGATATTTACTGTGACTGAAATATTTAAATCAGCTAAGAGTCCCAGTAAAGCCTCCTGAAATCTGTACATAACACATTTGGCCTGCAACCTTCATAGTAAATATAGAAGAGAGATTGAATATCTTCCTAGTTCTTTCTTGGTGGTATATGAGACACATGATTAAAACCAGGATAATAAATTTTCCTGACTCATTTTCTGTACTTCAGATACAGATGAATTACATAAAAGAGTTTTTATTATTATTGTTTGACCACTGTAAGTATTTCTAATAGGGAGTTAGGTCTCTCACTTTAAAAAAATGTCACCATTATTTATGTGAACAATAGTGTTAAAATAGAATATTTATGGGATAGAAGGAGAATAAGGAGGGATGGTAACAGCTGCCAAAGAACCCTGGAAGTATGTAACGAGTTTCCAGTCACTAACTAAAACCGAAAAAGTTCACATAAAAAGACGTGATGATTTGCCAGTAAGTCTTCAAGTACATCTTTGGTGAACAGCCACAAAGGGAAAACCTGGACACACTTTACAACACAGCTGTAACACAATACTCACATTGATATTAGGCAACTTCATTAGGTTCAGTAATGAGACCAGTAGAAACATGGAGTAAACCCAGTCTGGTGTCTCTAAAAAGGATTCATGCTAGAGTCTGTGATGTGATTAGGATTTTTTAATAAATAAGTATTAATGATTAATGAAATGCATTTAGTGCTGCCACATTTCGGATTCATATCTTACTGTGCAGCTAAGAAACTGAAAAACAGGGCTATTGATCCATTTGGTTTTAATGAGAGAAAATAAACACTGCAACTAGATGTGCTATTATATATTTAATGAAAGTTATTGCATGTTATTTAACTAGCAACTTTTCTCAAAACTGTGAAGTTTATCGATGTTATGCAATTTTCCAATAGCCTTATTTCCATCTTTGCATGTTCAGGTAAGATGTTTATGTTGACTGCAATTCTCTGCTGGCAAGTGTTAACATATGGGCCAAAGCCATTGTGTATTTCCCTTAAAAAGTCAAAATAAGGCACAGCTATTCAAAGAAGACATTACTATTGCACAGTATTTATACCAGCTCAAGGGTGGATATCCTACTATGCACAAGGTTTGGCTGTGACTATGTTATTAACCTGAGAGTTGATACAACAAGCCACAAGATGTTTTCTACCTTAGATACACAAGGTAACAGCACACTCGTGGGTACGACACAACCCTGTTACCCTTCCCACCCTCCTGACTAAGCTCAGATGAGCAGAGACCTGCTCTGCCAGATACTGGAGCAAATTTTCCCAGCTGCAGGTCTGTCCTGGGCTACAAGTCAGAATCCCGCAGCCTATTCTAGTATCTGCTACTGAAACTATGCCTGAATTATTTATTGCATGTGTTTACACATTTTAAAATTTCCTGTTTGATTGTGAATCAAACAAAATACTGCTTTAGCAAGTGTCAGTATTATCCTGGAAAATGAAGGCACAAGAGACACTGATTATTTTCATGACATTTTTTGAGAACAACTGTAATTTTTTTCATTTTAAAAGCTATGCAAAAAATTTCATTCCATCGTTATGTCTAGATGTTCAGTCTTCTCAGCAAGCTCATTAGCATATCAGAATCTGTTTTTACAGGTGGTCAGACAGGTTCATACAATTTATATAATCTTCTTCCATGCTCTATCTATGTGTTGTTCCTAGTGCTCCTGGACATGCAATCTATAAGTGACAAAATTCTCATGTATGAATTACAGCAAAATGATTACATGGAGCTAAATTCAGCAAAGTGATCTCATCTACTTGGTTAAGAGAGAAATAATATGTGCCAACACTGTCCCTTTGCAATATCTATTCTCTGGGAGACCTTGTTCTTTTGCCTCAGGTGACAATAGTTCTCTTAGCTGGAGGTCCGGGCTCAGCCTTGTCATTTAAGCATGACAACAGAGGTTAAATAAATTAATGACATCACAGACAGGACTGCCAAATTGTGTAACTGCATTATCAGAGAACATCACAAACCCCAATCTGGACAGCTATTTCTGAGACAAATCGGTTCTTCTCCCTGATTCAGGTAAATTGTTTCCAAAGATCAATTTCCTATATCCTTGAAGCTTTCCTGATACTGAGTTATTAAAAAACAATTTGACAGATTCAAAGAGCTCCATTCAAGGTCCTAAAAGGTTACACTCAGTGATTAGCGCTACCAGCAAACTGATGCACAGCAGACTAATTAAATGTTTTACAGTCTGAATGTAGTATAAAAAGCAGATCAAGAATCAAAATAAGCATCACTGTTCTTTGATTAAAACTTGCTTTAAAATAAATGAAAAGACCTCATAAAAAGAAGACAATAGAATACCTGCAGAGAAATTCAAACCTGCACAGGAATTAGGCAGAAAGCTCCAAACACATTGGACCCAAGCAACAATAGATTGTGATCCTCAGAATGCACTGGAGAGAATTTTGTTCTGATGTATATTTTTTTCTTTTAATAACAAACATTTGTAGAAAAAAAATATCAACTTGGTACATGCTTTGCTGTTTAAACATTGCAGCCACGTAACAGGTCATCTCTTTCACCAATTCCCATCTCAGCCGGGGACACAACTGCAGAGCAAAGTAATCAGTCTCCCCCTCTCGCCTTCCCTCTCGGTGTGTGACAAGCATTCCCCAGTTCTGCAGTTCCTCCCACGTTCCTTGTTTAAACTCTCCTTAGAAATTAAGCCCTTTTTAGATGCACTTTGGCTGACTATTTTCCTGAATCTGCTTGTCTGATACTTCTTCCAGCCCATGCATTTGCTGCAACTTGATCTATTTTCCTCTATTTCTTACCTGAGTTTACCTTACTCTGTGCAAGTTTTCTTAATCTCATCATAGTACTAAAGAAGGAAGGGTCCATGATCCCGAGAAGCACAGCTCTATTGACTTGAGGGAAAGCCTGATGTAAAAATACAGGTGTGTTTTTCAGCATCAGACATTGATAATACCTGGATGTAAAAATCACACTCTGTATTTTATTAAGAACTAAAAGAAATTGGTTCACCAAAATCACACTCAGAAATTTCATCTTATGTCCACTAAAGTATTGGTCAAATGCACTGGAAAGGTTTGGTGGGTTCTGTGCCAGACTAGCCTTTTTAATCACATAGCACAGATAGTCTACTCTGCAAACTAAAACCATGGACACCAAAAACATGTGTTCTTTTTTTTTTTTGTTTTGCACATTTCAAACTTCCAGAAATGTGTTGACAAATTTGATCTCCAAGAACATATAGAGGATATGTCAGAATGAGTAAGTAGACAGCATAAGGGCGATATTTTGCTGCGATGTTGCAAACTACTTTCCTCCAAGGTGAAGAGAAAACCCTTGTAGTTCTTTGCCTTTGAATTGCTGCTTCCTCTTCCCCAACTGAGCACTGTTCAGTTTTTACAGTTTGCCCCTGAAGACAGGCTCAAGTAATAAAGCTAAATGTGATCCCATTTAATAAAAATTCAAATAGCTGGCATAGAATTAATCTTGCAAAAATGAGGTGGGTGATAAGTTACCTAAGAGCCAAGCTTCCTTACTCTTATTTAGGACACTCTCAAGCCTCAGCCAGAGAAATCTGTGAAAGTGTACCTTGCTGAACTGTGATGGACTGTATCCAAAAGAAGATTAAGTCACAAGATAGGATACCTTGATGGCTTCATTCCATTAGTCTGCAGAAAAGAGGGTCATTAATTTGAAGAAATTCTAGTTTAAATCACTGAGCCAATTTTATTTTGGCTGAAACCAAGTTAGATCTCAATAAACCTACAACTAGAATAAATCTGTCCTCTGGGACTGATGTTTTCATTGTGTGGCTTAAATATTTTATTATTTAGCCAATGAGTTAATTTTATATTACACTACCTTTTTGGTCTAAAGGAAGGAGACTAATTTCCATACTTGTGGTCAAAGCCATTATCCCCAAAGCATTTATTCAGATGGTACATTTCACTTTAAATTTGATTCAAGCTTCAACTGTATTGTTTTCTAATTACATTTGGTAGAGGTTTCCCCCCTCTATCTGTATGAGCTGAGTTATTCACAGATAGAATTTTATTGCACCTAAATTACAAGTTTGGAATGTTGCTTCACATGTGATTAATTTGAGTAATTGTCAAGAGTCTGCCAAACAGCCCGTGTTCACCGAGATGAGGCTTTATAAATTAGACAGGCAGTGGGTCTACCAGGAGAGTTTGTGCAGTAGATAAAGACTCTGCAATAGCTAGTGCTGTTTTCATATGTAATTAGAAAATGCATTGTTCTCCAATTAAGGAAATTAATTAAAATCAAGCAGATGGTAATCAAGGCATATTGCAATATAATTTTCTCTAGCACATGCATTACTCTCAGGTGCTATCAATGTACAGTATTTGTTTTACACTGTAAATTTAGCTCCAGGATACATTGTCCTGACTATCTGTTTCTTTATATATTCTTACTCATATTTCAATTTGCTTTTTCATCTAACTGTAGAGATAATCCTATGGTACACATAAAAGGCAGTGGCTACAAAATACAGAATTTATTATAGGATATTTTTCCTCCTTTCTACAATAGCCCTGGGTCAAAGAAAAAAGCTGGATTAGAAAATATCTCATCAATGAAGACTGCTAATTAATTTCATTGTTGTGTGTGGTGTGATGTCATTGATCATGTAATACAATCAGAATGATCATCATATTAACACTTGAAAACTGAAAATGTTGCTCAGTTTATCAGACATTTAACATTCTCCATAAAAACATTTCACTCAGAAATTGCAAGATTTGTTATTTCCTTTCTGAACACCTCCGAGTTCCCAAGGGAAGACAGATATTAGACCAGGAAGCCTCTGGAATGAAAAACATCTGACGAAAACTAAAATCAAACACCCGAAACAACCTGTCCACATTTCCTTCATTTATCAACAAACAATAACAGGGACACTTAGAAAATTCAGGATCAGTTTCCCCAAGTATGAGGCTGAAATTTTAAAAAATACAAGTCACAACAGCTAGAGTAACCCTTTCACCTTCTGTCATTCAAAAGTGTTTGATTATCTTACTCTCCTTAACACAGTAAAGATACACATGCACACATGCACACTCCATGTATTTCTGTAACGGAGATGAGGTGTAATTATCATGTTTTCAGACTTTAATGCAAAGAGATGCAAAAACATCTTTCCAAGCCATTTTTGATCCATACCCATTGGTAACAATACCCGGTTCCCTGTCCAAGGCTGTAAATACATTCCACTTTCAACTGAGCTTGGCAGAAATGTGTCACGCATCTAAGACTGACTTAGTATCAGGAAACCAACATGTTTATGACTAACAACCTCCCACCCACCCCCCAAAAGAAACCCAAAAAACCAAAAAACATATAGGGAAAACTGATTTTTAAAGCATCGCACAATTGGAGCCCCTTGCCATGCTAAGGCATGAAAAGAGGTTAAAAAGAGGAATACACAGTTTCACAAGTAAGATCTGCTACGACTTGCCCCTCCAGCGGAAAATTCAAAGGGTATCTCTCAAGTGCAGAGTTAACCTCAGGCTGCGTTTCACAGTGACACTTTGAGCATCGCTGAGGATCAAAGGGTACATCTCAGTCACACTCTACTTGCACGAGAGACACTGGCCTCTGCTTATTAGGGGGAATTCCTCTATAAAGGTCTGCTCCTGGTTTTACCATACCCAACTTCGCAAGGGACTACAAAGACCTTAAGTCCCACTGAAATACGGGACTTGCTCTATTTTGATTTGCTATGTCTAAGAAGGCAGTGTAGCCTAAATTCATGTTTAACCACAATTCACCATCTGTTACCTGAGGCCAATACTCCTGCACAGTCTCTATGTTCCTATAATACGCCCTCATGGGTCAATACTCTCGCCTTTACTTAGAGCAATGGCTTAAACTTAACAAGGTGGTAGGTTGAAGGAACATTTTTCTATCTGATATTACTTTGATATTGTATAAAGAAGCAAATATTTGAGTATTACAACCCAGAATTGTTCTTAACTAACACATTCTAAATGCAAATAGAGAAACCAGCAAGAAAAATATTGAGGAAAACATGGAGTTTTTCCAGATATCAAAAGGTTAATCTCCCTTCACCTATTTGTCTGGTAAACTGTGCTGCTTCAGAGGCAAGTAATTGGAATTTTCACACCTTATATGGATCTGTGATTATCTACTTTGAACACTGAACATATGTTCTGTTAATATAATACCCTTATATTTTGCAAAATAAATATTCATTTAAACTGGTTAAACTGTAATAAAGCTCTCTTCGGGGACTTGAAGAAAATAAATAGGGTTTCTTTTTAGCTTTCTTTTTCATTGATGACTAACTCAAATATATCGTATATGTTTTATATCCCTTTACAACTTTGCTTTTAGATACTTTCCCCAAATACTGTTATGCAAAGAACTTCTTACTTAAAACTGTTATACTCAGACTAACAAGGCTGAGAGTGGATCATGCAGATCTAGATATAACTTTGAGCTAAACAAACTCAAAAGCAGATCAGAGAGAAGGTCAATTTGAAGCCACACTGTATGTAATCCTGTTATATGAAATAATTATTTTTCAATCTCTGTTTCTTCTTCTCATTGTCTTATTTGTTATGACTCTTCTGTGTTAATGTCCTTTCTTATCATCTACCAGGTCCATGAAACTGTAAACATGTTAATGCAGAACTCAGAATATAAAACAGAGAATAAAAATACAGACAAGGCAGGAAAATTACCATTATTGTTCCAGATTATCTATATACAATGAAGATAATGAAAGATGACAAGAGGCAGTGATGAGAGCCGTGAATTTGGAAGCTGTTGAGTAGAGCACTGCAGGAATAGGCCTATTTTGGCAAAAGAGAAGATTTGCTTCCTTCTTTTTAAAGGAAAATGGTATTTCCTAAACAGCAGCACAACTTCTCTAACTGTTCAGGCAATAGCACTAGCCGTGGAATAATCCCATCATAATGGGATTCCCTTTCTGCTCTTCTAATTGAAGCCAGCTTATCACATTTAGTAAAGGTTACCAAAAATCTATAGCATACATTTTTCAGAATGCCACAAAGATGACAGATGTTTCTAGTAACAGTAGAGTCAGAAAATAAGAAGCCTTTGACCATAACAACCTATAGGCCCAGCTTTGCCTGTACGAGAAAGAGTAAAAGTGATGTGATAAATCAAAATGGAAACAGAGAACTGAACAGCAAATCTGACCCTCCTCCCTCTCCCTATTCAGTCTAGATATGCCTCAATGTCAAATCCACTGAGGCCAAAGAGATTTTCTCTAGGTGTTTTTTTTTAAGGGACAAGAGCAGATCACATACATACTTTTCAGTTAGAAACACCGCTGATCCACTTTTTGGTACAATTTTCTTATGGCTTAAAGGAAAGAAAATCCATTAGTGTGTAAGCTGAAAGTGCAGTTTACATGCTGATGCAGCTCACTTGCCAGAACAATCTAGAAAAATTTATGTCAGGAACAAAATTAAGAACAATGAACACAGATCAGTTTTCATGCAAAACTAACAAGGAGTGCTTGATTTAAAAAAAAGCTAAGAGTTTCTTCTCCTCTAGTTTTTCATATTCCTTACACACTAAAAATGACTGTTTAACAAGAAAACTAAATCATCAAGAAGGAATGGCTCACTGGAGATCAGAAGTCAGGTGCTTCCATCCTCTGGGTAAACAGGATATTCAGTAAAATGGAATGGAAGGAAAAGGATTTCACTTTCTCACTTGTCAATGCAGCTAAGTAGTAGTACAGCTAGTAAATGAGAGATTCAATTCCCTACAGTTTGAGGTTAGTCCAGAAAAAGAAATTTGTGAAAATCGGACAGCATCATACATAAACTGTGCATCAGTAGCTAAATTCAGAGTTTGCCTTGTTATTTGCTGCTTAATATCAGTGTTGCGACACACTGAATAACGTCTTCCCTATTGTACCTTAGAGAATATATCACCTAGTCTTATTGCAATCAAATGAGCTTTCAGACCTCTACCAAGGTCTTCCAGATTATTAAAGGAAACAAAATGGGTTATAGGCATTTTAATGCAGTCTTACTCTTTTACAGCTTCCTATCTGCCATCTGTTAACTAAACCAGAGATCTTAAAAGCTGCTACAGATTCAAGGTAACTTTCTACTGCACCCAGATGTCTCCTTTGAAAAGATGTTACCGATTAAGTTGCTATCAGTTCTATTTTAACACATTGCAGACTGCAAACTTTTTCACATTACTTACTAATATATCATTACCGCCCACACGGAGATGGGAACGGGTGTGCTTCTTCCCATGCATACAAACACACACAGCAGCATATACCTAGGTATGTTGAAAAATATTCGTGCTGATTCATGATCAAAATTCAGCATGATTGAAACCTCCATTATGCTCTTAGCCAAAGGGCCTGGGAGCTATCTGCTTACTCGTTCAATACTGAATGCAATAGCAGGCTAATCTTTAGCCTGGCTGTGATTAAAACTTGCAGCTGCAACACACATTGATAAACAGAAAAACTTGACATGTCTTCACTCTCCATTTGAGATCCCCCACAGGTCTCTGGGGGTGGGGGGAGAATCATTTTAGCCCAGACAAAAATGAAATGAGGTTGTCAACCACTTTTACACTTCTTTAAGTAACACAAGGAAGTTCTCCTTGCAAGAAAAAATGTAAAGAACAATATTGAATGAGAAAATAGTTTTCAACTCCATGGTGAGAATAATTTCGCAAGTGTCACTGTGGCTTTTTCAGACTTTCACAGGCAGAAAGCATCTTGCTGACTGAAGATGAAACTAATTCTTTGAGATGGCTACAAGAGTCTCCAGACTCCCCTAGCATAAGCACACTAAAAAATTTTCCTGTAAAAGCCAACGCAGGAGAGTTAATCTCCTTTCTACTGGTTCAAAACAAAACAACAATCGGCACTTTATCTGATAGAATGGCTATAAATAGATGTTCTTGTGAAAACTAACTCTGAGGCTATCCTGGAGAGAAGCCTCAAATGGGATAAAAACAGTTACACTTGGAGTCCCATTTTCAGAACTATATGCTCATTGCTGGAGCCACCGCCTCTTATCTCTACAACTCCATGCCACTTGGAACATAAAATTCAATAAGGGTCCAGATGGCAGGTCACAATCACTCAGAATTGCAGAGTTAATCCAAATCTCAGTTACAAATGTACCTTCTATTAATGATATCTACCAACAGTGATTTTAATTTCTGTGGTCATCAACCAGTTCACACTTAATACTCTTTCTAGACACCAAACTCTTCCAGGTTATTGCAGCCTGACTAACGCCAGAGACAGGTATGCCCGTGCTTCCTGTATTGCACGAGCCCTTGCACGAGCACCTCTGCAAAACACAGTCACACCTTGGGCCGATGAGACAACTAAATTTCCTCACCGCTGGGCACACCTACACTATGCAACCAGCCACGTACTGGTAAAATTAGTGATGCTCCCACCCTGATATCTGCTGCTTCCACAGATCAGAGGTGCCCTGTTACATGCTGCGCTGCTTTTCTTGCACAGCCTGGGCAGCACCAGCTGAGGCACGAACTCAGAGGATGTGTTTGCTGTTGTTTCATGTTTTCCTAAGACTGTGACTAACAAGAAATTAGCACGAATATTAATACAGCTACTAATGCATTACAAAGTTTATTTTTGCATCTTCAGGATAAAAACAAAATGACATCTGAGGCAATTTCAAATTGATCTATTCTCAAAACCTCCTGTCCATTAAATCCTGGGCCTTCCTCAAAAGAAAATCATGCTTCGTTGGGCAGAATATCTATTCCTACTAATCAACATTTTCAAACAACAGGGTCAAGGCAGTTTTATCGTCCTTCATTTTCTCATTACCCTGAATAAAAAAGCACAATAGCACCCAAACGTTTCCAATGTCCTTCTATTGCCACCTGGTGCTCATATCCTGTAACCGCACCTATTTATACTTCAAACTGCCGTTCTCAAACCAAGCTCCCAAGTGCCTGTAGGTCCATGGACTATTTCTAGGACTGCAAAATCTAACTACATTCACTCTCAGCAGTCTGAAATTTTTAATTCAGTGGTACATCCTTCTGGGAAAATGTTACAGGTCAAAGTGTCAAAGATAATCATGATATACATATGTGTGTACATATACATATATCACTTACTGATATATCAGTGACTGATCATCCCTATATACATATCCATATGCATATATATAGTGACATATACATATGCATAATGTGTGTATATGTGCAGTAAGTCTCTATATATCTAAAATTCATCTGCAGCCTCAAGATAAAAACCAAGACTGAGGCTTCCACACAAGCAGAAAACAAGGTGTAACACAGACTATTTCTTCTATTTTCCTTTGCGCACACACACCCACCCCCCCTTCCACCCCCGTATTCCACTAACACTAATCCAGCAACAAGAACACAATGAGATGTTTTGGCATGTGTTTCATTTTCTAAATGAAATACACGTTCTTCCGAGTTCTAAATATATGAAAGTCCATGTTTTTTTAAGGTCTTTCTATTACCTTGAAAACTTCACCTGAAATTCACAAATGCATCTATTATTCTGATATAAACTATTGATATATGTTGCTGAAGCATGAAGAAAGTTGGTTTGTATTAGGAAAGCTGGAATCAACTCACCAATTTTGTAAACAGTCATGTTGCAGTTCTCACGTTTAACATTTTAGGAACTGCTGCAAAAACGGATGTATTTAATGACTCTTTCAACTTAAAAATATCTATGTATTAGTCCAGATTATGTTTTTATAATAGGTGACATCCCAAATTTCAACCTTTTTTTTTTCTTTGGCAATCAATCCATGCTTCTCCTGTCCTTAGGAAGTATGTTAGACTACGGATCAGAGAGTATTTTATTGCATTATAATTTACTCTGACCTTTTTCCTTGTCATTATATTAGCAGGAATGGAAGGGACAACAGAGGTCCATGAATCACATCTCTGTCAACTACCAAATGGTAAGTTTCTGCTCACGCAGAAACCCATCTCTGTCTGTGATCCCTGCCTTTGTATCTGTTTGTTTGCAAATGCAGTCTGACTTAAGAATACTTTAACCTACTTCTGCCCTTTCTGGCATCCAAGCTGTCTGTCTTTGGTAAGCAGTTCCTTTCAGTGTCCTTCCTCTCCACTTACTTTCGTTGTCCTTACTTGGATAAATAACAAGGCTTTCCTGAAAAGGAACATTCCTCCTTTTTCACCTCTTCCCCAAAAGATAATATTTCACCTTAAAAACCCCAAATATTCTGAAACATTATGTTCATGATTCAGTTTTGGTTTGTTCTAAAGCAATGTAAGCTGCTTTCACATGTTTTTCTAGCCATTTTTTTACATGCTTAATGCATCTGGAGTTTTTCCCCAGGTTTGCTGTAGAGTAAAAAGTACATTATTCTAAAGCAATAGCTATCACAGTAAAGATAACAATAGCAATTGATCTACCACCAGGGCCTGTAGTAAATTTGCATTTCACTGCTCCCATTAATTCCCAAGCTTAAGTCACTGTACAGACTTTTTGCCATGATTCAGATGGCTTCTATAGCACCTCTCCTGCCTCCAGTTCTCAAACCATTGTATTTCACTTCTTTGTAGCCCTTGTTTATTTTGTTGGAATTATTTTAAGGACTCATAGGAAAACAGCCATTTTTTTTCATCCTTTTTCTCCACAACCAAAATCTTGCCATATATGAAAAGTGGCTCTCTAAAACTTCAGAGCTTATTTCAACTTTAAAAGATATTCATTCACTGAGGAATTCTGCTAACACTGCCCTAGCTATTAGCCAGTTCTTTATTTATGAGCCTTTGATTTCTTCAGAACATGCTTTACTTGATTAATCAAACAGATTCTTTCTGGACAGACAAAATATTCTCAGTGGAGTTACTGAAAATATTTCCTAGACTCCAGTGGGGTTTAGATCAAATTCTTGATAATTATTTACGTATGTGTTTGGTCTCCAGGGACTGAAATTTAAAATTCTGCTACTTATTAAACATTATAGATTCAAAAGATGTCAGGTAAACTAAATACTGCTCCATCCTTCTCCCAGCTACACCTCAAATTTAATTCTGTCATTTTCCCAGAGGAGATAACTGTACGTCACGTTCGCTGTACTATTTCAAAGACATTTTCCTTACAGCAGTCACCAGTATGAACTTTATATATTAGCAATTCATGGAGAGATTTTACATCTCGAGCTTCTGTTGAGATAAGAGGGCCCTGAGTATTCTGCAACTTCAAGAATCATTCACACAATCTACTGGTCCTGTCAGCAGAAAGCTGGCAGCTTTCCTTACTTGCTAAAACATGATAATATGATAAACAGCTTCCACCCACGTCAGTGAGGCTGTTCTAACCCCTGGGCTAGAGGGAATACAATGGCAAGTCTTTCAGGCTCTGCTGAAACTCTTATACTCTGTATGAAATGCTTTGTTGGACCACATATAAAATGTTCATTGGGGTAGTGGAGAGAGCCCAAGTATCCCTTTGTGCAGTCCAATCACAAGCACATGACCTGTTGGGAAAGAAGCATCCCCTTTCTGCAGATAATCCTGCTCATTTTCATCCCACCAAAATTTAGGCTTTCTCCTGAATTATGCGAGTGAGGGGGACTAATCATCTGAGGTTTACTGTTGCCACAGAAGCCAGGCTGCCCTAGAGTCTTGGTGTAAACCTAGTCACCCTGCTGAGTGCTGCACGACAGATGAATGGATTTAGAGTCAACCCTAAACAATAAAATGCATAACTAGAAGATAAAAACTGGTTTAACATTGTGACAAAAATAATCATACTTAGGAAAAAAAAATAAAAATCCTACTTTACTACAGCATCCTGCCAGCTGAATGAAGTAATTTCTCTCTTCCATTCTGTATGAAATATAGCCACTTTACAAGCATCTAGGTCGCAAGGAAATGTTTCTGCCCTGTGTCTTAAGTTAGAATGCAAGAGATCAAAAATACATGACAGTGAGAGATGATTCAAAGCATTTTGGAAGGACCCTAGAGTGAACTTATTACTCAGAGTGCCAAGGAAATCTTTTAACTATACTAGTCCCATGAACCAACACTGTGACTTGTGCAGTCTCATTTTGAGACTTTTCACTTATTTACAGTGAAGTCCTGAGATCTTTCTATTTTCTTTTTTTCATTGTTCTTTATATTTTTGGCCACAGTTTTAGAAACTAACACTAGATGGTGCCTTCTGATGAGAAAACCCTAAACCCCTTTTTCTTTAAAACATTCTCCTGCTGCAGCACTGGAACAAAATGAAATGAGCATTGCAATTAAGGCAAGCTTTGAAGAGCCATGCCATCAAATTCCCCAAACTGGCTTTATTTCTAGAGGAATGCAAACTCATTACAGAATCATTCAAGTGTAAACTGAAGAATAAAATTAAGTTCCCAAATGCTTCTTTTTTTTACTGTATGAAACTCCAGTGTTACAAAGTTAACACATTTTGTGCATATTAAACACATCAAAATAGTGACTCTAGTCATACATGACATGTCTAAGATATTTTATTTCTACACATATAGATATTTAAGGTTTTCTTTAACTAAGTATGTATATCCTGTTTATATATAAAGTACTCATACTCAAAATTAATAAATAAAAACAATCCTTCTTCATGGTAAGTGACAGTAAATTCTGATACTACATGAGAAATAAGGAAAATACTATTCTTATTAATTAAAAGCGGCAACAAACAGTTTGCTGGAAATGCTGAGGTAAAATATTTTTTAAAACTTTCTCATCAATGTGAAAATGAATTTAGCTGTAGCTTGCCCAAACCAGTGGCCCCTGAGCTGTGGACACATTCTTTTTTGACATTTTGATTTGGTCAAAAAGAAATCACACTGTAGGAAAGATGCTGTGATCAAGGTTAACAGTATGCTGCTTTAAAAGAGCTTATGTTTTCACCTCTTATGCATTCCTAATAAGCCTATAAGCCTCATATGTGTGTCATTTTTAATTAGACTAACAAATTCTCTCCCAATAGTAGCCAAGTATCTTCACTCAGTAAGGAAAATAACTTAGTAGTTAAATAAATATGATGACAATTATGACTTTAACGAATCAGTGCTTTAAGCTAACAAACTAATGAACTGGACATAGAATGAACATGAACTAATTTCATCAAACTGAAGAACAAGCTGAGCTCTATGTAATAGCTAATTCTGCAAGAGGACAATCACTAAGATATGTTACTGTCACAACCAGCTGATGTCTGCACTTGGGGACATCCAGCGGGTGACCTTCCCACTGAAAGCATTAAACTCTGCTCTCTGGAGGAACTGAGCCACTGCTGAAAGGTTTGATTCCCATGGAATGCCTTGTTCCATAGTTACAAGTTTATTTAACAGGGAAACAGTTAATTAAATAACAGTTTATTTAACAGTTGTGACTGGACTAAGCACACAGGAGGCCTGACTGTTAACCTTGCTGAGGCAGGGTACTCTGTGGTGTACGAAGCCCTGCTCCTTCACAGGAATGCCTGCATGGCAAGGCACCACACAAAAAAGGATGACAGAACTGAACTGTGAAGTAGCAGGAAGGAAATCTGCTGATTAATTAAATCATATTAATTAATTATATTTTTACATTACACCTTGGATTAGAAATTATAAAGGCTAATGTTCATGAGGATACCATCAGGGAGCTTTGGGGGTGAAACGCTTGCTGCTTTGGAAGGTGGCATAATACATCCACGTAGGACCCTTCTCCAGAGATTACGTGGACTCTGCCTCCCGTTCCCAATATGGGAAAAACTCCTTCCACTTTCCAAAGAATGACAGAAAAAAAGGATTATTTTTAGTCACTAAACTCAAAGTCTGGGCAATGTAAATTAGGAGAGTTTTCTGCAAGAAAAAGCTGCAGAAAAGGAGCATTTCTAGAGTACAATTCTGCTAAGTGTCACTGCAGTTTCTCCCAAACTGACACTGTTTGTACAGTGAAGTTTTGATTTTATTAGAAGGTTGTTGTTTTTTTTTTTTATTTTGATTTTGTCCTGATGAGAAGACAGTCATTCTCTTTAGGTCACAGAATCACATGGGGTTGGAAGGGACCTCTGCAGATCATCTAGTCCAACCCCCTGCCAAAGCAGGTTCCACCTAGAGCAGGTTGCACAGGAACTTGTCCAGGTGAGCTTGGCACAAACCCATCATGTGAACCTGTTCTGAAAAATTTGTATTTGTTGCATTCAAACTGAAGACCACTTTGGATCATTTCAACAACAGTTAATATTCACCAAAGAAGCCAAAATATTTCTGGTTTCCCCTTGCACCAGAGCTGGAGCTTCCTGACTAGAATACACATCCCGGGACCCATCACAGACTTCATTTTCCAGATGAGCTCCGGACAGTATCCCTGCTATGACATCCTGTGACCCTACCCACAAAAGTATATGTGGATATGAGGCTTCAAAATAACACTGCAATAGCCCTTATCAAAACAGGCTGATGTCAAGCACAGCCATTTTGTTATGCTGAGAATCCCTCCAAGGCCTCACTATTGATAGAAAATTTAAAAAATATGTGTTGATTTTAGCAAACTACTGATTACTTATTTTAATCATAAATTGACTGAGGATAAATATTAAAATACTCTTTGGAATGAAAATTCTTCAGTTAGACCACCAAAAAAAGTACTCTAACAAAAGGAAAGTACTAGAGTAACACAGAACTCGCAACCCTATTTAATCTGATTTGACCTCTCTTCACCTGTAGAGACAGAAACAGAAAGACAAAATCATCGCAGTATCCAGATACAGAACCATTGTACCAGTTTTTGCAATTAGTATTTTATCTAATAACATCAAAACTGAGCACGGGAAAAGGAAAGAGAACTTTATCTATCCATACATGTAAACTAATTGGATACAGAATACTTGAGAACCTCTGAAAGAGCAGGGCTTTCCCAGCAGCACCGTCTGCAAAGGAGAAGGAAAAAGTGTGGACAGACACCTGATTTACATTTCATTTATATTGGTATAAATCAGAAGTGGCAACATATCAAGTAAATAATACAGGGATTTGAGAACAAAGTGTGAAATGTATAATTTACAGAATGTTCTAAATAAAGCGGTGCAGCCCTACACCTAGCCAACTCGAAGACAGAAGAAAATAACATTGCATAGAAATAATTCAGCCTTCTTCTTCCATCTTAGGTCACAGAAATCAAACGTGTCAGAAAAACATCATGGACATTATGATCCAGAATTATAAATAAATATAAATCTTGATAAGTAATAATTCCTTTAAGCATCAGTGAATGTGAAAGGTCACTTCACGTTACCAAACATCCACATGAACATGTACCATGTAACAGTGGTTCTCAGTGATTCAGGTGAAACAATGGAGTAGCTTCTGAAATAAAAATTCAGCTGTGACTGAGTTTGGTTGTAAACTTGACCTGTAAAGACTGCAATAAAACTCTGACCTAGCCATATTCTCTGATTTTCTTCTTTTTCCAATCTCATGTGTTACACAGAAAACTCATCTCCTTCCTTTCGCTGTCCAGTGCGGAGAGTGAGGTACAAGCTCCCAGAGCTACAACCATTACAGTGACAATGGAAAATACAATGGGATTAAAGGAAGATTATAGTCAACTCTTTGCCACTTATCTCCCAAATCTGTCTTAACCCATTATGTCCCCACTTCCTCACATTCTTCAGCTTGTGCACAACACAGCTAACGAAGTGACAAAGAATATAGCAAAGTTATTTTTCTTCAAAAGGTTTTTATTTGTTTCCTTTGCTTTTCATGAGGACAGAACTGCAAGTCTCCAAGGAGTTCATACACACCACTTCTGCTCTTCTTGCTAGCTAAGCTCTTCTTGACACAGGTGTCAGCACTAAAGTACTGTTGTTTAAATGTTTGTCTTAATTCCATAGGGAATACATAAAAAGCCTAACCAGGCAACAGTCATGGTCTCATTTGCCCTTCAGAGTGGCTGCAGCTTTAGACATCTGTTAAAAATATGGGTGGAAGTAAAACCATTAAAGAAATAGTTTCTACGACTGAGTGCCCCTCTAGGAGAGGTGGAATTACCACTGGGCAAAGAAAGGGGAATCAGTGGCTTTACAGCATGACCATTTCTATCCCCTCTTATAAACCTGAAAAACTACTTTGGAAATATCCTAAATGGAGGCTCTGTTGGTTGGCAGGGGGGTAAAAACATAGATTGATTTGGTAAAACCCTTTTAAACAACCCACAGGATTGATAGGTTTCATGCAGTCCCCATGAGATTCCAGGACAGACTCCTTTCATGCTTTCTGTTCCCCAGCCACATGCTTAGCCCAGCTGCCTGGCAATGTGAATTGTAGTGGAAATCCTTATATTATAATGTTAAAGGAGTTAGACTATTTCTCCATCCCTCCTTATTTAATTATTTCTATCTCAAAATATAATGAGTTTTTAATAATGATCACGTAAATTTACAGTTGACACTTCTATCCCTTCTCAATGGCTCACTGCAAGCTTTTGCTATGGAGCAGCTGAGTTCAAGATTGATGTAGGATTTATTCTTTTTCTCTTTATAGCCTTTGTTCTATTAATTTAGAGGAAATTAAACCAGCCAGAGACCTATTATTCTTAGATTTAGTTAAATCAAGGTAACATTCAACAAGAGTATGCACATTTCAATCACTGCTTTTCAAATATTTTTTGTAGAATTTATCTTTTATCGTCTTGAAAGGATATTTTTTATCTTGGAATCAGGGTTTTCTGATTCTGAAACAAGCTGGAATCAGTGGCAATATATATAACTACTTAACTGAGAGCCTACACTGGGCCACGGTAATGACTGAATACTTTTAAACAAGTTAATTCAGAGCAATGTATTTCAGTTAAGAGCATAGTTGCAAGAAAGCTTTGTGGTGGAGAATTTGGCTAAGACAGTAGAAAGCCCAAAGGAATAGTGCTGTAAATGACAAAGTGACTCCTTAGGTTACTATAGCAGTAGAAGTCAAGGAGACTTTTATCAACTTGCAGCAGAGATCTCCCTTATGCTACAATATTGATGAAAAATGAAAATAAATTGCATTCAAGTACGGAAAGAAATCAACCATCTGTTCAGAAACTGCTTTATCAGGAAGTCCATGATCTGCACCTGAGGTTAGTAGCAGACAGTGCTATTCTCCTCAAAGTTCAAAAAAAAAAAAAAGTAGCTATGACTCAAAATAAAGTGAAGAGAGATCTGATAAATCCACACCATACTATTGGGTATAGTGACTTGCGGGACTATCCCACTTGATCTAGCAGATTCTTATCTTCTT
Organism: Calidris pugnax; assembly: GCF_001431845.1. Lineage (NCBI taxonomy): Eukaryota > Metazoa > Chordata > Aves > Charadriiformes > Scolopacidae > Calidris > Calidris pugnax. The sequence continues at coordinate 3,383,709 of NW_015091280.1, read as the reverse complement.
GTGTGCTCTAAAGCATTCATTTCTGTTTCACTCTAAATACTAAAGATTAAAAGTACTGAAGAGAAAAACTAAATTTAATGACAGATGCAGAGGTCACTCAGGGCAAGGAGTCATCAGGGACAACTGTTTCCAGGGGCACTTTTAGCATGGTGTGAATTAAGTTTAGTGTTGTAAAAGGCAATGATGTGTACAGACAGGGCCCCTCAGAACAAGAGGAAGTACAGCTTAAGCAGGACTCTCTCTCTTTACAGAGAATGTCAAACACCATTTATTTCTAACAATGAATGTCCAGCTCCCAGGCTCACTCAGGTGTGCTCCTGTATGACCAATAGCCCATTCCAGATCTCTGATACAGAGGAACCCAATTTAAGGTAGACAGAGACATATTCCACATTGCAAATCCAACCCCACCAAGAATCATTAAAAAGCCTTCATTCTACCCATTGCTGGGCTGCTATCCCTAGCAGTACTGAATCTGCATCACACCAGCTCCTGTGGCCACAGAGACCAAGTGCTAATTAAAAAAAATGTTTTATGTGGTGTGGTAGAGGACAGATGGCAGCAGCAGCTGGAAACCTTTGCAAAATATACATTCTGTAATTATCAAAACAGCAACAAAAAAAACCTCCAGCATACATAGAAAGAACTGCAAAAACCAGAGCTGAATGACTAGTCCAGACAACATAAATGTACAAGAAGGGCTATTCAGTCAGAGGATTGCCACTGTCACCAAAGCAGGACACCTCAAAGGCTCACCCCAAGCAGGGGCACTGCTGGCGCAGCAACACACCTCCCCCAGCTCCCCAGGGTATGCTTGTCCAAAGCATTACCTTGAAACTATCAGTTGATCTAGGTCCTGTAGACCGTGGCTCTTGTGACAAACACTGCTTTTATTGAACAACACCCAAGTCTGGGGGGCCAGGGACAGTGCCCCCCCAGGTCCTCACCAGCCTAGCATGACTGGGAGAGGAGAGAGCTTAATGACCTGCCTGTACCGGGAACTGTAGGCAAGAGATTTGTTCCATCACCACCGCCCCACCCTGTGGCTGACACACTCACTCCTCCCCTGTCACGGGTACACAACTGAAATTATTTCTCTGCAGCACACAGGACCTGTATTAGATCAGACAGATGGGTTGTTTTGAGCTAGCAACTTGCTTGTCCTGAAGGCAATAAGAAGAATCTGGGTACTTTTACAAAGAAAGAACAAGTTCTCTTCAGCAGAGATAATTAGCAGATTATAAATGCAATCATACAAACAGTTCAAATTAAGGAACTGCACTTTTTATTTTCTTTTTTAATTTGGGCTTTCTAGCACTCATTAAAAAACCCTCTATGAACAATCTCATGCCTCCTTGCAATCTCATTTTAACAATCAAAAAAACTGGAAAAACTTTTAGGAAGGGATAAAAGCCTTCCCAGTTTTCACACATACTCATGCTGCTCCCTGAAATTTAAAGTCTGAATACCCCCATCATATAACCGCAGGTTTCTATTTTTACTTTTCCTCTACTTTCAAAGTACTTCTCAATCTCACTTAACCTACTTGGCTTGATTACTTGTGGGAGAAAATCCATGCCCCAGATTCATTACAGGTTCTGTAAAGGAGCACCACAGCTTGTTCGTGGCATATTTTTATCAGTCAAGGTCAGTAAGCATTTCCTATCTAGAGCATAGGAGTTGGACCGTCATCTGCAGACACAGCATACAAATAGAAAAGGTTACATTTATATGGAAGACTACGCCAAGAATTAGCGATATAGTCATCAAGGGGTTTAGAATAGTAACATCAAAAAATTTTCTCTTATTCTGAGCATCCAGATAAGCAGAATAGGAATCAAACTCTGATGCCATTGGGTTTAAGGCCAGGTCCGTGCTTCTTGACACACAAGCAAGCTCTACCCATCATTTTGCACGCACATTGTTTCTTTCCTACACTTTTCACGATGCTGGCGCAGCAACACACCTCCCCCAGCTCCCCAGGGTATGCTTGTCCAAAGCATTACCTTGAAACTATGAGTTGATCTAGGTCCTGTAGACCGTGGCTCTTGTGACAAACACTGCTTTTATTGAACAACACCCAAGTCTGGGGGGCCAGGGACAGTGCCCCCCCAGGTCCTCACCAGCCTAGCATGACTGGGAGAGGAGAGAGCTTAATGACCTGCCTGTACCGGGAACTGTAGGCAAGAGATTTGTTCCATCACCACCGCCCCACCCTGTGGCTGACACACTCACTCCTCCCCTGTCACGGGTACACAACTGAAATTATTTCTCTGCAGCACACAGGACCTGTATTAGATCAGACAGATGGGTTGTTTTGAGCTAGCAACTTGCTTGTCCTGAAGGCAATAAGAAGAATCTGGGTACTTTTACAAAGAAAGAACAAGTTCTCTTCAGCAGAGATAATTAGCAGATTATAAATGCAATCATACAAACAGTTCAAATTAAGGAACTGCACTTTTTATTTTCTTTTTTAATTTGGGCTTTCTAGCACTCATTAAAAAACCCTCTATGAACAATCTCATGCCTCCTTGCAATCTCATTTTAACAATCAAAAAAACTGGAAAAACTTTTAGGAAGGGATAAAAGCCTTCCCAGTTTTCACACATACTCATGCTGCTCCCTGAAATTTAAAGTCTGAATACCCCCATCATATAACCGCAGGTTTCTATTTTTACTTTTCCTCTACTTTCAAAGTACTTCTCAATCTCACTTAACCTACTTGGCTTGATTACTTGTGGGAGAAAATCCATGCCCCAGATTCATTACAGGTTCTGTAAAGGAGCACCACAGCTTGTTCGTGGCATATTTTTATCAGTCAAGGTCAGTAAGCATTTCCTATCTAGAGCATAGGAGTTGGACCGTCATCTGCAGACACAGCATACAAATAGAAAAGGTTACATTTATATGGAAGACTAAGCCAAGAATTAGCAATATAGTCATCAAGGGGTTTAGAATAGTAACATCAAAAAATTTTCTCTTATTCTGAGCATCCAGATAAGCAGAATAGGAATCAAACTCTGATGCCATTGGGTTTAAGGCCAGGTCTGTGCTTCTTGACACACAAGCAAACTCTACCTATCATTTTGCACGCACATGGTTTCTTTCCTACACTTTTCATTATTATTTTCTACTAATTACTGATTTTCCACAAGCAAATACTTTAAGCTGCTATCTACCAGTGCAGGTGTAGAAGCAGCAGAGTCATAGACTGGCTTTTCCTGAGTTTGAAGTGGGGATAACAAACGGTAACACTGACTGTCCTGCACAGGCCATGCAACAAGTCTCTCTATGAGACCAAGAACAGAGAAACCATCAACTCAACACCATTCTTACTCTTTACTGTCTCCATTATCTGCCTTTAAACATATATTTAAAAACCCCAAACCCTAAACTAGTTGATTACAACAGACATAGACTGCTTAAGCATTCAGTAAAGCACACATATACCGAATTATTGAACAAATAGCAAGAAAGGCCTGAGCAAACCGATTGCTGTTCAACCTCCTTTCCCACATCCATTTCCTTAAGCGTGGCAGCTAATAGGTTTCAGCCATGTTCAGCCTCATTTGGCTGTGATAAGACCTTCCTGGCACAACAAATTTCAGCCACAACTAGGCTGTTACTTCCAAGAAATCATACTTACAAGACGACACCAAACACAGATGTGATGTGGAATTGCTAAGAGAAGAACATGGTAAATTCTATCTTTGCCTAGCAGCTGGGAAGGACAGGGGTCTTCACAACTGCCCTATCTTAAAGTCAGCAAGGTGTGCAAGTACATAAACTAATCCCTATTAAAAAATATTCCCACTATTAACTAGGTCAGTTTTGGTTTTATGCTATGAATTTGCAGCCATAAAAAGTATCATATCTGAAAATATACACCAACCAACTTCAGACTGGGAATTTGGGATCTCTTACAGAGGAAATTCATGGAGTTTGCTTCCTATGGCTTTTTCAAACTTGAAAACTAATACGATATTAATTGTACTATACATTGAGAAAGTCCACTGTGTTCATTTCAGAAAAATAAAAATGAGGGTTTGAGTTTGTAATTCTTTTTTTCTTTACTGAGAAAACAGTTATACTTTGTTCATTCACTGACATACATACAAAAATATACCTGCTCATTAGCACCTCCCCCTTTTCACAGATACATTGTGCTACTGGACTACACAACTGGACAAACTGATTATTTTGTACATTAAATTTCTCGATGAAACCTTTTCTAGTGCATTGATTTTATTTCTGACAAGGTGCCCTTATCTCAACATGTGAAAGCTTTTCCTTGGGTTTTGAAAAAGTTACGATAGCCTAATGAGGTAGGGGAAAAGAAGAGTTTTGTAAGGACAACAGCAACTTTTTGCATAAATATATTATAGGAAGAAAGGAGCCAGGTTACAAGTGCAGAGAAAGGCACATAAACTACTCTCTTATTCACGTTTTTAGCTATTCATAAGGACTGTGGTGGGATACAGCCTCATATAAGGAAAATTCCTAACTGCAACCTTAAAGTAGCTGAAAAAAAAAAAAAAAAAAAGAAGGTGCAAACCAAGAGTAAACACTGTATTTCTGAAAAGCACATACCACTCATTTGTATAATGGCTTCATAATACTTACTGTTATTCTCCTTTCCTTTTGTAATGCTGCATAAATACAACATTTTCTGTTAAAAACTCTGTTTCTTTTCCCCAGCACCATTGCAGATGAGGGTGGTGAGATGAGGTTTTTACTGAGCTCTTTATAGCTATTCGCAAGATGTCTCAATTGTACCTTTGAAGACATCATTAGCAGTTCAAAATCTGTGTACCACTTTGAAAGTAAATGTTAGAATTGTATAGCAGCTGCTGTTGTGCCCATTTTCACCAAATTTTATGCTCCTTATGATTTATTACAAAATTAAGTGCTATGTTTGCTGTTTGGAAAAATCACAGGTACGTCACACAGCTGTGAACTCATCTGTATCATCAAAAGGTAAAATAGCAAGTCTGATAGCAAGCAGTTCAGTCATCACAGACAACAGATGTAAGCATAAATGGGAGTCTCACAGATGAACTCACAGGAGAGAAAGTTTGGCTGCACAGGAGCTCCTTACAAACAAGAACTCTTTGCTTTCATAAAGAGTTGAGCCTACACAACATTGGTGTGATCCAGGAAGATTTCAATGTGCAGCATATTAGTCTGACAGCAGCAAAGTCTAGCATGAAGAAAGAAGCAACAGTGGTCAAAGATTTGATTGAGTAATGCTACCAAACAGCAAGGCTTAGGAGTCAACACAGTAGTCTTTTCACTTGTTAGAAAAAATATAATGTAGCTAAGGCAAGGGACAGAAATCATGCCTTAGCTAACCTGTCACTTTCAGAAACAAAACCTTAGAGCAGCTAATGTTTTTGACATTTCCTGCAAATACATCAGCGATCTCAGGCACTTAGATTAAGGTGCTTGACTTTATGTTCTCATGCAACCATATTACACTGACATGATTTACCTACACGCGTTAAGACAAGTACCTAAAGCACTGGTCCACAACTGCTTTACTCTCGTGGCAGGAGTATAAAACGTGACTGAGGCAGTGTTGATTCATTTCCAACTTCCATTTCTGAAGTTCCTCCAGAGACTGGCAGAAACTTAATTCTGTAATATAGAAAGAAAAATGAAGCACATTACTATGGAAATTAACATATGACTAAAACCTCAGGAGTATGACTCTCAGATACCCTCAGATAATTGTTACCACATTAAATGAAAATAGTAATGATAGGGAAATGGAACTAATGAAAAGAAGGAAGGAGAAATTTTAAAAAATTATTAATATTTTCTACCTCCAACTCTTGTTGATTTCCCCAACAACCACACTGTTAAATATAACGTTAATAGACAGAGTTTTGCTTCATTCACTTCAGTGTTCACTTCAAAGTAATCGCTAATTTGCTAGTACCAGAAAACATTTGCAGTAAAGAGTACCTACTTATTACTACTCTATTTTGTACCAGTTGTATAGTACTCTCAAGAGCTCTTAAATCTTTACACCTGGTTTGGTTTACAACATTCTTGGACACAGAAGAGAGTGATTGCTTGAAGTTACATTTGAGCCATCATTCAAATTCATTCATAGAAGTTACTCAGGAATGTGGTAGAAAAATAAACACATCCCCTCTTACTCAATAACAAATACCCAGCCTCCACTTGACAGCTTGGGTAAAGGATACCATTTTTTTGGATGTCATCTCTGCAGTGGTGTATCATCCCATTGAGATGTAGTGAGTGACTTGTGTAGATTATGCACTAAATCCATTGGCAGGTGGGCCGGCTGTTGCTAATAGTGATGTGAGGAAAGTGGCAATTTGTTAATGCCGATAATAGCTTGAATGGCTTGTGATGCTGCTACAGCTGAAGAATGTCTCTAAATTTTAAAAAATGAAGTAGACTGCTCTGCATTACAGGAGCCTCATTAGCTACACACTGACACTGTGACGGGGACTGTGGAGGACTGCATCAAGGACTTATAATTTCACTGTCTCAAGTACTCTTGTAATTCCCCTCACAGTAATAGCTAAGCACCACAAAGCTTTTATTTTATTTAGCTTCAGAACCTCCTTGGAATAAATGGAAAAGGCAGGGAAGTGAAGTAGAATATGACTGATCTTAATATGCTCGTGCTCAGAACCACCTTTGGACACCTGAGATGTACTTCACTCAAGGTTGCGCTGAAAACCTTTGGTAAAATGAGAAGTTGAAGCTGGGTGTCACGAATCCAGCTTTGCTTTCTAAATGTCACTCGTCTCTCTGAAAATAAAGACTACCAAAACCAAGGATTCAAATAGTCCAGGCACAAAAAGAAAAAAAGAGAAAAGGAGCAACAATTCACAGAAACATGGGATTACACAAGCTTTCTACATCAACTTCTTCCACCAAATCACGTGCATAAAGAATCTACATGGGACAACTTACACAAACAGAATATACTATACACCTACTGAAATCTGTATTAGAAACTTGCTCTGTCGTATCAGAGGCATTATTGTGACAAAGTAAATATATTTAGCTCTAAACACACAAAAAAAGCAAAAAACCCTACCTTTAAGCCCATCAAATATTTATATTTAAAAATATATATTATATATATATCTAAATAGAGCCCACACATTGGAAACGTGTGGCAGGGCTATTTGCAAAAGCACCATACCTTCAGACTTAGGCCATTAAGGATCTGCTCCAGGTGTCACGCAAGACGGTAAGAAATTCCTATTAACTTGAATGACACAACAGGAACCCTTAAAATTGCAAAGGCTCAACCTTAGACTGCAGTCAAATATTTAAATGCATAATTCAAGGGTGAAAAGCTCAGCACCTAGACCTAAATACTGCTCATTGGAACTATCCTGTAACATATTTTAATCTTACTACTCACTTCACTACAAACTACTTAATGACAATGATCACTTTGCTCTGTGGACGGTTAATATGGATAAGACAATGCAAAATAATCTAACAATAATATTTTAAGATAGCTAGCTAGGATATGTGAAAGATGTCATCATTTAGACTATCTTTTTCCAGTGATTAAAGAGGAGCCAAGAGGACTCAGACTGAGTAGATGACTATATTTTGGAAAGCCAAGTGAGGCTGCTGATCAGTCTGGTGGGGATATTCATACTTTTAGTTTTTCACAAATAGGCAGCACTCAAACTAACAAGGCAAGGAGATTCAACACCTTTTTGGGAAGGATAGAACAACATATAAATAGATGAATAAGGGCTCCATTATACAGAGATATATATACCATCTATGAAATGTTAACACAAAAATCTGCTATTTCATACTGCCACTGCTACTTCCCTCCTTATATTGAGTATTTATTCTATAGGCACACTATGAACACCACAAATCATAAATATAAACATGTAAATAGTTTTATCTATTTCTAGTGACAGGTTACTCAATTTTGTATATATATTTATATTCTGGTTGGCACAGCCATTAGCAAACACTAGTCTAAATTATTTAAGGCAATCTCTTTCCGAGTCATGAACATTTAAAACTTATTAGTATGTATTACAACTTTAAATTAATGCATAGTTTGCCTATCTGCACAGCCTTTAAAAAAATGTTTTGTTCTGTGCTCTTTTATATGAAATTCACTTCAATTTGCTTCTGAGGGCAGTTCTTCCAGCTCTCATTCATTTTAAATGCCAAAGATTTTATTTAAATAAACGATAAGTGAGGAATGGAAATTAACTTAAACCTGCCTATCAACTACCTTATGTCAGAGTTCTTGGTCTCTTCTTGTCTTACTGTTATGGCTATAAAATGGTTTTTGAAAAGAACATTAATATGCTCAGTTGTTCATGAAACACCCCTTTCAGGCACAGAGATCTGTGCCCCACGCAGCAGTAAGTACAGCATGGAAACAGCTCTCTATCAAGAAATTTTTGGTTTTGTGTTGGCCCTGCTGCTGTGACCCTGGGGAAGCAATATCCCCAACCACATAATATAAATGTAACTGCCTTGAAAAGTACTTTCAGCTCCACAAACAAAAAATTACTACATCAGAATGAACATTAGGATTTGTCAGTCCTTCACATGAATTGACCTATTGGAAAGATCCTTACTCTCTACTGGCACCATTTTGATGGTGGACTGCAGAGTATATAATAATGGAATACTGCTACTCATGATTCAGGCTACAAAGGGCTTGATGCTGCAAAGTAGAACATTGCTCTTCATAAAACATTGGAGTAAATTATTTAAAAAGAACAATTACAGTGGCATCATTTGTTTTCATTCATTTAAACAACTTCCTGTCAGAGCAAATTTCATGGAGCAGCTCCCACTCTACCCCTTTTCCAGATATATAAGCCATAAGCACTGAGCACAGCTCATACACAGTAGTAGTAGGGTTAAAGGATTCCTACCTAATTCCTTGCAGGCAAGTTTTAATTCATCCTACTGAGCATCTGAGTAATAGCAGCAACACATTTAAATAATTTATGTGTTTGCATGTGGCTCCATGCAACCCTGTTTTAGCTCAGTTCCTTACTCCTAAAAATATGCAGTTGTCTCCTGTGTAGTATTTGACTTATCCCCCAAATGGTTATGTTTATTTTTGTCCTGAAAAATTAGAGTGGTTTTTTTTGATTAATTCCTTTTAAACTTTGCTCATTCAGAAACATAATCTAACAAGAGAGTTTTGTACATCTGTATCATGCTCATCTTTTAGTTCTCCAGACTCAGTGTTTGACAGCTGGATCATTCTTATCCAGAGAAACACTCTGAAAATGCAGACACTGTCTGGCGCCAGGTGCACTGTGGTTACCGAATCCCAGAATCACTGGGATGGCATGCAGGACGTTTAATTATTCTAATGTGATCTCTAGCTGTTCTTGGATTCCGGTTGGAAAAGTCTAGCAGGCTTGTTTGAGCAATACTCACATACTGCTTTCTTACTTAAATATCTTTCTCTTTCCTGCTCTGTGAAATAAGCTGGAAAAATCCATCACATCCAATTATTAACAATTAGAAAGAGAGCCAAGAACTGCAGGCTTATGGCCTGTACTCAAAAAAAACACCCCAAAAACAAACAAACAAACAACTTTTCTAGCTTTAGTATCCTGAATATCTGTAAAATTAATTACAGTACAGAATAAGAGATCACACCACCAGTAGGAGATCACAGTGGTTTGTTCTGGCACCTTAGCTCTTTATTTACAGCAAACACCAAAAAGTGTTTGCCTAGCAAGAGCCAACCGGTTCTTAATTGGAATCACTGTGCTTTCAGGTTCATCAGATACTTGGAATTCAGCTTCCTGAAGAGAAACTGCAACTAAAATATGTCTCACCAAATGCTTGCTCATTCTGCTCATCACCAAACTGCTAGCTCATACCTGTTGAAAATTCAGTGTACCTCAATAGATAGGCTTCATGAATATATTCCAAAAAGAATATGCTGCCATTAAATAAACATTAGAATTCATGCAGGTAGAAAGCTCAAACCTCAGAAAAGTTTGATGTACCTCTGCCATCTCTACTGTGAGTACACCTCACCCATCATCAGTTTCTCAGGAAAAAAACCAAAACCTGTTCATCTTTCCTGACATAAAAATCAGTAGAGTAGCTTGCCAAGTGGTGACCTTTGTGCTTCTTCAGAGATCAGCTATCTGCAAAAGTACAAATTGTTGCAGACAAGTTAACTATGGTACAAGGGCACTTTGGGTTCTCAGCCTGATCTCATCCTGCTTAGTTCCGGAGCCATTCCCACAAAATCAGTGGCACATGCAAGATCAGAATTAAGAGCTTCATTCTTTCAAGGAGAAAAAGTAACGGATTTTCTAGATTTTAAATGGAAACTAAAATCCATGTTAATACATAGGCAGAAATCGTCAACTTACAAAAATGCTTCCACAAAGCAAAGGTTGCTGTTTCATTAAAGAAACCTTTCTTTACATAACAGCTCTTTCCCCACAGACTTCAGTGTTCCTATTGACAAGTATTGATACAGCTACAGGCAGAGGAAGAGCTGACAGAAAACCTTTCTCCTGGAGTGGATATAGTAAAGTCAGAGGGTAATTTGGACCATGGCATTTTTGCAAACAAATTATTTCCTTCTGTCATAAACAAACTCTGTATTTGCTTCCCTTTGCTTAAAGAAAACAAAAACAGATGAAATAAAAATAAATTGTGACTTATGTTATTTTTGGCAAGCCTATGGACTTAGAAATACTCAACTGGTAACCCAGGAGACAGACAGCAGACATCTGTTAAATTCATACAGTTGATATAAGGTAAGCAGTGACAACGTATGCTTTTTACACAGCCCCACGAAACTACGCTCCCAAGCGCCCCAGGGACCCTTTCAGTCCCCACACACTTCAGATCCGGGGTCACCACCAAGTACCACACAAAGAACCAGCCGTGCAGACCTGGAGATGCCAACTGGCACACAAACACCTAATTTCACACAAGGACTGAACAGCCATCAGAAGGCTCTCTGACGGTGCTGTAATTTAATGAAAGCCCACACTCAAAAGGGTCATAATTTTGTTGCTTTTTGCCAGAGATTTCTGTTAGTTGATTGTTTTGTCTAGAAGATAAATTCATTAAAATTAATTGTTCATTTGTTTGTTTCAGATCTTTAACAGGAACAGACTTTTCATTTGAGAGAGAGAGACAGGGAAGTGTATGCAAAGGTCTGGAAAATTCAGCTTTTGCCCTGAGAATGATTAATCCTATGCAGCTGTTCTCCTGGACTATTTCCAGTGAACTATGTATTGAACTAATCCTATGCAGCTGTTCTCCTGGACTATTTTCAAATGTGTTCAATAAACCTTAAAGATTTGTTACAGAGTGGTGACAGAATTATTTTGCTTGACTAATTTCACATTTTCATGAACTGTGAAAGCCTAAAATTTGAGAGAAGATAGCTTGTACTGATTTGAATGATTAACAGGCAAGAACGTTTTAAATGGAGAGCACCACCAGCATTATAAGACACTAAACACCACCATTCTCTTATTCACTCATCTCTGTTAGTTATTTCTGCCTCAAGAAGCTGATTTTCCAAGGACTGCTGCATACTGCTTGTTGTCTTCAGAACCTGTGCATTTCCTATCTCATAGGTGCAAAACTGGGCTTTTTTTACAGCTGTTCATATACATGAGAAAAGGTAAAGAAAAAAGCTTGAATAAACACATTTTCTTGATATCACAATCCTTTTCAGCTTAGTTTAAACCCATCTTCTGGATTGTCACCCATGTTCTTCCCAAAACAATTTCTAGATGTTTAAAATTACTTTATCATACTTCCTTTAGCTGCTTCCTTCTGCTAAACTAGGCCCTAATTCAAGAGACTGTTTAATTGTCTTTAAAGTTAAACATGTTCTTAAGCTTTGTGAAAATCAGTTTGTCATGGAAGCATCATTAACAGTGCTAATTCAGAAATGGACATAGCCCCTTGTTTAAACTCTTTCCTCACTAGGGATGCCTTTCTGAATCAGTACTTTCATCTTATGGTGTGACATTTTCAAGAGCACTCAAGTAATTTTGCAGACTAAGTGTTGCTCATTTGCAGGTTGGAATTTTTGAAAAATTATGCTGTTGCTGAATAAGGCTAGATTTGGAGATGGTTTTGAAAAGCTTTTGCTGAATTGCAGCCTTATTCAGTTCACTTATATCGACACAGAAATATGTAGCCCAAGCCTTTTATTTAATTCCAGCCCTCACATTTCTATTGGTAACCACTGTAAGCCATCTGTTCCCACCTGCTTTGTCCCCTCCTTCCAAATAACCCTTCAGTTTATTCCCAAGGAATATTGTCTAGCAAGGGATAAAAAAAAGAAGCATTTCTTTTAAACATTCCTTTAACTTGATGTCTTAGGACTGGGTTTCATCCTAACTGCTGAACATCCCAGCCTCTCACTGATAATATCCTTCCTGTTGTGAGTCAGTCAGCACCGCGTGGCAGCAGCCCAAAGCGGCTCAAACTAGCACGTACCATTGCAAAGTGCTGCCTCCTCTGCTCCATACTCTGCATCTCTGACAGTATAATTCAATGTACCATCATTTCTTCCTCCTTTTATGCACTTTTCTACCAATGACCCCATAAATAAGGCTAATAACATCAAATTTTTCTGTAACAAACTGTATTCTCTTCCAAGTCAGAGTCAGCAGTCACTGTTGTTCTTCATGTCCATCAATTTTACTATGTTTTCCCAATCATTTATTTCCTTTCTAAAAGGAGAGAAATTTACTTTAATTTTGTGCTGCTTTTCTTGCCTCAGACACTTCTAGCTGTCAGGACACCAGCAGAAAGTTACCTTCTGATTTCACCCCAAATATCTGTTTATTGAGCCTTTCACACCCTTACCCTACAAACTCCATCAGCAAAATGCATCTGGTGAAGGACCAGTAGTGAGAAGAAAGCATTCAAGCTGCCTTTTTAGCTCTGAAGAGAACAGTTTTGACATTCCTGCACCTTTTCGCATAAAGAGATTAAACTTTCACATCTCCACACATGTGTAAATTTTCCTAACTGAAATATACCAGCAAAATTTAGGTCCTGACACAATTCACTGGTGACTATGCCCGCCGTATGCCCTGCTCTCATGCCAGTCTGATGAGCCTCCTGCACTTAAAATGCTTCTTTTCATAAGCATCTTTTCATCATCACAAGCAGGACATATGGTTGATAGCCTAGTTATCCTCCTAATAATTTATATGTTGGAAGATGCCACTATTATGCAATCAGAGATTGGAAAATGATTTAACGAGATGTAGATAACCAAAGAACAGGAATTCCAATGACAAAATGCAGCTCTTAATAAGTTTAGAGCTTGAAAAATAATCCCAGAAAAGTACTAGAGAACACACAGGTATGTTCAGCTCAAAAACTGATCACAGATAGGTCTCACCAATCTCTCATTCACAAAAAAGGATGAACAGGGCCTCATTTGTGATTTTTCCCTTAAAACTGAATTGCTATGTCTGTTTCACAGCATTCTGTGAAATAGTCCATTGCGTGCCAAATGCACATGGAAGATGAAATGGTTCTGGAAAACAAAGAGGAGCAAAATTTTCCAGACAATTACCTGATCAAAACCATGCACCATTTTTACGATGTGTTTAATCAAAAAATTAAAACAATTAAGAAAGCATTACAACTGAACAAATTAGATTATCTGTAAAACAATACTTTGCATTGAAGTGTATTCAATTCTCTAAATGTAATTAGAATTCTTTTAAATTTTAAAATATCACAATTTTAAACTACATGACTATATTTTTGGACATTAAAAATGTTTAATTTCCCCTCCCAAACACCTTTCTTTTTCATTTCATATAAATTATTTCAGGCTAGGATGAGTTGCCTTTGAGATGTTCCCATTTCTTTACTGGTCTTTGGAGAAATTAATTATCTAACTTAGACAAGATCCCAAGACCCATATACAGCATCAATAGGAAGAGAATTAAAAAAAATAAAGAAAACTTTTTGCTTTTACATGATTCCCACTTCTCTAAATGGAGGTGCGATCTTACTTCTCTATGGCAGAACAGCAAGTTCTCGGCAGCAGATTCAACTGCATTGCTTGAAAACTTTGTGGTTAAACAAGATTTCATCCGGCGATGTAGCAAGGCTTACTCTGAACACTGAGATTTAGTTCTAGTGTGATCCCACCGTGAAATAAGAACTCTCAAAACAAAGAGCTAAACATTTGGGATAGCAATTTTTCAGCTATCAGAAGCCAGAATCTCCAGATGACACAACATTACTGACCGCTGAGTGGCAGTGTAAGGAAAACAAAGCCAAAAATAAACATAGTGAAAATCCATGTGATCTTTCCCTGAATCCATATGATCACAGACACTACCTGAACATTCAAGCGAAATATCCCCAACAGGAGAAAGACATTTTATCAGAGAACACTCGCTGATGTACCATACTGTGACCTCGCCATGTTAGCTCTTCACAATATTTCATATATGAAGCAGTTAGTAAGGATTCTGCATCTGTATCTCAAATACGTACCATTTTTAACAGAGGATTAGAAAGTCCTTAGGCTTAAGAAAATTCAGAGAAAAGTTGTAGTTTACTGTTAGATTATATAGGACTTTGCCTTAAAAGCAAAAGGACTAAGTCAATTTGTCAGTGGATATTGTTAAAACAACAAAAATCAAACAAACAAATAAACAAAAAACCACAAGCAAAAAACCACAAAAACCCACTGCATTCAATATCAAGTGAATATTTGGAAAATAATTAAAATAAAATCTTCCTGAAGAAGGGTCTGGAATTGTGGAAAACCTACACAATGTATTGTGACCTACACAGCTCTAATAAGAAAAATTGCTTAAAACAGTAACCTTGAGTTGCTTTCCAATAACACCGGGGAGGGGGGAGGAGAGGGAACCAAAATATAAGCTGAAACAGAGAACTCTATAAATACCTGAAACACACAGCAAGCTTCAAATTAAAAAAAAAAATAAAAAAGGTAAAAGAAAACTTCAACCAATACATAAGTAAGCACTTGCACTAAGATTGATTCTTGAAAGCATGAAAAAGACACAACAGGCTACCATTCATAATCGAGTTACAGCTGTCTACCTGCCTTTTAAGATCAACAGAAGAAAATACAGACATGCTAGGATGAAATACTGGTGTTACCAAGAAGATCTCACATACAATCTCCTAATTCCTCAGCTAGTGCACTTCCCTCTGCTCAGTACATACTCTGCTGTTTTGAGGAATATGGGATAAGCAGCACTAGAGGAAGCTTTAAAAAAATCGCACAAGAAAACTAAGAAAATGTTTCTTATTTGCAAATAGCTAGTTTGGGGAAAAAAGTAAAATGGGAAAGTGAGGAAAAGATGTTGCGTTGTATTGCACTGCATGCAGAAAGGTGGTAACAGATGGCTGGGTGCAACAGTCCATAGGCTAGAAAGATGAAAGCAACACAAAATTCTCTTTCAAGAGACAGTATATCTGCACAAAAGATGAAAGAATGCTTCCTTCCTTATGCAGCTTCTTAAGATGTGGTTTCATCTTCCACTTCAACCCATCTGAACCCACACTCATGTCTTTATGCTCCTGCCCTTTTTTGTGTCACCACCAGCCATCACTGGTACGCGGCAAGTCAGACCAACTTGCTGATACAGCTCAAAGTTCATCTGTTTTCTTCCCCTTCTGCTGCCCGCATGGCCACACAACTGCTAGCACCAACCCAGGGAAAGCCACGCACAATAATCTCTGTGGATGAGAGGAAAAGATTGGATTGTCCTTTTCAGCAGCAGCTACAGGGTGATTTATGACAGTAAACCTAGAAAGTAAGATCATAGAATAACCACATTTTTCTAATCTTTCCTATTACTCTGAATGATGAGAAACCTGAAACACCCAGCTAGAAGAGCTGCAATGAAGCACACCACAAGCCACCTAGCACCAGGAGGCAGTCTTCCAAGACAGGCAGCTCAGTCTTTCTGCCCAAAAAAGTGTGAAATGTATGCTATATTTCACTCTTTGGAGTTAATTAAGCAACAAGCGTAGCAGGACATGAATCACGATGAATTTATGAATAGAGTGTTGCAAAACATGAGGACAAATACAGAATACTGGTGTGTTTAGGCAAAATTTAGTAACACACAATTATCATAGCGTAACCTCTTAAGTGAAATTCAAAAAGAACACTGTAAGAAAAAAAAAAAAGAAGAACGCCCCGAATATTTGTTAGTCTGCCTGAGTGGGCTGTGCTGGGTTATTGGAACTGCTGACAGCTGATGCTGTGTGCCAACGCTGGGTATCTCCCCTCTCTAGTAACCGATGAGCTCATGGCCCCTTGCCGTATCGTACGATCTCTTCAGGTCTTGTACACTAAAATGGATCAATTTGAATAAGGTTTGAATTATTTAACAGCAACTCATGATTTCACTCAAGAAAAACATTCTGAAGACAATGCCACTGGCCACAATCCAAGTTGGATTCCTGACTTCATATATGTACCTTCAGACACACCAGAAAAATACAGCAATAACAGTATAAATATACCAAAAATTTACCCCATTTCCCACTCCCCTATATTGCTATTAAGGCCAGAAGAAACTGAGCAGAGAAGCTAAACACATCTGTGGAAAAAGACAGATGAAAACTGTGCCTGGACTGAGCTGAGGGGTACAGAATGACTTTTGAACTTCCCTTTTGATTTCTACTTACATCCGACAAGGGTGATCAGACTGAAGGACAAATTACACCCAAAATTTGAAAGTAGTTTATGCTGCTTGAGCCATTGCTCAGCCAAATGCTTCCTGTGGCTTAGGGTCAAATTCACAGTTACCCGGGGAGGCCAAACATCACCAGGCAGGTTATGGGGGTGTCTGTGTTCCCCTGGCTCTCCCTTTTGGATCCAAGGAGAGGCCTCTCACCTCACTGGCACCACCGCCATCTCCCCTGAGGAGAATCCCAGCCCATTCCTACCTCACGAGTGTCTGCTGCACTACTCTTCATTGGGAAAACATGGACTTCACCACCTTAAAAGCTGCTCCACCTTAAAAGCTGCGTGTGTTCCACTCGCACTGCCCCTCTGGAGCCATTTGGTACTTCGGGGGGGGCGGGGGGCTCCCCCCAGCTGGGGATTTGCAAGATTCAGGCCCAACTTCTTTTCCACCACCATGTGGGCTGCTCTCCCTCATGCCCCCCCCAGACACAAATGAAGCAATTACACATACAGAGCCTTTCACCTCCACCAGCTTTTCCTTCTCTGGAGGAAAAACAACGGCCCCTAAAGCAAGGACAAAGCGCATTTGAGCCCAGGCCTGCGGCCCCGTGGCCCACCGCCCCACAAACATGTCCCCCCCCGCGCGCCGGTGGCCGCCATTACGGGCCCCGCCGGTGTGTGGGGAAGCGCCGGTGCCGCCCCCGCGGCCGGGCGGGCCGTGCCGGCAGGTGGGGAGCTGCTGAGGTGTGTGGGGGGAATCCATTGAATTCCCTTCCCTATATTTGAGCATCTACACCCTGAATCTATACGGCTTACCTTCACCGAACTGTAGTGGGGGTTGGAGGGGACCCGCTGAGATCAACTCCTCCAATATCCCTGCCAAAGCAGGCTGGATAGGAGCACGTCCAGGCGGGTTTGGAGTGTCTCCAGGCAAGGAGACTCCCCAGCCTCTCTGGGCAGCCTGTTCCAGTGTCTCTCACCCTCAAAGAAGTTTTTCCTCATGTTCAGCAGGAATTTCCTGTGTTCCAGTTTGTGCCCATAGTCTTTTGTCCTGTGGCACCACCAAAGGAGCCTGGCCCCATCCTCTTCACACAAGTCCTTTAGATATTGATAAGCATTGATGAGATCCTTTCCCAGTCTTCTCCAGATTCAACACACCCAAGGCCTCCCAAGTTTTGCCTCATAAGAGAGATGCTCGGGTCCCTTGATAATCCTTGCCCCTGCTGCAGCACTAAAATCCATTGCGATCTGGTCACTACCACAGACCTCCCCCCAGCTAATACCTCTGGAGATGAGGAGTTGTTTGTTAGGAAGTTTCCAGGCCCGGCTTTCCTCAGACAGGGCTTGGGAGGCAGCTGCCCCACAGATGGCTCCGGCAGGCAGGGGACGAGGCTGCTGCGGCCCTGGGTCCTCCAGGCCGCATTGCCCCACACCACCACCCCCGGCTGGGTCAAGTTATGCCTCCTCCTTATCGTTTCACACATTTTCCACTGAAAGGCCCACATAGACATGGGTTGCTGTACAGTTTGATCTTGGCCAGTCAGTGTCACTCTGCCTTGGAGCTAAGGAATAGTCCTTGACTCTGTATTTTGCAGTCTAGAAATAGACCCAAGGGGAAACGGGTGCGAGAAACAGTTCACCTATGTGATCGTGGGTTGCCAGCAGAACAGACCTGTGAATAAAGCAAATACAATCTAAAACCAGACCTAGAAATGGGGTTGTATCAAGCCCTCATGGGACTTCACTAGAGCCCGATCCTCAGCTGAGACTGCCAGTGCCCAAGAAAGGGCCCCTGGCTCAGGGAGGATACCAGAACATCATGTCCTGAGGGACAGGGGATGGGGCTGTTGTCTGTAACCACACCATGCACAAATGACACAGCAGAACAGTCACTCTTGGGCCTAGAAACAAAGAGAGCGTAGACTGGATATGAATGCATTTTGTAAGCTTTGAAACAAGCACAGTTTTCAGTCTTCATGGAAGAGCATTTTGCTATATGGCATGGAGGCAGAAACCAAAAATTCACCAGAGGTGGCACTCTGTAATTTTGTGGGATGGTGCCATGATAGCTGAGGGTTTTACCTACTGACCTGCCACACATCAGTGATTTTTTGGTATAATCAAGTGAAAGAAACAAAATATAAAATGGAGAACTAAGCAAAAACTTAGACAGAAAGGAGTTATCCCCAAGGAGTTAAGAACAGACTGTTTAAGAGGAAGTAAGGATAATACCAGCTTTTGTTTGTTTTTTGCATTTTCTTTATCTGTTTTAGATAGCAGTTATATCTGACTGGAAAGAAATTAACAGAGTGCTAACAGAGGAGGGCAGGGAGCAAGCAGGATCTTTCAGACGCAAGCTTTGCTCATGGCTGCTGTAAGAGCATGCAATCAGAAGCCCATCTCCCTCTCCTCCTGCCTCCCACTGTGGCAGACAGGAATGAGTGGTGGCCATTGAGCTTGTGGCCAGCTGGTATGCAGTGATTCACAGAGCATTGCTCCCCGAGCCCTCCCTCAGCGCCTGTGCCGAGCCAACCTTCATCTGGCCAAGCATATTTTCAATTTGTGCTGCTAACAAAGCACAAGGTAACCATGCCAAGGTGCTAAAACATATAACCTTCCTTCCTGAACAGGATGCCAAGCTGGAAGAACTAGGCATCTACCGAGAACCTGTGTGCACAGAAGTCAGTCATAGCATCCTACCAGTAAACTCATATAGTATCATGATACAGTGTCATTACTATAAACCCATTAGTATGGTAGGATCAGCCTCTGTAGGAACAAGAAACTGATGCCTAATGGAAGCTACCCCAGCAGTGCTTTGTAACCTCAAGTACCTCATTATCATGTTCACCAGCCATCTTTTTATCTTTCAAAGTACTTCTGGGGCACCAAAGGGTGGTGCACCTTTAGAAAAAGTATTTTCACCTATTAATTCCTTGGAAATAGTGCCCACATCTAAACACCCCTAAAAGCAGGATGGCCAAGGTACAGGCTTGAGCAAAGTACAAAAAGTCTGTGGCAAAACTAGAAAGTGAACCTGCCTCATTGTATTTTCAGCAAGCAATTATATTTTCTCTCTGCCATGCATTGCAGGAACTGCTCTTCAGTTTAGCACTCTGTCTTTTGAGGCTACTGCTTGGAAAGCTTTAAGTCTTTACAGTCATCCTTCCAACCTGCAGCACCCTTTACAGATTTGGTAATATAAGACACAAGAAAGATGGGACAAAATTAGAGTACTAGTATTAGCTTTCTGGTGTAGTGCTTGTAATAGTCACAAAATATAGTCGAATTAAGTGAATTGACAATGCCTCAATGGTTTAGTCAGAAAACACACACAAGAATAGAAATAAATCAATGCAATTGACAACTGGAGAGTGCACAGTAACAGCATATTGTGATTGAAATAAAAAGAAAATATGTAAAAAACTGCTAGGAAACCTGCATTTTAAATTTGCCATTTAGACCCAAAGAACCTGCTCAATATTTTTCAGAGATTGTCATAATGACTGCATTAAATCATTGGGTCAGCAGAAGACTTTCCTATACTTCTACTTGGTACCAGTCTCCTCTTTTCCTTCCCCCCAGTACCTTCTCTCCTCTGGTACCGCCTTCCTCAACTACCCGCTTTTGTTTGCCAGTCTTCTCTGCCTCTCCCTCACATACTTCTTTTGAGCTTCATTTTAAGCTGCAAAAGAGAAAGCACTGCTTTTACTTTGGTGAATAATTTGACCTAGTACCTGATGCCTTGTTTTAGAAAATGACAGCACCCTCAGCAAAATGCACATTGAGTGGATAAGCACTGGCTGGCTGACAACTCCCAAAGAGGTTATCCACAGGTGATCAGTACTGAAAAGTATTTCCAGTTGAGTTCGGTGCTGTTTGAAGTTTCCTTGGTGATTTGGTTGCAACTATCAAATTGTAAGTTTATCAAATTTACAGACTGCAAAAGAACTGATGGGGTAATAGATGAGGGAGAACAGCACACTTTTACAGAAAAATCTGGATCACTTGAAGGATTAGATCCATTCAAACACAATGCTCATGAAAAGCCAAACAAAGTTAGGTATCAAAGAACAGGACATCAGGTTTTAATTATGAGGGGAGAGCCTATTGCAGGAAGCAGCAGCTTAAAAACATCAGGGTCACAATAGACACACAGCTAAACTAGAAGTTTTCAAAGCAGCACTGTGGCAAATGAAACAAAGAAGGAAAGAAAGCGGGAAGGATAATCTCTTCCTCACATCAATAATCAAGTGAGGGACAAGGAGAGAAAAAACATTTTTACCTGGCTGTAGACCACTGACTGACAAAAGCAGTTTCAAGAGAAGGTAGAATCTGGCACATAGAGGTGTGTCCTTTATCAGAAGTTAAGAGATGTTGGCTTACAATTTAAGATTTAAATATATGGTTAAATCACCAAAAGATGATCAAGTTGTGGCTCATATGTATCAGCCTGGGAAGACAACAGTGATTGCTACATCGTTCTTTAATTTCATACAAAAAGGACCACCACTGGCTAGCAGCTCAAGGTAATTGTAGGTGGGGGAAAGTAATTCTCAGCAGTAATTGTTGTTATACACAAGTGGAACAAACTATAATAAGAAATGGTGAATGAGAAACACATTTATTGTCTTCTAGCTAAGCATAGTCAAACACAAGGGTATGGACTTGCTGAAGTGAGATGTTATGAACTTTGTTATAAAACTATTAGATTAAACAAGATACAATTTCTTCTGGACTTAAAAAGCTGTGGAAGCATCTGATTTCTTTCCCTCTTCTATTCCTATGTGGATGCTATGGAAAAAACGCCCATTCTCAAGTCTGCCTTCATCATTTTTCCTCCCTTTACCAGCAAGGGCAAGCAGCACAGCTTTTAACAGCTTGCCAAAAAAGCACAAATTTTCTTTGCATTGCTTAATGTGTATTGCAGATAATGATGTTCTGGGACCTCCTTGCTCTGCTTGTGCGTAGAGACAGAGCAAACATCTGGCATAGGGACCTTGGGAGAGCCACAGGTGGCCAAGAGCAGCTTCACTTGCCTAGAATTTCCCAAGCTAGGAACCACTGACAGCCGAAAATCTGCTTTGAGTTTGACAGAGGAACTCAGAGACGTGTGCTGGAGCTGTTTTTCCCATGCATTGCTTAGCAATTCCTATTAAGGGTGAAATCGGACTTTTGATCCAACGTAGCCTGCCAAGACATGTAGGTTTTTGTGTTTTGAAGAAACCATCTCTGTAATTTATATATTCTGTTTTATTTGCATTCTCCTTACCATTCCACACAACTGCTAATAGAGGGAGTAGCACTTTCCAATGAGCCTGGAAGCAACAGTTTTGTACTGCTTTCTTGAGGATTAGAGGAAAGGAGTTTCTATAGAACAAAAGAAAACAAATCATTGTGAAATAAATTATAAATTCCAGGAACTGACAGAATAAGAGAGGAACACAGAAGGCATACTTCTGTGCCAGGAGACACAGTTTCTGAGTAAAAGCTAAGATGTTGGATAAATAAAAGTGAAACAAAAATCTGCAATTTGAAAGAAAAACTTTGACAAGTAAGTGTCAGGGCATCTTAAACACTCCAGCCTAAACTAAAAACTAAACTAAAAAACCCCACAAACCTCTTCATAGTTGATGATGGGAAGGAGAGAAAGGCCTGGAAACAAACTTTAAATTTTTGTTTCTTTTGTCTGTCTCAATAGCACTTTTGTGCTACACAAGGTGAGGAGTAACTTTTTAAAAGCCCTTGCTAAACTCATGGAAAGGCTGCTTTCAGCATTGCATGTTCCAATGAACAACCATAAATCTAGAAGTACTTACCAGATGGACTTCTGGAACAGGTTCTAGAGGCTTCGTGGAGTTAGAAATTGCCTCTACTCACAAGGTCCTGTAGGCACTTAAATTGTAAGTTCGCCATTTGCCTTCTAACTGGTAAAAACAGAAGAAGAGCAATTTTGCATTGTCTGCTTTTTCCTCATCTCTGCTGTGTTTCAGAGAGAGCTTTGGAAATCTTTTTTCTTCTTTTTACTCCATTATAGAAATTCATAGCAAGCTCCTACCATGTTTTTCCATGAGAGAAGAGTATGTATAGGCCTAGGAAAACATTCAAAGGAAGCTCTGAGCAAACAGCAGAGAATTGAAATTCTCCGAACTCATTTATCTTTGTTTTTTCTAAACAGGCAAATCATAAAAGGGAAAGATCTTGATTAAATATATGACATCTGCTCTTTTTAGTTATCTTCTCTGCAGAATGATGGTGTGAATGTAGGTAGGATTACTGCAGGATATAAAGAGCAGCGAATTTACAGACAAAGATCGTATCTTTAATGAGACTAATGCTATACTCTAAAAACTAGACCAGCTTTCAGGATATGCAGGCTGAAGCTTTGATCCTCAAAGCAAAATACAACTTCAAACTAGTGAGACAAGTTTAACTTACGCAAGTTAATCAATGACATCATCAAAGAAGTTTGTACCTGCAACTATGGAAGGGGAAGAATATTAAAAAGAAGAAACCAGTAAGACATGAGTTCCTCTTAGAGAGGAGAAAGGCAGGTTTGTCAGAGAACAGAGAAATTGCTAGTGGTTTAGGAGTGTGAAAAATTATAATAGGGCACAGAACCAGTATATTTATTGACTCTAAAATTTTTGGGTAGCAGAATCAAGTTTAAACAGTTTAGTTTAGTTAAGTTAGACAAGAGTAGCGATGAGCCTGCTCCAAAGTAACAACTGCCATTGTAAGAGAAGTCCTTGTTCTGCCACACCAGCCACAAATAAACCAACACGTCTGTAGCTATTTACTACCAGGAATATGCAACTGGAGATGTTCCCCACAATGTATATCTGCATCACAGCAGCACCACAGAAGGGCTTAGAGCATTAGATATAAAACAACAGATACAAAACAACAGTCCTACAAAGGAATTAGAAGCTGTAGAGACACTAGCTATAAAAGATGGAAGAAAAATGACTGCTGTTTTGGATGTACACAAGGAAATGATGAAGGGAAAAAAACCCTAAACCAAACACGGAAAAACCCAAAACGTCAAATCAACAAGGTGATAGGAGTTTCTAGCTAAACCTGGATTTCAACTTGTATCTTTTGGAGGCCAGTTTCATACTCAAAACATCCTTTCCTTTTTTTAGAGGGCTTTTTCCAATGGAGGTTTATTTATGCAATTAGATGGTAGGACTTGGGAAACATTTTAATAGCAGCAGCACCTGATGCCAGGTTACGTTTATCCAGGTAGCCTTATTTGTGGGGGAGTTTGGTTTTGGTTTGTTCCATACCTAAACAAGCCCTGATAGAATACTTTGCTCAGGAGGATCCGTATCCTATTAATTCCTGAGAATGATATGCAAAAATGACACAGTAAAACTCCAGTCCCCAAAACAATGCCACAGGCACCTTTACCGTGCTTTAGCAGTCACTTCTTCCAAATGTGTATTTTGAAATTCTGATCCCGCGCCTTAGAGCTCTTCACATTTTGTTACACGAGAAGCAATGCACTTGCCAAACTGATTTTCTAGTGACAAGAAAAAAGGCTGCAGTATTTTGCTGTTAAAAAACATGCATTAGTTTCCCAGGTATGTGTGCAGCAGTTACTTGTGTCTCTGTTAATAAAGTCTTAAGTTAATACGAATGTTCTATTCACCAAAAGACCGCATTTTCAAGTGGAGCTTGCAATTTGAATAGCCTTATTTAATACCTTTTTCTTTTAAAAAAATAAATAAATATGGAGGAAACTGATCCAGACACTATTGAACAGATGCTGACCTCAACTCAATGTCTCTGTAATGATGGCTTATGACAAGTATTTGAAACTGTCAGTAGAATTTGTTGTACATGAGGACTGCCAGAAACATCAGCTCATTTTGTGTTTTGTTTGCTTTCCCTTAGAAGTCTGAACACACCTGCCCTTTTGTGCTGTAGCTGTCAGAAGCTAGAGAAACAATATATTAAAATCCAAGAACATAACTGTCTCAACTGTAAGTAACCCCTAATATGTTAAAGTTATTAAAAACATGAGCTCTACTTTTACATCTACTGTCACCCTGAGAGATTAGAGGCTGTATCACTTACAAATTTTCACAGCTACACAAATTAAACTAGAAGGATGTGATCCTGACACCCATTTTAAAGAGGATTTGCAAAGACATCTCCAAATTGAAAGGTCTACATTTTAAGCCCAGCCATTTATTAATCACTTCAGATATGCTGACAATGCTGTCTCACTGCCACCTTGCACGGGAAAGTACCCCCTACTGAACTCTGCTCTGCCAATTACTGGGCTTCTATTTGGCTACTTCGGGTACACCCAAATGTTACTCCAGTCTGAGCAATAATGACAGAGCAGCTCTGCTCTTTGCCTTAAAGTTAATGAATTAAGTTCCAATGTGAAATAGCTCCATACCACAGCAGAGCCCAAGGTCCTTCAGAGGCTTTTGAAGCACACGTGGTCACCAGGAGATCTTTGGGATGTTAAGGCTTTGCAACAAGAGTGTAGTGGTGAAAAAGATGCTACTGCTTGAATATCAACACCAAACACCTGGTGGCGGTGGCAGCATGAACAACTTTTGATTTTTTTCTTTCCCCTTGAATTTACTTGTACTCTATAGCAGGGCTAAAAAAAGAAAAGAAGATAACCCCTTAGGGAAATGCTGCTCCCTGGAGCTCTGGTCCTTTGTTCTCTGCCCCCACCATAGTACCTTCAAATTTGCTTTAACATACCTTCAGTAAGGTGTTCTGCTTTGTAGCAGATGCTTCAAAACTTTGTTAGACAGTGCCCACAGAACACACTGCAGTTCTTCTCTGAAGGAACAGTTGCAATCTCATTAAAAAAAAAAAAAAGGAGGGGGGTTATTCAGGCTGATGTGTGTTGTATATTTCTCATGGCTCTATGTCTATAGAGGACATTTCCCAAGGAGGAAGGAGGCTTTTTGGTGTCTTTTTCAATCAAGCAAACAAAGGATTTCCACTTCATGATCACCAGACATTCTTTTGTGAGATAAACAGGAATGAATAAAGACCCTACATTCCTTTAAGTATACAGAATAAAAAGCACTGTGAGATTTTAAAGGTGTATAAACTAAAAAAGCTTTTGAAAATCACCATCAAGGAGCCAAAAAGTCTAGCTTCCCCTTTGAATATCACTCTGAGCCTCAACTAGACGCATTTTTTCGTTCAACTTTCTCACAACATTTACCTCACTACACTTGCCAGCATGTTTTGCCAAATTAGAAAAACTGCTGCAGAAACCATCTGCTTGACATTGCTTACATAGAATAAAGCATCGCTCGATACAATGTATTGGAAATGTTTGGAGAACTTGACATGGGAACCGCAAGCAGCGGTGCTGACTCAGGCCGATCCCCCGCTGCTGTCAGTGGGAGCCGTACCTGGCCGAGGGCTGCTGGCTGCCGTACACAGCGCGCTGTACATCGCCGCCCACTGACGTGAGGACATATGGTTAGAGTTTAACAATACCAACTGTAATGGAGATGAGAAGGAAATTTTATAGCATTTCTGGCTTGCTGCTCTTTTACAACTATGAGAAACACTGAAACCATTCGCACATACCTACTCCTGTAACGGTTTTTCCCAGCTTCAAGTCAACGCTGAGAAACTCGCAAAGTTAGATCCTACCTCACCAGGAACAGTTTGAGTCAGTCTGTTGAGATAAAAACTTGAACACCAGAAAGACTACACGTGAAGTCTAAAATAAGATTTCACAATTTCTTTACAGATTGTATTACATTATCTCTGGATGAGAATGCAGACGTTTCAATACGTTTTCCTTCCTCCAATCTGAAGCAGAAATAAAGCCTTCATAGCACCATCTTTGTCAGCCCAGTAGTAGGGCCGTGTGTGTGACAGCTGCTATACTAAAGGAAAATGGCTTCACAAATTTGACCCCAAATTTAAGTGTTATAAAATGGCTAAGAATGCCACTGAGGTTACAGCACTTGCAAATCGTGATGACACCAGCAGCACCTCTAGGTGGACAAATCAAGCCCCCTCCCTCACAAGAGTTGCAGGAGGATGAAGAATGGCAATACTGAGAAAATAACGAAGAGAAGCGATGATGCACGTATCCATGGGTCTTAACCACAGCTCTAACAGAAAGGATTCTGCACCTTTAATACTTCCTAGGAAGGGGCTACATTAGAGATCCAAACCCCAAACAGTAGGTGAAACACTTCCTATTGCAACTAATTAGCACACACCCATCACAGCAGTTGCACTGTGGTTGCGGTTCCCAGGCATGTGCCCTTTTCCTTTAAACACTACAATAAAGACTCGTGTTTTGCTTGAAGGAGTTTCTATTAGCCTTAGTTTACCAGCCATGGGAACACCTCCAGATTGTGTGTAGAAAAGCTATAGTCCTTTTTCTCAGACACAGGGACACAAAAGCTCAAAACCCTCAAATCTATTGTCTGTGTTTCTTCATGTGAGGAAAGCCAGAAGTGTCCGGTATTTAAAAATACAGATGTAAGAGAGATCTTACTGCAAATCACCTAGTAGTATAGCTTTGTAGTAAGCAACCATCCTCTCCATTAGATATGCCTGGGAGTGGATTTCTGGGTAGGTATCTTCCTGCAATTAGCTTTCCAGGACAGAGAGACTGAGAAGTTTCAGCTGCACTGGTTGAAGAATGATCATAACTTAGTGTTTGACCTCTGTTTTGGGCAAAAGCCAACGCATCACCACCTTATAAATTATTGTTCAATTCACTCCTGAAGCAGATAGTAAACAATGTTTGCAATTCCAGTAAAGTGAGCCTTGAGAATCGATGTGAGGAACGTACCACCCAGGCTGGACTTCAGCAACAGAGAGGAGACTCTTTCTTTGGTACACTTTGTGAGGAGGTGCTCAGACTACTTGCTTAGTCTTAATGCTTGACTCATTCTTAGCAATACAGATGGGCACTCTGGTTTCCCTATAAGCCCCCTTGGAAGAGAATCTATTTGCAAAGGGATGGTCAGCAGGAATCATTAATCTTCTCCATGGTACATCCTCCTTGTAGACTTCTGCGGACCAAGAAAACTTTACCAAAAAGACCTTGATCCCTGAAAATTGTGCCCTAATGCCACATGAAGGGGTGTATCTACCATCTACAGCATCACAACATGCAATTCAAGAACAGTACAATATTAAAACTATCATTCCTGTAAAACTAGCACTCCTGGAAGACAGCTAAGTATTAGAAAAAATGTTTGAAAGTTAAAATAAGGGCGTTTAGTTTAGAAGAACCATGACAGAAGGGGCACCAACTGAAATTTCAATCCAACTGTAAAATAATTAGGTTAATTAACATACAGAGGCACCATTAATTTGTCTCATGATACCAGTTCCCACTTTACTCTCACATGAAAAAGGTGTCAGCTGGGGTCAAGTTAAAGAACAGAGAAGACAACACTTAACAGTTGTGTCACTGGAGTTATTCAAAGGAACATGAAGTCTAGTAACACACAGTGAAACACTGATTTTAGGAAAGGCTTACCTAACATGGACTCCAGTGGTGGAAAAACAAGGTCTACCAGGATTACTATGCCACTCCACTCCTGAGCAGCTGCTTGCCTTGCTTATGAAACATCACTCAACAGCTATATTTTTCCTTTCAGATGAGTTATTATACCTTTATACCTCCTTCTTCCTATGTACCTATTGAGAAAAATGGTTTAAATTAAAAAAAGCAAGTGGGATAAGTAAGAAAAACAGATCACAGATGTAATTTCTTCCCCTTTGCAAGACTAAGGTAAGGAACCAGTAGGTACCTCTCCCCTTAAGTGAAAGCAAGTCCAAAAGTAAGTTGATGCTGAATAAGCATCAACTTACGCAGTTGAGCCCAGAGAAGGAAATACTTGTCATTTAATTTTTGACATCCCTGTGTTACCTTGCCCTTGTTGCTTCCACTCTTGCTTCTGCTGGTGTATCATGTTTATCTCACCTTTCTCTTTTCCAAGTGAAACTGTAATTCTGTTCCTTGGGGTGACTGAGAGAAGGGCAACCACCTGCGGTTGGGTGGGTTTGCCTGTATCATCAGTGCACAGCAGTCAAACTTCCACCTACCTCAAAAGCACGCAGTCTCAAAGTGCAGTTTTGCACAAAACTGAGGTTTTGTTTAGAGCAATCTGACCAGAATTGTGTTAAGAGCAGGAGTACAGTTATATCCAGGGTGAAAGGGACAGGACATGACATTGCCTGTGATGTCTCTCACGTGTGAGCCCAGAGCAGCGATTCCAAAATGCTGAACAGAAAAATTTTCAAAGCTGCAGGAGGAACTGAACTTCAGCTCTGTACACAGTGCTATGTTATTTAGCACTTCATCAAAAGAGACATGAGTTTTATTTTGGACAGTAGACTTTATTAGAAATTTTCTCCTCATTCATCAGTAAATTCACATTAAAATATGCTGAAGGCAGCTCAGTCTAAACATTTGACGTCCTGCCGTAACAACAACTTCCAGTTTAAAAACTAGATAACTGATCAGGCAGATAACTTGAAACATGTAAGAAATGCAAATAGAAAGCAGCATCTTAAAAAATGGGACGAGCCTGAAAAATTAATACATTTCAGGTGGAGTTGAGGAAAAAACCAAAATCAGTCACCCCAGGATGGGAAACAGTAAAATGAGAACTCCACAGACTCTAAACAGATAAATAAACATTATAACCACACATACATTAAAAAGAGAACCAAGTACTTAGAGTTCATACCACATAAAAATTATAAATTTATTCAAATAAAAAAAGTGACAAGCTTTCTAAAATACAAATATCCTAAATTCTTGGGATAGTGAACACTTTGTTATAAACTGCAGAACTTTGGAGGGACTAGATTTGGTCTTGAAAACAATGGACTGCATCTTACTGCTGCCACATCCAAAAATGGATCTTTCTGACAACATATGCCAGTTTTTTTCCTCTTGTGTTTTTAAATCATATACTCTTCTTCTAGACAATGATCTGTTTTTTTAAATGCTAGAACTTTTAGATATTTTAAGCCTGATTATGTTGAGTGCTGAACACTCAAAGCTCTCAACAACTCTGGATACCAAAAGCAAGGTTTAAATATTTTTCCAAGTTATTGCAAAGATTTTTCCTTTGCTAATTTATATTTATCTATTGGGGTGAGGCATAGAAGAGAGAAAAAAGAAATTTTAAAAAATCACATTATCGAAGAATGCTCTGTCCTGCATGACTGGATCTTGCAGTTCAGATTTTCTATTGGCATTTACTAGAGGCAACAAAGATAAACTCATACATGAGAGATGAGAATAATGGCCTTCAGGACTGTAAACACAACAGGCAACAAATACACGAATCTCGATCAAATCAATGTTTTCACATTCTTTAGTAGTCCCCCACAGTGATCTGCTTTCACTGGTTCAGAAAAAAATATATATTAAAAATTAAATAACACTTAAGTGTCCATCACAAAGATTTATATTTTGCTGTAAACAATTTTCTGCCATTTGCATTGATGTAGTCCAATGTGAGGCCAGAGGTTTCTAGATGTCTTATTGGTACTGTAAATAATTTTTCAGAGACAGAGGCAAAGGTAGAATTTCTATGTCATGCAGGCGGTCTCTGCCAAGAGCAAAACGAATTGATCTTCGGCACAAGTCCATTAAAGGCAGGGGTTCCGCTGAAAAAATACAAGAAAATAAAGAGTTAATTTTTCAGCATCTCCATTTACAGGCAATGTTTTATTTATTAACATAGATTCTGTACTGTACTAAGCAGTCATAAAGATAGCAATGGTATCGTGAAAAACCTGACAACCACAAGGCAATTAAGATAATCAATAGAAGCAAGGACAGAATTCTATGCATTTCACCCGTAGTAAGTGACTGCAAATTTTCAGACTGAGCTTCCTTATCTCTAAGGCTTAATGTAATAATCCAAAAACACTCTTTGGGTTTATCAAGTTGCAGCACAAGAAGTTATTATTTCTAACAAGATTTCTAGCAAAAAAAGCTTCTACTCTGTTTATAACACAACATTTCTCATGCCATGTTAACGTGAACTACGCTGACAACTTCTGACCTTTACATACCAGTTCCTTCTGCATCTTAAGAACTAGAAATGGTACTTAAGGGTAACCAAACTTCTCAGCAAACACTGCTTTTCCCACAACACTCTCTTAGCCTTTCTTTCTAGGAAGTTCATTGGAAGAAAAAAACTAAACAAAACACCCTCAAAAATCTAAAGGAAATTTAGCCTTTTCCTCCATGAATAAATTAGGGGAGGAGGATTCAGCTGACTAGAAGGCAGGGTGTGTGTTCTCATACATACATACATACACAATCACCCTCAAAATATGCAAACAACATCTGTAGATGCCCTTAGTTTAATTTAATAGAAGTGAGTTAAGTAGCTGTCAGAAATGCTTGGCTGGTAGCACTTAGGATGGGAGGCTGAAGCCCCACGATCTGCAGCATCTCAAACCAAGACTCCCACAGAATGGCAGGAGCAACTTCCATCTAATAGTAGCATGAATGACCTCTGTGATTGCAGAGTTTGCAATGGAAATCTTTCTGCAGTAAGAGCAAAAACTAAAACCTGGACTAAAGTCTTTAACCAGTTACAGCTATCTTGAAGAACAACTTTAACCAGAAGGATCTGGTTGCACATGTTGGTTTCTAAGGGTAAGAGCTTAAAAGACTACAGGAAACTCTGCCTCTGTGTTATAAAACAGTAGTCGCCTTTAAAACCTTACTAGTACTTTCAAATGGAGAAAAAAAACCGTCACGTGCCTATATTATGATAGCCTTTTATAAACTTGACAGATTATTTACAAGTACTCAACACTGTACAGCACTCTGTGGTTTCATCAGGAGTTCTTTTATGTGCCACATGTAGATTTACACAAACGATGTTAATCTACCAATCCTTTAGCTGATACTGTTTTAAAACCTACTTGAAAAAAATCATTACAAAGCACAAAATATCCAACTTAAGGATTGGTTTTATGCTATATGGTACTGGTATATGCTATAATTGTCTGCTCTGATGACACACTGACTTAATGGATTTTCCATCATTAATACTAGCATCATATTTTATTTGGATAGTCCACAGTTCACTATGGGGCTTCCCAAACATCTCTAGGGACAAAGCTTAGAAAGCATTCTGTTCTACACTGAAAGACTAAAAAGCTTATTTAACTTTGTAACCGCTTCAGTGACTCAGATACAGAGTCTACTTTGCCTTAAAAATCCACTGAATCTGTAGTTTCGGCTATTAAAAGATTAAAAAAAAAATAAGAGTTATCACATTCCAGCAATAAAGTAACATTTTCTGTACAGTGGTGATGTTAGGTATTATTTTTATATACCAGAATCATGAACATTAAACCTTACAGGATGAAACCATAAAATTCATTAACCAGGATTAATAAGTAGGAGCAAAAATAGCTCCTGAGTTCCAGGACACAGAATACAATACATCTTACAAGTCTTACACCATAAACAACAATTTTCTGAGTATCTTCCCAGAATCTCTGAGGTCCCATTAAGAAGATGTAAAATAAAGACTAGGAGTGTTTAAAACCACTAACTGACCGTGTGGTCTCTTTTTTTTCCCCCCAGACAAAGGAATACGTAAAACGTAGCCATCTGTGCAGCCAGGCACAGAGCTAATGCTAAACTTCAAAACGCAATTGAAAGAAAGGTTAAAATATTTTTCAAGCTTGAAATGCTAAATGAATGTCGCCTGTCTCACTTCTACAGGGAATTTTCAAATGCTGCAGAAAAAGCCCCCAAGTGTTTGAAACAGCTGCTAAATTATACACACTGAATGTGTTTTTGAAACTTGAAAATTTAACTATATTCTTTTAGTTCTCCTTTCTATCCAACAGCAGTTCAAATCTACAACAATATTAGAACAGGTTTGTCCTACAATACTAAATAAAAGTTATGTTTTCTAGGGTGCTGGCTGTAAGAACTTGAGGGAAAATTGTAATAATAGCATTTTAAGTAAAAACCTTTTACAGCTGTGAATAGTCCTAAATTATCAAAAATTTAGTTCGGGAAAAGAAAAATTTTGGTTTTCATAATAGCTTATGGAATAATGATAGTACTGTTTATAATTAAAGACTGACAATTTTGGAGCAGCCTAACTCAAGACGCATTATTAAACATTTGGTATGTACCTTACAGCAAGCAACCTCCCATCCATCACATCTCACATTTTTACTACGTATTTCACAAAGGAGATTAACATGGAAAAAAAGTTTGGGTTTTAAGCAGCACGAGTTTGGTTCTGAAAACTGTGTGAGTTCCCAGGGGAGGCATTTGTGTGGCCGTGGGGAAGAGGCCAAAGGCGGCTTGAATCAAGGCTGTGCAGACCTTTGCTCCTGCGCTCTGCGGCCGCTGGGAGAGCTTTCAGCTCTGGCACCCGGGTGCATCCCTGCCCTGAAGCTGAGGAGACACCCTTGGCCATGCCCCCTTCTCCAGCACACCAGGCCCTGGGCCAGACGGGTGCCACCATGTGCCCCAGCAGGTCCCTTGCCTTGGGAACCGGCAGAGCAAAGGCAGGCAGAGTGTTGGCCATCCCCTGCTAGACAGGAGCAAGTGGTAATTTCAGAGATGCTTTAACGTTCACCAGGTGCCAGTTATCTGGCGTTCATGTGCTCTGCCATGCCCCCATTGCTGCTCCAACAATTCACCAGTTGGGAGGCATTTCCTGCGCTGGAGCTTGGGAGAGAGAACTGGGATGATGTGACCACAGCACAGTGTGCCAGCAAGAAAAGGGACCACTGCAAAGAGGCTGGCTTATCATCTGCTGTAACGGCTGAAATGTCTCTTTCACACACATGCAAACACCAAAATCACTTCAGGTTTTCAGAGAAATTCAGTCACAACTTGGTCCTTTTGGGAAGGAATGGAAAAGTTCAACCATCCTGAGCATATACTGCATGCACCCCAGCTAACACACACACACAGGCTTGATGTATCTGAAACGCTCCAGCAGCACATTTAAACGTTCAAAACAGTATTTCCAAAATGCTATTTCCATTTGAGATCATATAAATAATGCTGAGAAAAGAATATTCTACTAATGCAAGAGGTGGGAGGATGCATGTTCTGAAGCCACATGGTCAGCTCTAAGGTTGGCTACTGACAGCGCCTTTCACAACGTTAAATATTTATCTTTGAAAACCATCTAAATTCAGGGATATTAACCGATTGTCAGATCATCTCACTACTTAGTATACCCAATAAGCATTGTAGGTGTTATATTTTTAGAATAACCCACAACGGAATGGAACTGGAGCATTCAAGCCCCCCAGAAGAACACAAACCAGACGTTCTGCCGAAGTTATGTGAACTCCAGTAATGGTCTTGCCATTAGAAAAAGGAGGAATGAATTGCTGAGCTGGAATGCAAAATTGTAAAGAAAACATGATTCACAAGAATGGCTCTTTGTATTAAATTCCCAACCAGGCTAAGCAATTCAAAGCCAGACACTCCAGGGCAGGGGAGCGAGCTTTGCACAGGAAACCCAGCGCTTCCTCTCAGGCTGCGGCAGAGCTCCCAGGGAAAAGCGCAGCTACAGCTCGTTGGGTAACAACCTCTGAGCCCCGGGCAGCCCCCGTCCCCTTCCCCAACAGACTTCAAGGCATCATCTTCTCATTTAAAGCTCACTATGAAACCTCTTCGCCCAAAGGGAGCCCCTCGTTACTGACAAATTACAGAAAACTATTTTTCACAAGGAAAAAAAAACAGGGAAAAAAATAATACTGCTTAATTTAGACGTCAGTTTAATTCCCACGTCTCCCAGTTTTGTATTGGTAGTTTACAAGAAGGCCCATTAAAGAAAATAGCAACCCAAAAAAAACCCCACAAAAACCCAACAGCTAAGAAACAGCCCTTTTCTTCCACTCCTCCTCAGAAGTGTATCTGGAACAGACCCACCGTGGCCCACACCTGAACACAGCAACACAGCTCCTCTCACCCAGAGCTGCTTTTCACCAAATGGTGTACGGAATCACTTAAATGGTGATTTAACAGAATAGCTAATAGCTTAAAAATGGCTTAAATAAGCTATTCAATAACTTGAATTAAATTAAATAAATAAAAAGAGTTATTTAGTAGCTATCTAGCTATTAATAACACAAAAAGGCTGTGTTTATATATCTAGATGTATTTGTTCTAATGCTATCACTGACAGTTTAAGGACAAAGGCAAAGAGGGGTTTGTGATGAGAAACAACTATGTGCTTGAGAGGATTTCTCCAATAAATATGCATCTGCGATAGCAATTTGCACATCATTACCAGCTGAAAAGTTCATTTAGTTTTGGCAACCTGTAGTTATTTAACAATCTGGCACTCCAACAAAGCTGCCTCATCTTTGTAAACAGGCTTTTACAGTTGAGATACTATAGTCATTTAGCATCCAGTAACACTAAATGTTATTAACTGCAATGTTACATAAGGCTCATACAAAAGAGCAGCTTTTAGCACACAGCAGTTATTTGCCAAATACTCATTTTTTTAAAGACTTTTTTAAAGCTTTAACAGCAGATAACGTTCATGGCTTTCATTAATCTATGAACAACGTATTTTTATCTCATTTTATAAAATCAGAGTTGACTGGGGGAAAAAAACCCACAACTAAAGCAAAATTAAAGCTGGTTGAAAGACAAAGGAAGTTTTTGTGAGAAACATTATCACCAAAAATTAAGAACTTTTTTTTAGTTATTTTATAGGTCTACATAAGATACCAAATTATCTTATATTTTTATATTTTTAGCCTTAAACTTATTAAAAAGCCCTTATATTCAGTGATTCATGTTACTGTTTCCAACTGCTTTAAGGTAGCTTTAAAGTCAGGTTAAAAAAAAAAAAAAGGAATAAGAAAAAATACAGTGTTAGGAAACAGAGATGCAATCACACATCATGAAATCAGTGGATGACATCTCCCCAGTCTTAACTTTTCTGTGCTAACCACAGTACCACAAGGGAAGAGCCAGCTCATTAATTTCTTGCCCATCAGGACGCCCATCAGCTGGCCAAGGAGGGAGGTGAAGCAGCACCACCTCAACAATGGGAAAATCAGCTCTTGCAAAAGTAGTACCTGCCTGGTGCACGGAGGAGTCTTGAGAAGTAGGGAAATGCATGATGATTCTGTTTGTATCCTAACTGGGAATAAAATTTTCTATACACGTTACGTACTTAGTGGCTATTTGCCCAGTGCTCCTTCCTGCCCTCTTTGCCACCAATAAGTCAGCATCACCCAGGTTCCTGCCCTGCACTGCTTTTCACTTCTCCATTTTAATCTCATACTTGGCCAAGATCAACAATCATCATCATCATCATCTTTAGAGGGATGATGTCCCCAAGAGTACTGGAAAGGGGATCCAACATGGATATGAGATGACATTCTTAGACTGTCCCCATAAACCAGGTGGGACAGGAAAGCTCTCTCCATAGCTCATCACCACTCTGCTACCTGATGCCCACCTGTTCCCATGGACAATCCTCTGTCCCCCATCAGGACACCTGAGTGCCCACTGCACTCCAGAGTACAGCACATTTTTTTTAATCCTTTTTCTTGAATTTTCCCCCTTCTTTCAGGTATTAGAACACCTGCTAAGGGGTAACATGGCCTAAGTGTTTCCATTAGGGTAATTTAGGGTATATATAAATTTGTAATTACCATTTAATTATTACATACAATAAACAAACATATGTGAGTCAGGAGTTTTCCTTTCAACTTTTCTGCCGAAGCTAAATGATTGTTTTAAGTTTAGCAATACCGGCCAAATTCTTTCCCCCCCACATAATTTGGTACATAAATACAGCCCCGTGACATATTTATGGCTTTCCTGATGCAACTGATGGAAAATTTGAGTCATGTTCCTTAAATGGCACAATCTTGAGAAAGGAAATTGCAAATAATATATTAAAGAACACAGGCTATGACCAGTCATAAAAAATGCTAATAAATCTCCTAACAGCAATGAAAATTCAGTCAAAGGATAACAGGATAAAAGAAATCACTTATCTATTTTTCCCACAGATGTCTT
This sequence comes from Calidris pugnax, assembly GCF_001431845.1. NCBI lineage: Eukaryota > Metazoa > Chordata > Aves > Charadriiformes > Scolopacidae > Calidris > Calidris pugnax. The sequence goes on along the minus strand of NW_015091280.1, from coordinate 3,346,969 downwards.
TAAGTTCTGCAGCCTAACCCAGCAAACCACGCAAATGAAGCACCTTAGATCGTCACATCTTAATTACAGCTCAGGTGATCCAGGGGAATCACCACTCTAAATGAATTCTGCCATTCAAGAGGGAACACCCTGCTTTGTCATAAGAGCATTGCCATTTTTCCCTAACTCCCGTGTTTATCCACCCGAGAGCGTGGGTGGATAACCCCAGACTACCAGCAGACTGATGCTGGCTCTGGCAGAAGCGGGGTGCTACGCCGCCCCGGGAGCAGGGGACGGTGTTATGGTGGGCACAGCACACCCACCCCTTCCCTCAGCCCCCCCGCCATCGCCCTCCCACCCCGGCAGCTCCTTCCCATCCAGCTGGAAGCCATCCCCCTCGCTTCTTCAAAAGCAGCGTACCGGGGGGCAGATGGCGAGGGGCTTTTGTTATCAGTCAAGGCTGCTCAACAGCCGCTGTCTCCAGCAGTTGTCCACTAGGACAAATAAAGCTTTATGGAGTACCACAGCAGCACCTTGCTTTGAGCAGACAGGGTGGGGAAGTAAAAACACAGAAATAACACAAACACCGCCCCCCCGTATGTGAGCTAATCCACATCCCGCAAAAATTTGGTGCTTGAAATTAAGAATGTTGAAGGGAAGGCAAAGCTTGAGTAGAGGGAAGGACTCGGGGGTTAACCTCCCTCCTCCTCCTCCTCCGCACGTCTTGTGCCGGGCAGGGGGATTGTTTTACAGATACCTTTGGCTTTTAAGTGTTAAATGCAGTTAAGCACAGTTTAAAACTTCAACCGGGCATCATTTAGCAGAATTATGCTGAAAAAGCAGCAATGAACAAGCACATATTCTGCAGTATCATTTGTTTTCAGTTAATGCTCTCCAGCTGTGCTTTCTTGAGAGGAAAAGAGTTGAAAAGCAGAACAGAATAAAAACAAACCAAAACCAATCCCAAAAGCCAGTGGCCTCCTGTTAGGGGTTCGATAAAGAATCTGTCATTTGTGCACAAGTACGTATCTCCTTACAGTTTCTTTTTTCCATGTCACTGTTTGCAATCTCCTATGAAGACGACACAAGACTTAGACAACTGGTCCTGGCTCATCAGCACCACAGCACGTGCCTAAATCCAATGAATTCAACGCAGGCTTAACATTTATTCTTAAAGATTTCAATTTAGCAGACTTCACACGCCTAAGCACGTTTTTTTAATCACTTTGGTTATAGGAGTGTTCTTCCTAGAAAAGTAATTTGTCTGTGTACATTTGTAGGGCAAAAATTTGGTGCTTGAAATTAAGAATGTTGAAGGGAAGGCAAAGCTTGAGTAGAGGGAAGGACTCGGGGGTTAACCTCCCTCCTCCTCCTCCTCCGCACGTCTTGTGCCGGGCAGGGGGATTGTTTTACAGATACCTTTGGCTTTTAAGTGTTAAATGCAGTTAAGCACAGTTTAAAACTTCAACCGGGCATCATTTAGCAGAATTATGCTGAAAAAGCAGCAATGAACAAGCACATATTCTGCAGTATCATTTGTTTTCAGTTAATGCTCTCCAGCTGTGCTTTCTTGAGAGGAAAAGAGTTGAAAAGCAGAACAGAATGAAAACAAACCAAAACCAATCCCAAAAGCCAGTGGCCTCCTGTTAGGGGTTCAATAAAGAATCTGTCATTTGTGCACAAGTACGTATCTCCTTACAGTTTCTTTTTTCCATGTCACTGTTTGCAATCTCCTATGAAGACGACACAAGACTTAGACAACTGGTCCTGGCTCATCAGCACCACAGCACGTGCCTAAATCCAATGAATTCAATGCAGGCTTAACATTTATTCTTAAAGATTTCAATTTAGCAGACTTCAGCACACGCCTAAGCACGTTTTTTGATTCTTAAAGATTTCAATTTAGCAGACTTCACACGCCTAAGCACGTTTTTTTAATCACTTTGGTTATAGGAGTGTTCTTCCTAGAAAAGTAATTTGTCTGTGTACATTTGTAGGAAGGCTGTACATAAAGAGTCATATATATAGATATACAGATATCTATCTCTGTAGAAACCCTTATCCAAGAGGCCACAATGTGCTTTACAGCTCTTACCCTCTAGGTGGGTTTATGATCCACCTAAAAAGGCCTCTAGATCAAGCACATTTAATATGTAGAACAGGAGCAACACAAAGTCTGGCCCAGGCCAAATCTACAACCAAACTTCACTGTGGAAACTTTCCTGAAAACCTTCATTTTCTGAATTACTAATTTAAATGTACATATGCATTATAATAATTCAATTTCCAGGAACAAAAAAATAGGCACAGGTATGATTCGTATTTGAAAACATTTTAACACACTATTTCTTCAATCTACAGATTCGTAAATTGCACTGCCCTCCAGAATTCAGAAGCTGCAGAACGGAGCCAGGTAATGAATTTTACCAGCAAACGAGCGGCTTTTTCAAAAAGGAGCAAAGCTCTGTAAGACACTGTGTTCATTACAGCTTGACAGATGTGCATGCTGCCAGAGAGCGAGAACGGCTGCCACTTCCCTTCTGAAAGAGGAAGCCCACGTATGATTTCACTCCCTCTGCGCCTTGGGAACATGCAAATAGGAAGGATGAGCTGGGAAGATTTGCTTTCTGGCCTTGATTTGTTTGTTCTTCTCCTCCCCTCAAATACTTCCACAAAACAACTCTCTTTGTTCCTGAACGCAGTAGGAAGGTAAATTGAGACAGTTACTTCAGTGATGATCTAAATGTTTTGTAGTAGAAGAGACACCTAACATAAATACATACTTTTTAAAACCAGCAAACAAACAAAATGAAGTGCTTGATGTTAGAGACAAGCCTAAGCTACAACTGTGGGTGTTAGAGATGAGCCTAAGCTACAACTGTGGGCTCCTTAGTTCCTCCCAACCCAAACTTCCCCAAGTTTAACATGTTGGGAATGAGGATTTGGCTTAGATTAATCTCTAATGTATACTTTATAGCTTTTACTCTTAGAAACACATTTATCACCATTAAATTCAGCTTGTGTGCCAGGCCATAAACTGGGAAGTTAAAATATATCAAGGTGAGCAAAGATTAAAGCTCAGATGAGAATTTCACTGAGTAGATGCATGGGAGTTCAAAGACAATGTTGTTCAGGGGTTATGGACAGATTTATAGGCAAAGTAATAACTGAGAAAGTTGAAGGAAAGTTCAGGTTTCAAGGGAGAACCACTGCAGACAACTATTGCAACAGGAGATCACACACCCCAAACAATATGCAACATGACGACTGAAATATTGTGAAACAATTTCGTGTGTTTTATCTCTTCATGAAACGTGCTTCGGAAATGGGCAAATAAAACACCCATGTCAAGCACACACCTGTAACAACCTTTATGGCTGTGAACAAGTCTTTATTGTTGGGAGGGGGAAATTAGAAAGAGATTTTAATTAAATCTTATCCTGTCCCTCAATTCATTGGCACATTTCTGCCTTAATAGTATTACAGCAGATGATGAGATTTCTTGTTGGGAAACTTAATCGTACTGATTAAAATATTCTAAAATTCAAAATTGTAAGTTTCACAGCTGTTCTTAAGAACATTTTTTATTTTGGGTTAAGCTAATCAAGTACATCAGAGAGAGAATGAATGAAAGAGATGCACGCAAGAAGAGAAAATGCTGGAACTCTGTGGTGCTCCAGGTGGGTACCTGCCCCATCTGCCCCTCTCCCACTAACCTACTGTACCTACCTGGTGTATTTTGTATGCCATATTTATTGTGTGGGATGACTAAAATAACACATGCCCATTCAAGATTTCCATTCCTTACAACTCATATGTTCTCAGCTGGAAGCTATCACAGTAGTTTTCTGTATGGGTGTTTAGTATCACACTAAATAAAAGTTACTCTAGTTAGCAATTAAATTGATTCAAAGCATCTTCTACATCACATTGCACCACAATGGAGCTTTCTTCAAAGTTTTACCATATTGACAGGGCAAGAGAACTGACGACTCCTCTGCTTAAATTAATACAAATTGTGCTGAGCTCTTTAAGACAATAAATATTTGACTACATTCCTCATATCATTGTTATATGACATTTTCTCAACTGCTTCAATTTAAATTACCCGGAGGCTCCAACATATGCAGATTTCCTCAAACCAAGCGAAAAAAATGGCTGTAGTGTGTCATTTAAATTTTAATGCCATTGTATACAAGCTAATGATCTCTAGGGGAGATCCACAAATACCAGACCTGACTCATCACTTTGTTACTCTAGTTTTGATATTAATAGAATTACACTGGAATAAATCTAGAGCAATAAAGTTGCAATTAGGTTCAATATAACAAATTTGATTCTGTTAGTTTAGTACCATTTATATGTTCAATTTCTTGAAAGTGATTTTTTTATGTGACATAATCTTTATTAGCAGAAAATGGGTACTGGAGATGACCTGAATTATTTTCATACTGAATTTAGGATTCATCATCGTTCCTAGTACGCAAACACAGCTGATGCTCTCTGAAAACATTTCTAAAGCCTTCATTTTGAACACAAATGCACTCTCGTATCACAGGTAGAGCACACGGGGCTGCCTTTACTCACCATTGCTCAGCTCTTCTCATCACAAGCTCCTGTTACCATCTTTCAGCCTTGACAAAGCTCTGTCTGAAATTTCACACTGCTGTGCCACTGCCTAGGACCAGCACACCCGCAATGTTGTCTTACAAATGGCCTGGTCATTTTGTGAGAAACAGAGTGTGGAAAGATGATTTCCATATTACGCTTTCCTGCACCCACTGTACATGAGGTACATCATACCCTAGAGCTTCTGAAGCAACAGCCTAAAACCCACTGGTGGGAGGGGAGAGGTGAGGGGTAGGTGGGCTAAGGAGAATGGTTTGTCTCTAAAGGGAGTTTTCCTGTTCCTGGGTACATTGTGGGGATCCAACATGATGATAAACATTAAAGATCACAAATCAAAAATCTGGAATCTCACATGGTATTACTAGAATCTGACAGCTAACCTGAGCTTTGCTCACACTGAACTTTTTCACCTCCAGGGCAGCATCACTGGGCAAAACTTTCCTGTACTTGGGCTTGCTGGATAAAAGGAGAGAAGGAGCCCTCTCTGATCTGTCTTCTCTGGCCTAACCAGCTGAGAAGGGAGGTGGCAGTTGTGGTGGAACCTGCTGCCAGTCTCCATTTATCCGTCACCCTATTCCTCAGGACACTGCTTAATATATTTGGAGAACTAGGCCGCAGCAGCGTACCAGTCATGGCTTCTTCCCTCTCCTCCTCCAGCCCTCCAGATCCAGCTAACACGTTTCTCTAGACCTCTCAAACACCACACATTGACTCTTCCCCCTGTGGCACTTCCTTTCTGTTCCAATGACCTCAGACACAAAGAGGAGGACAGCAAGAAGTGACCAGGGGGGCTTTCACCCCAGCCCTCTCCTCCTCACATGCCTCCCAGCTTCACGCTTGGTCCTTCTGTCCTCATGCTTTGTGTTATCCACTCATGGTTGCATGACCACCATCTGCACAGGATGTCATTGATGTCAAACAAGATGAGGAGAAACCCAAGTGCAGCTGAACCACCGAGCGTGGCCACCCCCTGGAAGGACCTATAAAACACCATGGAGGGGCTGGGTTTATTGCTTCTTACTGATCCATTATCAGATAGTCTTTGTCCATAACCAGCCTTTTCCAGCTCCCTCTGTCCCCAACCACCAGCTGGCTAATGCAGTTGCACAGGTGTAAATGAAAGCATCATTTGGCCTGCAGAAAAGCTATTATAAACAAAGATTTATCTAGATTTTCAGATACCAAAGCCAATCTGTAAGGCTGGCAATTAAAAAATTGCATCTGGGAACAACAAAGCAAAGCTGAGCAGTTCGCTCAGCTCTTTAATGTACTTGCAGGCCTTACTTCTGTAGGGAAGGGAATCTCATCAACTCACTAATACAGCTGATTTCAAATAAGAGGGTAGAATGAAAGAAATTGAATATGTATTAAAATCTTTACAAGAATTTCTGCATGTTTGTATTTTCAGATTCCTGAAGAGATTCAGGTAGTAGCTTGAAACACTCAGCTCACTCTTACATGTACGCATGTATATACACAAGTACATATATAAAGCACATACGTACACACACACACAGAAGAACATAAAAAGGTATGAATATGAGGGAAACATTTGAACCACCCTCTCCTTCCTAAAAACATACTTCACTTATTTTAGTGGCAGTAACATACCATGGCGTTTAGTAACACAAAATAGCTATTGCTATTGGATTTTAGACAAAAGGAAGTAGACAAAAGAGATAAAGCTACGAACTGGAATTAATATTTTTCTACTTATATTAAGCACAATGCTGTGATTAATAGCACTGAAAAAATATTTCTAGAATTTTACAATTTGGACAAATGTGCAATCTCTTAGTACAAAATATAAACTAATTTCAACATGGTTTTAGGTACAAGAGGATACATTTTCTTATCCAGGCACTGGTAAATATGCAGGTTAAGGTTTTCAAGAACATGTGAGTTTATGCAAGCCCACACTTAGATACCACAATAAATGATCTGATTCATTACAGTGTCAAGCAGGCAGCAGAGCTCAGTGACGGCAATAAGGCCATTTCCAACCCCAAAAAAGAGATGGCATTTTTTGTCAACTTTTTCTTTGATATTTTATTTACAGTTTGGCATTTGACAATTTCAAAACTACATATAAAGTTCTTTAATGAGAAGAATTGTGGGTTGTTTTGGGGTTTGTTTAGTTTGGCTTTTTTTAATTAGTGGAATATCACTTTGATGCTAAATTTCCATCATGTTTTGCTAGATTCTAGACAGACTCCTTTACTACCAGCCTCCTATTTTGAATGCTAATTTTCATCTTTTTCTTAATGTGATTACAAAAATAAAAAGAACAAAGGTGAGAGACACCTATCAATCTCATTTCATGCTTGTGTGGTATGTATAAGCACATAGATTATTTGTATTTTTATATATATATATAAAACTCCACTATGCTTTCTTTTCAACCAAATTTTCTGACATATTAAACTACTTAAGTCTTATTTTGTCCTCTTATCAGCCATCTCCTTCCCTTTCTTCCATACTCCTACTCTCAAAGCAGTGTCACTCAGTGAACTGGGGTTTAAAAACGAAAAGCCCTTCTACCTGTGGGTCTGTAAACATCAGGCACAGTAATTTGGTTTTTTAAATCTAAAATCTAGGTGATACCAGTGCAACAGATGAAATGCTAAATTATCAAAACAAATTCTTAACTCAGTACTTAATCCAAAGTACAAACCTCCAAGATATTAAAAGCACATTCAGAATTACACACAGCACAAAAGAATGCTTCCCACCAAATTCCTTCTGTTCCCAGTCGACTCAGCCCTTTTCACTCCACTAGCATTGTCAGCAAAGCCAAAGGGAATTTTGCCAGGGTAAATACTGCTAAATGGGGTCCCCCATCCTTAGATATTTTGCTTTTATTTTACCCCGTTGCCAAGTAATTTCTGATGTCAATCTGCCTGTAAAATGAAGCGGATTATTATTTTTCCAAGTACTCCCAGTTTTGAGATCAACACTAACCCCTTGGGCATAAGAATATGCCCATGTCATTTTGATGTCTTGGATATTTCTTAACTAATTAAGTTAATCACATAAACAATTTCTGAGTAAAAAGCTACACAAAGCTTTCCAAAATCATGCTTCCTAAGGGTGGGAACAGCCACCCAGCCCAGTTCAATTTAACCTATCCTCTAAACTCATCGCATCAGGTACCTGTTTACTTTGGTTATGCGATTACTCCCCTGTCCAGGAGAAGAGATCGAGACCTTGTGCTTGTTTTAAATGTATTCAACCATACAGAAAATCCAAACCACAACCCCAAAGAAGCCTGTGGTCAAGCACTAGGGGCAAGAAAACTCAAGCGTTTATGGTAACCTGACTCACTCATGTATCCCATTTCCCAAAGTGCTGATGCTTGTTTTGCATCTCCTTCTTGTCCTTGCAAAAATCAGAAAACCTTCTTCAAAAAGCAGGGTTAACAAATCAAGGAAGATACTTTCCTTCAGAGTTGTCAGACAGAAACAAACACCACCAAAGCAGAGACATGAAGACCTGGGGCATCACAGCAATGAGAAAGGGACTGACTTTATCCTTCCAAGAGTCTCCCAGTTCAAGTGTCATCGAGGAGGAAGGGGCAGTGACCATCCAGAGTAGTTCCCCGAGAACTCCAAAGTGCAGCACTTGAGTGTGCTGCTCACTCGGTGCACCCATGCTACAAGGGTCTCCAAAAGACTGGAGCCCTCCATCACCTGCACCTCCTGGTTTCCTGTGCAACCACTGCCAGGACTGCAGGCAGGGAGGGAGGCAGGGCACGGACCCTCCTGCAGATCCCCTGCCTGGGAGGACTGGCAATTCAGGAGACTATGGAAAACCTTACTAATTGACAAAGACAAAAGCAACGTGGGAGCGGTAAGCACTACACCAAGATCAGGGGAAACATGTAAATGAACACAGGAAAAATAAAAATACAAATAAAAGGCTTTTTTCCTTTTTCTGTGTTACTGGTTAGTGTATTGTTTTCAATACAAACCTTATGCTTTACTTCATCTCTGTTAGTAATGACATATTTGTATGTTGATGTCATGCATTTCATATTCTGAACAAGCTATTTTTATACTATTTACTGTAATTTTATTTACTGATGCAAAAATCAGAATTCTGGAGTTTATATATTCAGGATCCTGGTACCGATCGATAAAAGCATTTCACTGTCTCTAAGGTAACTTTCCAGCTTAGTAAAAAAGGGCAGATGTTTTCATATGATTTGCTTTATTGATAAACCTTCTGAAGACAAAAGCAGGACTATGTATTATTCATTACTGCCTTTCCCTTGTTAGGCAGCATCAATTAAAACTGACCTTCCAGGACATTCTTCCCTTTAAAACTTCAAAGCCAGATAACAATCATTCAAAACTTATGGACCTCTCTGCCGCACAGCTTTGAACAAGAACTTCTACATGTGAGCAAAAGCAAAATTCATGGAGACCAACTTGTGTCATCACATGACGATCTCACAGAAGAGCAAAAGTCACCCTGCAGCGAAAGCAGACCCCAGCCCTTGTGTTTGGATTTTCAGTATGGACTGAGACTCAGCACACTGCATTTGTAACCTTCCAGCACAGTGTGAAGACATTCCCCATAAGAAGTTTTCATCTACTATTTTCTTCGCTATATCACTTTTTTTTCTTTATTTTTTTTTTTTTAGGAGCCAGATGTACACAATATTTCTCATTTCATCAAATTCATGCTTGGGATGATCCATATGGATTTGGCAACTACCGTTGACAGAAAAGATTACAACATTTTGCCTGTTTTGCCAAAATTGCCTGTTCCTCTTCTGTGCTCAGTAGTCACAGCAGGCAGCACAGACAAAGCATCCTTGCTTTCCAATACGTAAAGCTCAATTTTATATGCATTTTTCATGAAAAATTCAGCTTAGTCCATTCAAACATGGATGTCTCACAAAAAAAAAAAAAACCAACAATTTCATTTGAGGCTATTTAGAATGTCTGAATGAAAACTCTCTTACTTTTGTGAAGCAGTTTATGAAGACATCCTGGTTATAGAATTTTGTTAACAGAAAGCCATTTTCAAGGAGTCCTGAAATGAGAACAGGTTTCCCAAAAGTAGTGCATGGACTAGAAAAAAACTCCACAAATTTAGAAAGTTCAAAAGGCTGAGTTGCGTGTTCATCATGAAACGAGAACATGGAACACACCAAAGTTGTCTTCACAGAACTGCCACCCTCTGGTTACTCCCACATCTCTTTTTAAAGGCCTGCTCTGAAATTTTGTCTCCGCAAATTCTGCTCTAAAAGCTATTCACCCAACTTTAAAAAAATATTTATTTGCCTTGTAATAGCAAGGTATTTCCAGTTATTCACACTAAGATACTAATCGGCATGGACTTCTGCCTTGTTCCAGGTTTCACTGTGCTCTTGGCAGATATGATGCAGTTCCTCCCTGAGCTACTGGGGTTAAGCCATGCCACTTCCCACCAGAATTTGGACCAAGCCCAGGATTTGTGGTTTCTCTTAGGACAGAGGCATCAGAGGGGCAAGGGAGAGGAACAATAAGGGATTTATCAGTAGTAACAAAACATTTAGAGAAACAGGACTTTAGAGCAAGACTACATGCATTTCTATCTTCCATAAATTCCCAACCTTTAGTGACCCTCAGGTGCTGATGGCTCTCAACAAACTTCTATGTTTCAGTGCTGTTCTTCCAAATAGCTACTGCTTGTCTCATTCCTGAAAACTCATTTCAAAGTCAAAGTTCTAGGTTTTGGCATTTCTTTTCCATTGCCTATCCAAGCCAAAGCTGAGCTTCAGAAAAAATGAAGGCAAACATCCCCACACAGAAAGTCCTTAGGAGACAATGTCAAATTTGTTATTGGTTGAAGGGTAGCAACATTGATACCTGTCATGCTTTGGCTTCTCTGTTTTTCCAAAACACTCCTCCTGGGCAATATGGTACATTAGACATACAATAATTACAACGAGGGCCACAAATGCAGTGCTAACACACAGCTAAACCCATTGCCATACAGATGGGACATGTCCATAGTAAGTTTCCAATCCATCACTAAAACTTTAGTATTGAAGACCAAACTAATTGTATTTGTATGCAAAGTTATCTAGAGCCCTCAAGGCAGGGAAGTTGAAGGAATGACACAGAATAGAAAAGGTAAGCAAACCAGCACCTCTCTGAAGCCTCTGACTCTTTTCAGGATTCCTGGAAACTGCCTCTCATTCTGTGCAAATTGCTCCCCACAGACGTAACGCCGTGTATGTTCTCAATCCTGCAGAGCCTCCACAAAGCTCTACCCACCACAGCATTAAACCAGGTCTTTGGGAAGCTCTGCTCAAAAGAAGGTAAAACTAGGAGCGGTTATCAGGAATTCAAATAACACTGATTCCCCCCAAGTGCCATAAACAACTCATGATACACTTAAAAACAAAATACTGAATTTCCAGCAACAACTATGTTGCCCCTCTGCACCTACCACTTGCAAGAATTTAAAATATCACTTCAAAAACCTGCAGTCCATCTGATAAGAGCAAGATAGCACTGTTCCTTCAATGCCAGAATACTTTAAATCTTATGCACCTCTTTAACCTTGGCATTGAGAAACAAGAACCTCAGTTTCTTGCTGCACCTACGTGACTCCGTTCTCTCCGAGAGAAGAAGGCTATTGCTGACTGCTCACCTGGGAGCTCTGTGCAGGGCTGGCAGCCCCAGTGGGTCAGCAGTGCCAGGAGCCCATCTCGGGCAGCTTGGGGCTCCGTTCCTGAAAGCCCCAGCCCCGCTCAGCAGGTTACGGGCACACGTTACATCCTTCACAGGGATGTGGGCTGCGATGAAAATGAGGTTGGTCTCTGAGCTCACTTTCAGAAAGCCCACTCAGGAACCCAGATCAGCCATTTCCTCCTTGAAATCTCTCATTCCCAGAAGGAAAGAAGAAGAAACTAAGCCTCCCTGGCTGTAAGCATCTGCCAAGAAATTTTAAGTGTTCCCATCCAAACCCTCCTCCCTTGTCTTAAGCCTTCCATTTCTTGCTGTATTATAAATTACTCTGGGGAAATACCATAGACTCTGAACATTTAAAGTTACGTTCCTAAGTGGTAAACCATCAAGTTTTACTAGACTCTTTAAAATAAAATAGTGTGGTTTATCTGCAGAAGCAAATTATATATTGCTTTTTCTGTATTAATTATATGTTACGCGGATTAATGGCCACAGTAACAGCTAAACAGGCTTTTATTATGGAAGACTGCTGTATCTGAAACTAAACAAATATCACAAGGGTTGAACAAAGCTTTGGGGAATGCATCAAAATGCTATGTAAAGATTAGTTCACTTAGCTCCAAAATGGCTTGTCAAGTAACAGCAAAATAATTTGGTTTTTTTTAATTTGACTATAAGAGCATCTGACCTGTGGTCAGACAACAGGCAGTTACCTCTCAAAATGCTGGAGCTCTGGAACATGACGGCAGGTACAACTCTCTCCCTCGCAAGAGCTTCTCCTACACATATATCCTCCAATTTTGGCCTGTGACTATTCATTCCTTTATTAACAATCTCCTAATCAAATCTTTTGTTCCAGGAAGGTCATTGTAGGTTAAGAATAATGCATTAAAATGCTTTCAAAGTGTTTATAGAAAAATGTTGTAGAAAGGAAGGAATAGCTTAAGCACAACTGAGATTGTGCATCACTAATGGAAGCTTCCACAGAACCTGAGCATTTTGACAGGACGTCAGCCTGGGAGCAGAGCTCCTGAACCAGCAGAGATGCAAACAAACAGTACTGGCCAGCAGTAAATGCCTTCACTTGGCAGCAACTGATGGGACTGGTTTTGTTCACCAATAAAGGACGATTTACACATCCAAGTGGCATTTCAGTTTCCTGTAAGTGGTGACAGAAATTAGGGAAACAACATGAAAGGCACAGGACAGAGCACCCCATATTGACTCAGGACCAGTGATCGTTTTATCTGCACTTCAGCAAATTTTCAGGTATCTAACTTTGGATATTAGATGTATAATGAAATAGCACTGAGAAGTAACTGCTCACATCTGTAGGGAGAACAAAATGCAGTGTCATCAACTTAAAACTACGCATCTAACTAATAAAAACCAGCAGTAGAGAAAGAAATTATCATCTTGCATCACCTTAACAAGGCCTACAAGACACTACAGAAGTTGTAATTTCAACACTGTAAAAAGAACCACAGTGTTTTGGAGGAATCTGGAGGCTTTGTGTATACCAAACCATCGCACATGGGAAAACGTGGCAGTCGGAGAGGACTTATTCCTGGCTGACACATCCCCTACACGATGCTGGCCAAACCACCTGGGTCACTGTGACCAAGCTGGCTCTACTGCACGTACGTGGGGAGAGGAGCTGTGCTCATCGCGCTGCACAGCAACACCCAGCCATTTCTGAACTGACATATTGGTGTTGCACTTAGACCTGACACGTCCCTGGGGGGCCTTCTGCTTTGGAATTTAGAGGAGTGCTACATCACTTTGCTGTGCCTTAAAAGCGTTTTGTAAGAGAACATTTAGAGGCAGGCTTCTGTCTATGGCCTCTGGTGCAACTGCTGAAGCAGCAAAGATCCAGCTTGAGAGGCTGAGCTAGGAGCAATGTTTGTCTTGTGTTTGGAATGTGCCGGACACGAGATGTGGTACCAACTGGCAGACAACCGTGGCAAATACTCTGTGTGTATAATACAGGCCTGAAGAGCTGAGAAATCCCACAGTGGGAAGGAAAGGCCACGAGGATGTATCTCCCCAATGAACACAACTGACGTGAAAATAGGGTCCAGAGCCTTGTCCAGAACAAACACCCACATGGAACCACGCAAGGAGTTTGGAGGATCTTTCCTCCAACACATGCACTAGAGCAGCCACTCCAGTCTAAAGGGAAATGGGTATTGACCTTCAGCATTGGCAACCACAGACAAGCCAACCACCACGTGCCAACACCACAAACACCCTCTACCTCCCAGGGGCTCCATGCGGCTCCTTTTGCTGACAAATGGTGAAGAGACCATCAGATGGCAACGTGAGAGGCGTACTAGTCTTTCCACCTCTGACTTTAGTTTTAGCACAATTTTTACATCACAAAGCCACATTTTAATGAATTAATCTTTTACTTTCAATTGTAGAGGGTTTTGGGTGTTTTGCAGAAACTTCACACTGTGGTACAGCAATGCAGTAGAACAGATTCTGGCAGGAAACTAGCACAGCTCGGAGTGGACCTCTGTCCACTTGACAACACATCGCCATTAGCTGCCTTCCTCACTAGAAAAAGAAATTTCCTTCCCAAAACACATATGTTAAAAACCAACATCCAAAGACTTTTAGGTTCTCCTATTGTTATGACTGAGAAAGGAAAGTAAAAAGCAAGTAATTAAGAGGAGGTGACCTTTCTGCCAGACCAGCTTCCATTAACAGCACTTTTCACACAGTGAGGAAAATCTGTAAAGATACTAACCAACCGAGCACTTGCAGTGCCTCCTCCACAAAACAAAGTTTGGTCACTTAAAAACAATACAAAGGAAAGAAGTTCTGACAAGAAACCAGCTGTGCCACTTGGGAGGAATGAGGAGGGAGGCACTTAATGCATTAAATCATGTGCTTATTTCTTTCTTTTTTCCAATAAAAATGAGTGAATGAGACAAACACTTCTTTATTTTTCAAGAATAGAGAGGAGACGCTGTGACATCTAAGCAGGATAAATGAACTGTAACATCTGATTGCCTCATGAAGAGCTATGGAGTTTACTGTGTTTATCCTGTGGGCCGTTCACGTGGCTGACACACAAGTTATGGGGACAGAAGTGACATGCCCACCATGTCAAGGTGGTGGAACCACCTCATTCTGGACAGAGGGAGGGAGCAAGGGCTTCAGGAACACGCTGTTTCCCTCCTCCTCTGATGACACACATGCCCTGCCTGCCCATCCTGCTGCAGAGCGGTGGAGGAACACTGGGATCAGCAACTACAAACCACCACAGCTTGACTCACTGCAATTCTCTCTACTCTAAAATAAAGCTTCACTTTCACTCAATCACTGCTCATAAAAGGTAAACTATGAAGACAGTATTCAACAAGCCAGGGGCTACCATGGATGGATCGCTGTCAGCATCTCTGCCTTTAAAGCACAACCATCACATTAAAAACAAAGAAACAAACAAAAAAAAACCCCTGCCTTTGGAGCATTCTTCTGAAGTAGATTAAAAGAAACCTCTCCTATGAAGACAGGCTGAGAGAGGTGGGGTTGTTCAGCCTGGAGAAGAGAAGGCTCTGAGGAGACCTTAGAGCCCCCTCCAGTACCTAAAGGGGACCTACAGGAGAGATGGGGAGCGACTCTTTGTCAGGGAGTGGAGCAACAGGACAAGGGGCAATGGTTTTAAACTGAAAGAGGGTAGACTTAGATTAGATATTAGGAAGAAATTCTTTACTGTGAGGGCAGTGAGACACTGGAACAGGTTGCCCCATCCTTGGAAGTGTTCAGGGCCAGGTTGGATGGGGCTTTGAGCAACCTGGTCTGGTGGGAGGTGTCCCTGCCCATGGCAGAGGGGTTGGAACTCGATCATCTTTAAGTTCCCCTCCAACTCTAACCAGACTATGATTCTAACAAGGCTCACCTAAGTGCCAGGAGTTCCTGCAAATTAGCCCAGAGATGAGGTTACTCACTTCCCAGCACCAAGAGCTAACCTGAGTACTGCTGGCAAATTTTTTAGCGCTAACTTTGTAGCAAAAATGCCTGTCAAACTAATTTCTCATATGATGAATACAGTCTCCTTAGTTTGGTTTGTTGTGACAAGCTGGAAAGAATCATAGTGGCTGGTCATGCAGGCAGGAATGACATCAGAGAGCTCCAGTTTGGATGTGCCCAGCCTAATTCCATTATTAAACTATTTAGTCTTGAGGAGCAAAGCTAAACATCACTCATTCCACTTAGTCAGACTTAAGTGCCTGAAAAAAATCTCTTCCTTCAGCAGCTTTCAGCATATTTGAATAAAAGTGACTGTGAAATATACTGAGAGAGTAACAGATGGTCTGTTCTGAAAACAGGCAGCAAAACACGTCAAGGGGATGGACACAGAAAGTGTCTTTCGGCAGTGAATTATGGAGCGCGAGTCAAAGGCAAAGCTCAGCTGTACCCCATGCTCCTTCCAGTTTGTATCAAGAAGAGAAAACAGCCTTCAATTTCTCAGATGTAGTGTAAAATTAAATCCCTAATCCAGTTTCCTAGTGTGGAACCATTAAATTGTAGTATATGCTATATGAACAGATTACATTAGTGCACTTCTAACGTTCTAACATTTCTATGCACTAATTCAATATTTAAGCCTGGTTTAAGATTGACTAAATTTAACTTGGAATAAGAGATTGAAAGAACTTATACCACAGCACTTGTTAAAATGAAAGCAGTAATGGGGAGATGATGGGATAGACAAAAATCAAATGTCACAGCTCTAAGCATGAAGAGCAACTGCTCAGGAAATCATACAGCTTGGGAAACAAAACTGCTCTGAGATGAGTATCAGAAATGAGCCGTGGAATAACCTCCTGAGCCAGCATGTGGGAGTTTCATCATTTGATACCGGTAGATTAGGAAGGGTGTCGGGGGGAAAGATGCTAAAACATTCAGTCCAGAACAACTAAGTCTTCTGGCAGCTGAATGGAAACCATTTAAAGAAAAAAAACCAAAACAAAACGAAAAAAAAGAGATGGGATCCCTGAGTTTACTATCTTGCTTCTGTAAATAACACAATATAGACTATTCCATTAACCAATTGAGCCTTATCTTGGAGCAGCCAAAGGTTCCTTCCCTTGTAACAAATATTAGAAAGAGTAGCAAAGGGTCAACCCTAACATCTATAATTAGATTGGACAAACCTAAGGAAAAAGGATAAGCAAAAATTTTGATATTCTAACCTCTTTTATTACTCAAACACGCCCCAGAAAATGAAACACCAAATACACAGCTATAATCTAAAGAGAAGGATTGTCTGACCTACAAAAAAGTGACTGCATTTCTGCAGTAAACTTCTGGTTGGGTTCTATTCAAAGTCCATTTAAATTAAACTGGTTTTGAGAAGATCACTACAGAACAGCAGAACCTAACAATAGACACCTTTTTATTTTTTTTTCTTTCACAAAAAAGTGACTGCATTTCTGCAGTAAACTTCTGGTTGGGTTCTATTCAAAGTCCATTTAAATTAAACTGGTTTTGAGAAGGTCACTACAGAACAGCAGAACCTAACAACAGACACCTTTTAATTTTTTTTTCTTTTAAATTTATTCCTGCTGCAAGGTGTACCCATTATTACCATGGACCAATGCAAAATGTGCCTTTAAAGCAGGTTTCATGTTGTATTTGTGGCGGTTTGCAGCACCCAAGCAGAGGGAGGGGTGCTGTGGTGAGGGCAGAGCACAGTGGGAGACACAGGGCTCCTACAGAGAGGAGGCTCCTCTTCCCAGCCAGATCCAAATCCCGCTCCTGGAAGTCAGCTCCGTGCATCCCTCCCCAGACTCTTAAGCTTATGGATAAGTGACAACCTCCCAAATCAAAACTTGCCACTACCCTGGTCCAGGGAGAAATGTCATTCAAAGAATGCAGGTCTCAAGGTATAAACTGTTTTTCTTGGGAGCCTTTAAATCCTTTCAGAAAGCATTGATGAGATCCCCTCTCAGTCTTCTCCAGGCTAAACAGACCCAAGGCCTCCAAGCCTTTCCTCATAAGAGAGATGCTCCAGTCCCTTGGCCATCTTCACAGCCCTCCGCTGGGCTCGCTCAGTCTTCTCCAGGCTAAACAGACCCAAGGCCTCCAAGCCTTTCCTCATAAGAGAGATGCTCCAGTCCCTCAGCCATCTTCACAGCCCTCCGCTGGACTCACTCCAGCCCACGGGCACACAGCAGCACCCGTGTGCGCGCTCCCAGTCGTCTCGGTGGCTCAACTAACTGGTAATTACAATGTTTCAGAAATGGCTTGATTTCAAGTTGATAATATGCTTATAACTATTAACTTTCTCCATTACCAGATGGGCTGTATAATGTGAAAAATAAATTACAAAACACTTCCCAGGGTTGCTTAAATGACTGACTTGTAGCTGCAGGCATCTAGCAAGTTGTGAATGATTAGTGATGTAAAAGAGCAACTCTACTGGGGACCACAGTAATTAGTCTTTACAAAATTCAGTGGAACATCATCAGGGAGATGAACAAGCAATGTAAGTAATTTATGCACCACAGTTAAGCAATTGTTAAAACTTACAAAAATTTAAACCAGACAAATACAGCACGTAACATGCAGCACCTGTAGATTTATAATCTTATCTAACAATACCACTTTTCTTCTGCAAGAAGATATCAATTAAGTTCAGCATAGCAAATAACACACAATTTTGTCATCGTAAATTACCGCTCCTACCACTACCAAATGCCTTTCTCCAATGTTTCTCCTGTGCTATGAAATAACGTAAGTGGCCTCCCTTTCTCATTCTATGGCAATGCTTAACGTAAGTGGCCTCCCTTTCTCATTCTATCTATGGCAATGCCGAATAAAGTGAGCCAGATAGTCAAGGAATAAACCAGCTGTACACTATTAAGTTACCTGGTGCCGTAATTTCTTGCCATTTACATGCTTTTAGCATGATAGTGATGAATATTACAAAGTGACTGAGTTATATACCACATTTAGAAACTTATTTTGATAACTGTAATTGAAATATATATATATACACATGTATGTATATGTATATACAGGAAAACATAGAAATGCCTGGATGATTCTCAGCTTCCAAGACACAAACAGATAATAAATATTTTTGAAACTTAACATGAAATGAAAATCTTCTATGAGGACAGGCTGAGAGAGTTGAGATTGTTCAGCCTGGAGAAGACAAAGCTTAGGGGAGAACTTAGAGCAGCCTTCCAGTACTTAAAGGGGGCTTATAAGGAAAGACGGGGCAAACTTTTTAGCAGGGTCTGTTGAGATAGGACAAGGTGTAATGGTTTTAAACTAAAAGAGCATAGAATTAGATTGGACATCAGGAAGAAATGCTTTACAATGAGGGTGGTGAAACTGTGGAACAGGTTTCCCAGAGGTAGTAGATGCCCCATCCCTGGAAACATTCAAGGTCAGACTAGACGGGGCTCTGAACAACCTGATCTAGTTGAAGATGCCCCTGCTTGTTGCAGGGATGGTGGACTAGATGGCCTTCCAACCCAAACTATTCCATAATTCTAAGAAATTAGTCTGGAAGAAGCATGACTGTTTCCAGCCTGAAAAACAAGAACTAAGAAATCCAACAGAGGAGTCCCATTTCAGCTGGTTATCGTGTCTGCTTTCTGCAGGGCTTTCTGCCTGCCCAGACCCTGGCACCACACAGGTAAGGGCAGTTTAGGCAGCACAGCACTCCTCAATGCCAACTCACCCCATCCAGTGCTCTTAATAAAATCCTGCATGCACTCCTGATGTTATACAGCCTTTCTGCATGGAGCAACGTCTATAAATACTTCTCAACTTGAGAGCAAACAGTGGAAATAAGCTATTTAATTTTGGAGGTAATGGAGAGGCTGCAGTGGAAGGGAAGGCAGCAGCGGTGCAGGTGGAACAATTTCTTAGGAAGAAAACTATTCGGATCATTGGATGCAACAGAGGGGTTGCAATAGAAGGATGACAGGGTCTGACGGGGTCAGACTACATGGCATGAACTCCTTAGCTTCACTGCCTAAGCATTTGTTGTCGCAATGTGATCAAGCCAAAGCTGTGCACACCAGCGGAGAATCCAGCCTCCACCTCCGGCCTGACAATAACAGTAATAACAATAAATCGATGCAATATAGTATATAATGAATCCAAACTAAGATC
The DNA here is from genome assembly GCF_001431845.1 of Calidris pugnax. Lineage (NCBI taxonomy): Eukaryota > Metazoa > Chordata > Aves > Charadriiformes > Scolopacidae > Calidris > Calidris pugnax. The sequence goes on along the minus strand of NW_015091280.1, from coordinate 3,327,533 downwards.
CGGCACTGAGCTGTTAGCATGTTACGCCAATAAATCTCACCTATTCTCAACTATTTTAGGACTGTATGTAAATGTCACTAGATACTACAAAAGAATTTTAATGTTCCGGTCCAGCTACAGCTTTTCATGAATGAAAAATCATTTTGATAGGGTTCAGTTATTCTTTACGTGGGTCAGCAAATCAAGTTAACTAGCTGAAAAATAGTTGAATATAGCACCTTGAGAAAAAGCACAACCTGTCACAACCCCCTTCTGCTATGCAGGTAGGCTTAGGCTTACTCAGCTATCATCACACACTTCATAACATGCCAACCAAAGTATTTCCTTTTAAAATAAACATTTGATTTATGGATTATAAAGAGCAGTCTGTTTTAGCAGGTGCATTGTCAATCCCTGCCATTCTCAAGTTTTGCCTTACCTACTCAACATAGAGAGAATATGTTGCTAAAATTAACAGACCACGCCAAGAATCTCTCCACAGCTGTGCTGAGTAAAGCAGAGAACAACAGATTTAAGCTTTGATTAAGGCATTCAAAAGGATATTCTGTCCTGATAAAGAAAAAGAAAAGCAAGTCTCTATTCCCTCGCCATCCTAGGAAGGGTGCATCAGTGTTTCAACAGTCTTTTGACCTTCACAAATGGTATCAAACATACAAAATGCAAAGACAAAAAGGACTGCAAGCAGCAACCCTGCCCATACCTCTCTGCCACACAACGGGCAGGGTCAGGCCTGAGTAGGAGCCCAGGTGGAACCAGCTGCAGATCCTTCCCAACAATGTCATCTGCCCCAAAGTGTCACCTTCCAGGCTCTGCCCTGCCTACTGTGTCAGGTCCTCCCCTCCCTCGTACAGCAACACCCAGAGGGTTTCACTGAGATCTAATAAAGCTCTATAGACAAATTTATCTGAATATCAGTATACTAATGATGTCCGTGGCACAAGACAGACATTTAGTAAGTCTACGGAGACAGATCTCTGCTGAAGAATTTGAACACTGGAGCTGCTTCATCCATATAATGTAATCATCTCCTAAATTCACCAGCGTTTGTGGACTAGCAGTTAATTCATTCCCTTCTAACAGCTAAGTAATAATAGGGGGAGAAAAACCCTTAAAGCCCTTAAAGGCCAAGAGAATTAACTGTATCTTACTGAAGCCAGCAAGGTCATGCATTATTCATGCGTGGAGGACAGGAGTGCTCTCACCAGCTTAGAGGGCTACAGGGAACTCTGAATCTGAAGCTCTCATAATTTGTAGCCATTAAAAAGGCAAGCTGCATTATTTTATCTGATAGCTGACTGCTGCCATTTCTTACAGAGCCACGTGTAGGCAAAGGGATTGCTTCCAGTTCTCGCAGACACGGCTGGAGCTCCTGGTGCAGAGCTAACATGGGAACTTCACTGTTCCCCTGTGGACACAGCAAGGGAACGTGGAGGAATACTTTGAGCCAACTGATATTCCGAAATGCAAGAAAGCATTTTTGGATTACTAGAAGATGTCAGAGCACGTGGCTATTATACAGTATGCTTTCATGGGGCCTAATAAGACCATCGGCATTTAATGCCAGCCAATACAAAAATCTTTTAAATCAATAAAAGCACAGAGAATAGCTGCTTTGTACTAAAAGTAGCCCTTTTCACTTAAACTATTTACGTCCACCATGAAGTGCCAGTCCAAACTAATATTGCATGTTTGCAACCTTTTTTCTAAAAATACACCTTTATAGTACAGTAGCTATTATTTCTCCACAGTATAATCATGGAAACTGCATGACAGCATTACTTCTAGCCCATGTGTGTTAAATAAGCGAGCTCATTTTGTACAAAATTTCACACCCATGTCTGAAATCTGTCCATTATAATACAGTATTTACTTTTCACCTGGGCTGTAAACTATTAAAACCACAACACCAAATCTTGCAGACAAAACTCACATTCACTGAAATCCTAATTGGAAACTGCAGAATTTTGAGTAATGCTGTTCATTGCAAAGACAGCGCTGGTAAGGGAGGGTCAAAGAACCTCAAAGAATTATTTCATATTTGTGAACAAGCTGCCTATAAGGGGGTGCCTTCCACTAAACTAGGCTTTGAAAGCCGATTACCCTTAATTTCTGCTTCTTTGCCTTTATTCTGATACTGTATACTGATATAAGCTGTTACATGATGTGCACTAGTTAAACATGGAATATGAACAATGACTCCACTGAAATATTCTTGGGTTAACCAACCACATTTCACAAGCTGAGTCTCCAGATCTGATGAACTATTGATCCTTTATCTTCTTCTTCTACTCAACAAATCTAATGAACTATTGATTCTTTCCTCCTTCCCCCATTTTCAGCTTTGTCTGTGCATTCCCTTCCTCTGCTGTCTAAATCTCCTTTTCTGCACAGCCTTAGGCAGGGCACAAGCTCATCCTTCTTCCATGTCAGCCATGCCTTTCTGTATCTGAATAGCTGCTGGTCTGTCCCGTGATGGGAATCCCACAGCAAAACTCTCAAGTCAGAAATACAGGATTGCACGTTGAGCTCTGCTCAGCAATGGAAGAGCATTGCAAAGGAGCTGGTTCTCCACCCCATTGTCCGTTGTCCTGCTGCAACAGTACGTACCTGTCACCTCCAGCCCTCCATGAGGCCAGATCCTGCAGCCATGAAGACCACCCTATCACCCCAGGGGTGATGCTGCCAGTGGGCTGAGGTGGGAGAGCTACCCCTGCTCACTCCATCCTCCTCCATCACCCCTTCCACGCAGCTCAACGCAAAGAGGATCCTCCCTGCTTTCTGATGGAGGTTTGCTACAACCCATGTGCCCCAGAGAAAATGTCATCCCAGTTCTTGCTTGTTTTGTAAGTGAATGGCATTATTTACTGTGCTCTGCAAATAAACTCCATGTGATTTCTCCGATTCCTTAAAATGCAAAAACTACGAGCCCAATCCCGTTGCTCAAGGGAAATATTTAATGCTCACTGAGACTGTCCAAACCTCTTTGCTTGTTCCACCTTTCTGTCCATCACAGCTCCCTTCTCCTGCTACAAAGGCTGCCAGGGTGCTACCTGCTCCCCCCAGCCCCAGCCCCGCACAGCATCCCGCACAGCACAGCCACACCAAGGCACAACATGGCCAGCAGCCAGCCCTGGGTATGGCTTTAACATCCAGAACCTCCTGACAAAGACAGAGGTAATTGCAGTTCCGCTGTTTACAAGAGATTTAGCCATATTTTCCCCCACTAAACCCTTTCCTTTACTGTCAACAGCTTCCCTGTAGGCAGGGCAAGTGAGGAGAGAGTCCTCCCAGCCCTCACAGCGCAGAGATGGGGACAGAAAAGTGCAATGTACTTGGCCCTTCCAGACAGATCTGCCATAAGGAAAGGTTAACTATGACTATCAAGGCAAAGAGCTAGTTTTCAAGTAAAATTTTTCTATTATTCTCCAAATGTATGGAAAAGCTGCATTTATCATCCATCAAATATTATGTCAGCCAAGAGTTTTCCCCCCACACCCCCTCTGTTTCCTGGCCACCAGGGTGATGAATTACTGCTTCATCACAGCAGCACCACAGACCTTTCCACTGCTCTTCCTTTTCACAAATCCCTACCCTCCTCTCTGGAGGATACAGACATTAAATCCCATGACAAAGCTCTGCTTTGAACTCATTAGCGAGTGTGACCTCAGTCAAATACCTTGATGCTTGCACTATCTTCTTCAATATTCACCATAAACCATCTGAAGTCAACTTCATCACATACACCAGTTCTGCAGATCTCAAACATTTGGAGTAAATTCTTTATCTTTGGCTTGTTATTCTATTTATGGAAATGACAGTTTAAATATGAAAAAAGAAGTTGCTAAGGTTGGGGATGCTTACAAAAGCACTGTTTTTCCAATTGCATTCTAGTTTAAAAAAAATTACCTGTTCCTTAATGCTTAGAGCTTAGGATCATTAAGGAAAGAATATGTTCCATATAGACCATAATACCTGATGCCTAAATATTGGCAACCAAGCCTGAAAAAAACCTTCTATTTTTTGAGGAATGAAAACACTAGCTGGCTCCTCATTAGAAACCTTTCTCTCAAAAATAACTACTGTCATAAGAACAGAAGTATAAACACCAGTCATTCCCAAGCTTCGTTCTTTACTTATTGAAATGTTTTTAAAGCCTTCTTCATTTGTTTTTTTAAGCTCTGCTTTTATCACGTGATAAATACTAGGTGCTGGCATGGTCCCACAGAAGTGGCAATGGAGCCAAATTGTAAAATGGAGTAAAATTAACTATGGGTAACTCCTCTTTACCTCCAGATAACACTTAACAGCCACATATTGTGTAGCTTTGCAGGCAATATATCCTCATCCTTTCTGTAAGAGCTACAAAAAATACAACCACCCCCTCACAGCTTACTGCTTATATCTCAAGTTTTTCTCTTGGATGCCTGCTGTAGTCTCAACTGATGCAGTGTTAAAAGGAGCATATTCTAAACTGAATGGTAATAACCACAATTAGCTCACACAGACAGTTTATCTTCCACTACTACATAGAAAAAGAAATTCTAGGAAAACAATTCTTCAGTTTATTTCAGGAAAAGGCATTGCACTACCACAGTACTGGGGTGCATAAGAATGCAGTAAAATATGCAGCGCGAGAAGAAAGAAAGAAGTCTTATTAAAAAAAACCAAAAACCAAAGGGACAAATTATAGCCCCAAGAGAACTCTCACAGAGCTTAACACTATGAGGACTTCTGGATTCTATCTGAAAAGCGCCTGAATGAAATTCCCCCTCCACTTGGAACATTAACTTCAAAACTAAATGGACAAGACCCTTGGACAGGTACACTAGAATAGGCAGGGTCACCCACAGAAAAGCATACGCAAGTCTGCAAATATTTTGGGAAAAATCTTCCCAAATCCTTACCCTAAAGACAGCTCCCCAGGAACACCACCGAAAAGCTCAAAGCCTCGTTTTATCAGAAGACAAGACCCTTGGACAGGTACACTAGAATAGGCAGGGTCACCCACAGAAAAGCATACGCAAGTCTGCAAATATTTTGGGAAAAATCTTCCCAAATCCTTACCCTAAAGACAGCTCCCCAGGAACACCACCGAAAAGCTCAAAGCCCCGTTTTATCAGAACAAACTAGAATAAGATAATGTTAAAGAAAGAAATTTGGCTGCCATAGGTAAAACATTTCCCAAGTTAAAAGGTTTGTAAAGAAACCTCCTACCATGGTCTGGCAGTGGAGGTCCATTCTTTCTGGCTCACCTTTTGCTAATCAACTCAGCAGCTTTCTGGGTTGGAACAAACAGAGAAGCTATTTCTTCCATTACCTCAGAGGCACAGACCATCCACTGGCTTCCTGCTCCTCCCAGCAGCCACCCGAGCTCACCTCTGGGCTTGTGTCTCCGGCCACCTTCCACCGCCCTGGCTGAGCAGAAGGGGCTGCTTTTGAGGAAGGAACAGTCACTCCATTCCTCCCTGGGGTCCCGCGTGATGCCAGGGAGCAATCCCAGGATCAAACAAAAGAGTCCTCAAGCTGGCTGCCCAGTCACTCCCTTTCTTAAAAAAAACTGCATTTGTTAACATTCAATAAATAAGGAATAAATGCATTAAGCAGCTTTACCCATCATACCTTCTTAACTTTTGGTAGAATTTGCTCAGCCTTCACCATAAAAATCAATATTTGTCTGCTCTGACTTTGTTAAAGACATTTAAATGTAGAATTCTTATTGCCTGCTTAAAAGCTAAATGAGAGTAGAGTAAGTTTCAACATACATGAAAAAAGAAATGTGTAAGTAAGCACTGGACTAGGAGGAGATCAGGCAGACCCAGACTCTGCCCACTCCTGTACCACCTACAAGGACACAGAGGCAGGATGTGGACAGCAGTGTGACCCCAATCCAATGCCAGGAGTCCCTGCTCTCAGGCATAAGACACTTCCACTGTAAGATCTGGAAAAAGCAACAATAAAAAAACCACCACCTAACCTATCGTGCCCCATGTCCTGCCCCTCCCCAACAGGTACCATGACAGCTTTGGGCCATCTCTGTAATAAGGAAGAGGCTGAGAGCAAACACACAGGCTGTTAATGGTTTGTTTTAATGGTTTGCTTTGTGCCCTGTTTTTTGATACTTACAGATAATAAATCCTTTCGCTTAACTGGAAAAAAAGAACTTGGCTGCACAGTTATAGGACACATTACTATCAATAATATATTGATATTAAAAACAACAAGCAATAAACTTGACATTTAGTTTGCGCTTCCAAATGACCTCCCCCAATTCTGAGGAAGTTTTAAGAGCTCATGTTATTATGAATCATCTACTCACCATATTATTTCCCACCTGACAACTTACTATTCTCGTAAATTTGTATGTGAGTGCTTCAGACCTATTACTACTAAATAATTTAATCAGCATGTGTCTCCAAACCTGGCTGCAGCGGGAGACCAAATGAGATAACTGAATGCAAAAGACATCATAAGCTACCAGGGATGAGAGGCAGGAAGAGTTCCACTTCATCAGCCCCATTTCTATACTTTGCCCAAGCCCCAGCTCCTGCTCATTAAGGAGACCACAAAGAGCTCCAGAGCTCTACACTTTCATTTCCACTGTGAAAAAGTTGCTCTTGTTTTCCTTACCAGGCAAGATATCACTGCATCAGCAGCATCAACCAAAGGGTGATGGGAATCACACTAACAGAGATGAGCTACTACCCAAAACTAATTTTTGCACAGCCTTCTCCTCTCCCAAAATACTCAATGCAACAAAAGCCTCATTGTTGGGCTCCAACCCAAAGCCCACAGATGCTCACCAGATGCTGCCAAGCTGGGAAGAGAGGCAGAAAACGGTGCCTCAGCTGTTACGATCTGAACAGGGCTTGATCTGCTGCTACTGAAGTCAGCAGAAGAACATCGCTGCATTTCATGACAGTAGATGGTTACTGACAAAGGCTTATCCCTTGCAGGCAAACATCCAGAATGCCTAAAACAAAAACCTGTCTGAAAAGCAGCCTCACCTTCCTATCCCTTCTCAGGCTGAGGAGCTGCATCCACCAGCTTACCTTGCTCCATCCAACAAGAGATGTCCTCTCTGTCAAGGCCAGGTGGTTCTGGGCCTGTCTGAAAAGCAGCCTCACCTTCCTATCACTTCTCAGGCTGAGGAGCTGCATCCACCTTGCTCTCAACCTGATCTAGTGTCCTCTCTGTCAAGGCCAGGTGGTTCTGGGCAATACAAGACACACAGATTGCTCCTGAAAGACTGGGTGCTGTATAATGGGCACTCCATTTGCACTACTATGAATCTTACTTTATTTTCTGCTGATGTAACCTGAACATTCTTACAATGACCCATCTATGCACATTCCAAAGCATATTGTTTCGGTCGCTGTTTGGGGCTAACAGTCCTGTGATAAATGTTTTATCTAGAAAAGCTAACAAATATGTTATATCCCAAGTTACACTGCGCTTCACCAGAACTTCTTAAAGGAAGAATAATGGAAAACCTCCCTGTGATAAATGTTTTATCTAGAAAAGCTAAGAAATATGTTATATCCCAAGTTACAGAAACACTGCAGTTCACCAGAACTTCTGAAAGGAAGAATAATGGAAAACCTCCACATGAGGAATTCCATCTAACCTAGACTGAATAAAAACCAGCATATTTATTTCTAACAGTACTTAGATACCTTCTGCTTATGCTTCAGAGTAATTCTTGACCTTTGACAAAAGAAAAACCCCACAGAAAACACTCTTCACCTTGGGATACATCAGTGGTAAAGACTTGTTCCAGAGCCTATGGCACTGCGTTCTGTTAGGACACAACCCATCCTTTGGGATAGACCTGGGCAAGGAAAAGCTTTCTGTTCATTTTTAACAAAAAAGGAGCCTTTCAAGTCAACATCACTGACGTGTTCCAGGGTGCACACCTCTGTGCAGTCTGTAGGAAAGCCACATGCTGCTCTGGTTTTTGTGAACACTGATCCCAGCTCTTGCAGTGGAACAGTCACAACGTTCACTAAACACTGAGGATCAATAAGTGATCCTCCTCTGAGCTATACCTCTGCATGGTATCTGCTCATCACATAAACCGTAACTAAAACGAAACTGACACTTGAAAATATGAGTGAAGTGTATTTATTTCCAGAGCTGCTATGGATTCCTTAGCTATCTAAGTAGCATTTACAGGGTTTTACTTACGATTCCTGACCTTGCTAACCAAATCCATTAACAGATTGCCGATCACCCAATTTTCAAAGCAATATTGGGAATTTAGACACACATCAATTTTAGATCACACTCTGAAAATCCAATTTACACCGCTGTGCAACCTCGCATGATTTATTTTGAGGGTTTCCAAATAAAAACCCAAATGAGCAATCACTGCATTGTAAGACAATTAGTACAACCGGTAGCATGTATTAAGTCCCTGAGAATACTGTAATTATATTCTTTGCTGTAAACATAGTTAATGCCTTAAAACCATAAAGTTGATCCACTGTCCATTGCATTACCAAGATTTATCAGCTGCTGGGGGTTGGCCATGGGCCTGGCCCGGGCCCAGAGGCTGCGGGGATGACACAGCAGCCCAGCGCAAGCATCTGCCAATGGACTGACCCATGCTTGCTTGACCTTGACAAATGATACCTTAACAACACACAACAGCAGCACAAAAGCCAGAACAAAAAGAATTTTAAAACTTGCCTTCTGTATTTTAAACAGAAAAAAGTTGAAGCATGAATAGGTGTTAGGTGATTTCAAGATTCAGTTGCATACTCTGGGCTGTAACTGTGTAACAGGCAAATCCTGTTCCCCTTGTCTTTTCTCCCTCACAGCTTCCAAGAAACACTGCAATAAAGGGAGATTACAAAGGTGATTTCTAATACATTAAAGGAATACTCTGACTGATTAACACACCCCGCCACCCCTCAAAAAATTTAAATAGCTCTTGGTTACACAGACATACCCTGGAACAGACAGAAAACAAGAAGTAGACATAGTGGGGAGAGGAAGAGGGGAAAAGGGATTTTTCATCTCTTCTTTCACATGACTGTGACGTGCTCTGTGATCTTTAGATGACTGAGAAAGCCACAACCCTGTTACTAATAACAACTGCTTCCTTGTGAGCTGCACCAGGGCTGGGAAAACCCTTCCGAGAATCAAGTGTCTGTTCTGGAGGCACTGTGGGATCCCTCTGCTAAAGTTTTATATCTTCCAAAACTCCTGATACTGAGAGGGTGTGCATATACATATATACACGTGTGTATATATATATGTATATATACACAGAGAATAAGTACACATATAAGGTTTTTTATGTGCCTGTTGCAGAAAAAGGCATTGATCAGTTATGAAGTGGTCTCCTTTGATCTTCTGCTTATAAAGAAATACATGTCTGCTTGCATATGCCACGCACACAGTTTTAGACCTCTGCACAGGTAGAGGAACGGAAGAGAGAGAGACCATCTTGCTGTGGTTATAAAACCAGCATCCTGTAAGTAGTTTCCCAGAAGCATCACCTCCTGGGAAGCCCAGGCAACCTGGGGCAGCAGAGACCTGGCTGCCTGCTGCCTCTTTCCCCCACTGCATTTTGGTAAGGAGCAGTGACCACGAGAAGCTGAGCAGGGCCAATTCCAGGTGGTGGATCCCCCTATGCAGCCTGGCACAGCTAACACCTGGGACTCATCTGTCTAATTCTTTCCGATAAAATAACCAAAAGATAGCAGCCACAGGAGTTTATAAAAATGACATTAACAGTAAGTTGCACACCCCTTGTAAGGGTAATTGCACCTCCAGAACGTCAGCTTCAGGCACTTTCAGAAGGGGGAAAAAATTTATACAGGAAAAAAAGTGACTTATTTCAGAAGCATGCTCCCCATGACTACATAGAAATAACTCCTTGCTTTTATTAGAATTTATAAAAGCTTATGTTGTGGGCTTTGGGGGGGCGGGGATGTCCCCAATTTATGCAATCGTTCTGCAAACAAAACAGTCACTGGGCTCGTATAAAAAGAAAGATGGGAAAAGACTGACCTCAAAAGAGTACAGTATCCATCTTTCCTCAGTATTTCTAGTCTAAAAATAGGTTTTAAAGGTCTCAGCAGTACCACTGGGCTTTCAAGTCCCATGTTAAGTCAGGACCTTCTGCAGTCTGTCTTCCAGCCAGTGCCAGTTCAGCCCACGAGAATGGCATATCCTGCAACAAACTGTACAAAGCCTTTCACAATTTGGCAGTTTTTTATGCTGTGGTATTTTTAAAATCAGATTCAAGAAACAGAAATATACACATTTATTCACTTTAAAAGACTGTAGAGCTTTTTGTCCTCTAGAGAGGCGTGAAGGGAAGGACAGGAGGAGGCAGTGACTAGGGCAGTGTGGGAGAGCTGCTACACCCTGCAGCGCCAAGGAAAAACAGGCACGGACCCGTGGCATCAACACTTGCAGATAATTAATGGTGAATTAATGGTGCCTCTTGAAGAGGGCAAAGAAACTTACGCTGAGCTGCAACAAGGAGCCTTCTGTAACTTTCCATTTGTGGGTCCCTGCCATCCAAGTGCCGCCTGTGTTTGTGATGAAGCGGAGCAGCGAGTCCACGCTCGGGGGGTCTCAAGCACATTCTGCCAACAGGGGGGCCCGAGAGCTGATACCACCAGTCCTCACCAGCAGCTGCTCCAGGATTATCGCTTCCATGAAAAGCAACAGGTGCTTGTCCATAAAGACCAGATTTATCCTCTGAAGCTGTCTTCCTGAGGACCAGATAGACATGTGGCCTGGATTGGACTCATACTCTCATTCCCATGCTTTTAAGAAAAAAATCTGGTAGTCTGCAGCCATATGCCAATGGGCTTTCGCCAGCTTGGATCACAACTACCCAGGGATGGACCCAATCTCCAAGATCACCACTCTCCCTGGAAGCCAGCACATCTTCCCTGCACAGACTGCACCTGCTTCTTCATCTGTTGCACTTCACTGTCTGTCTGTCTTTCTTTCCTCAAACTTGTTGCAAAAGCATCCTGCATCATTGGCAGTCTTTGTTAATACAACATTAAGGCCTGCATTTTAATAGAAAAAAGAGGAACACAAATTTTGCAAAACCCCTATCACCCTGTATCACACGTGTATATAAAAGCATTTGGTAGGGCATGGCTCTACCATTGAAGCAAACGTTATTTTGCAATACTAAAAATCTAAATCCACTACTAAATATACCACCTGTATTGCATGCACACAATTGCACACTGACATCAAATTACACACCATACATTTTAATGCAAGCAGCCTAATCGCAAACTTCAAAACCCACAGCAACTAAACGCAAAGTTATCAATAAAAGTCTTATGGTGATACATGGGTTTTTAATAAAGGAGAAGTGGAAACGAATGTGGTTCAAAAAACTTCCTGTAAATTCTAAAAAGGAAAAATTATCATATTAAGTTGCAGGGTGGTAAGTTTCCAAAGTTTCAAGTTTCCAAACTTGTTTCCTTGGTTACGAGAAGGGTGAAAGTTACCCAAAGTTATGGCAACACACCTGGAGAATAACCAGTGCTCCAAATACATGGAGCTACAATACTTCAGCTGAAACTGAAAGATGGAGGGGTTGGAAACATTGTGAAAAAGGGCAACGTGCCCCTCAGGGAAGAGGAGATGCCAGGCCCAGAGGCAGTGAAATAACTAACGGAAGCAGCTTTCACACAAGTCCACAGCACTTACTGCAAATCCTACCGACCCCAGCGAGAGCAGGGTTACCTCCCAGATTACACCACTAGGAATGAAAACAACACAAATTTTGCTCTGCTTTTGACTGCAACTCATACCCAGGATTTTAAAAAAATAAGTACACCACAATATAGTACCCCACAAGTACAGTTACCTCAGCCCAGAAAAAGACAAATAACTGAACGTTCCAAATTGCATACGATTGTTTACAGTAACTTCTTGCATATTCTCCATTATCTTCAATAAACTTAACAGGATTCAAGTCAAAGCTTTTTCCAAAAGAAAATAAGACATTGATATAAGAATACCAACCCTACCACCAGCCATAAGAAGCACACACCATACCACCACTTCTTGTGCTGACAGCTCAAGCTGATGTATGAATTACTGGAAAAGACACAGAAATACTAAGCTCTTGATCTCCACCTTTCTCAGCAGTAACGCTCCCCACACACCCCACTGAAATTTCCAAAGTATATGAAATATACTCGTAATATTTCCTTTGTTTGATTTTACATGAGGAAACAACTGCTTTCTAAAAACTATTCTGCACTGGCTTCACAGACTCTACCCCATAAACATTGCATTAATTCATTCAGGCCAGTCACCAAAGACACAGATATCTCTGCGGCAGAGAGTGAGAACACTATCAGCTTGTTCTGAATCAGCAGAGAGACTGGCAGCCTTTCAAGTCATCCAGAAAAAAAAAAAAGAAAAAAAAAAAAAATCAAAAAAACCCAAACCCGAGGTATCTGCACAAAGAATAAACTTCAAAGTGCTCGTCCAGAATTCCCTCTGGGAAAGAGCATGCATTTTTCACATGCTAATTCCAGCAAATTAACCGGTAGGTGCTGCTTATTTATAAACTTCGAAATACATTTTCAAAAGCAAATAACAGAATTCATGTTAAATACTAAGCCCTTAGAGAAAGATACCACATGGATGCTATACTGCACAGAAAAAAGTACATTCACTTCTTTTCAGCTACATTAAAGTTCAAAGCATCCCCAAGAGGATGATTCAGCAGTTAACGCACATCTTTCAGTATTAAGCTGGTGAATCTCCTTCCTCAGACCACACACACAACCACCACCCTCCTCTTACTTTCAGATTTTTAATGCATGAAAAATACTCAGTCACGAGTCATAAAAGGAAACTTTTCATTATCTGTGCTTTATGCAGAGAGGACTGATGCTCTGGCTGGTTTGAGCCCTGTTCTTTATTAACAGACTGGGTTGGCTGCAGTCACCTGTACTTTGTCCCCAGCAACAGCGCGTACGGCAGAGCTGCTTCTGACCTGTGCCTGCTTCAAGGAGGGACGCACATTTTATAATATTAGGTTCCAAAACCTCAGATATAAACAAGGAGGAGAAAAACCTCACACCTAACACAGTAGCACTAATTAACTCATATATAGACCCACAGCACTTAGGGCCCAGGACTGCCAGTCCCCTACTCTGAATCCAGGGGCTGGGAGCCACAAGCCAGGCAGGATTTTCAGGCCACCCCACTTCCAGACCCACAGGTGCGGATCCTACTGCGAGTACGTTTGATGTGAACGTTTCAAACATTTGTTTAGCAGAATTAGAGACTTTATGTTAATTTGAGAAGCTTTTGACAGAAGGAACAGCTCTTTGAACATGGACTACATACAGCTAGGTTGAAAGGAAAAAAAAGAGGATTTGGTGGTTTTGTTATTTTAATATTTTACACTTCATTCCTGCCTCCTGTAGCAGCGCTAGCAAGACTATCAGAAACTCTTATAAAAGCAACATCTTTGTTTTGCAACCAATTTCCATTTCAAAGCAGAAAAGCTAGACATTGCTGTTTGAGTGATTTCTTAAATCTCATTTCCATATGCCAAGCAGAGCAGTAACCTGCTTCTTCTGTTCGTACTGTGAAAGCTTCCAACCTACAGATCCACTCGATAAAGGCATGAAAACAAAGTATACATATGCCCCCTGGGGCTTTTTGCTAAAGAGTTGATTTGCATTAGGCATTACAAATTAGCCTTTTTCAGATGAATGCAAAAATCCCTAATTTACTCTGTGCACACATTTAACAGATTATGAAATTCAAAACATTGCAGGAAAGAAAATATATCAATTGTAACTGCTATTTTGGACAGGGTTGTTACGGACTGATCCTAACCACACTAGCAGCTTCAGGAAGAAAAAGGGGCTTTAAAAACATTCATATTGCTAAAACACTATTCCTGAAGGAAAGCTACAGCTGGCCACAGGTACACTGAGACTGTGCAATCTTTTCCTCACTCGGTCTGTCCTGGATATTTGGTCTGTATGGCTGTTGCGCAACCAGACAGAAAATAATGTCAAACCTTTATCCTATTCCTTGCTTTTGGCCATGTGTCTAATCTGCCTTTGGAAGCTGCTGTATTGCCTTAATGCCTTGGTGGAATTAAGCCCTTCAAATAAACAAACACAAGGTATGCAGGGGAAACTGGTTCACTGCATACACTTCCACTTATTTCAAAGTTCAAACGGAGACATGTAATTCCTAAGCCTTTAACCACAGAAATACAAAAGCCATGCTCGTAAAAATTAAATACATTTTAGCCACATCCTTCTCAAATATTTCTGCAAGCTAAATTCAAGATTTCAACCCAAGTTGTCTACAATTTAGAAACGTACTATGAGAAACCTGTTCCCTACGCCACAAGTATAGCCCCAGGCACAGAAACTGCTGTACCCTCATGTTTAGATTTTCATTATTATTATTATTTTTTAGAAGAAAGCTGTATTGAGATACTAGCCCAGAGCAACAGCCTACAAGTTAGTTGTTTCAATGTAGTTTGCGAAGGCAGCAAACACCAGCGGAACACACACGGTCTACACAAGAAGGACTATTACTCTCTGCTATTTCGGCACCATTAATCCCTTCCCCCCCCAGCTTTTTTCCAATGAGACAGGCTCAGAGTCACCCCGTGTGATGTCAACGGTAATTTTGTGCTGATTACTGGAATCAAATCTCCAGACAGGATATATTTACAGCTGTCTACACTGTCCTACAATAAGCTGATGGATGACTCATCCTTTTTCCCCCCTCAGCTGAAGTCACCAGAAGCAGGATGGAGGCAGAGTGCCAGCTCCCCCCCCAGCCTGCCCCAGCTTTCCCCAGCCATGGAGACTCCTGCATGGGGAGAGGGGAGCTGCAAAGATCTTGCTCTGTGTTTATAATACATCAGAAAGCAAGTCTTTACCTGCATATGCAATGACAAAAAACAATCCTAGAAAATGTATCATTTTTTAAGATTTCAGGACACGTAAACCCACCCATAAAGAGGTGTTTATTTCGAACTCCCAGTACCTGTGTGCTTGCAAAGGCCCATACCCCAACACCACGAGTGCGCACCCCCTTGTCGCACACATTAAACAGAATACAGGAAATTAAAAATCAACAATCATAAACCTAAATATATCCCAAGATGACAAAATGTCAGTAGGAACAAAAACTGGACTTTTTCCATCACCTGCATCTTAGATGGTGCAGACTTGCCAGCAGAATGGAAATATGACCAGATGATGATGGGCCGACAGCACAGTCCGAGGGACAGAGACGACCACTCAGCAAGTCTGCAGGCAAAAGGCACGGCTGTTCTTTGTGTCAATGGGAAGGATGTGAGTTTTCATTATCACAGACAAATTTAAAAGAGGGCAAGTGTATTTATTCATAGCATGCCTGCCTCATTTCTGTCAGCATCAGCAACATACTATTTGATGAAAGACTGAAAAGAGTTTGTGAGCTGGTTGGGTTTTTTTTTAAAACCGGGTAAGTCAGTTTATAATCACAGCTGATTATCTTGATGTACGGTGTACCAACAGAGGAGCGAGCCTTTCGTAAGCTCCGTCAGCACTAATGAATCAGCTGGCTCAGTAAGATGCCTGTAACCAACTTCTGCCACCAGTAGGTTGGTCTCGTTCTACAGATTTGGGCCAGGCACCAGGAAGCCATCAAGTACAGTGAAGCATGTGCCTACACGCCACTGACTTCTACTGCATTTAGGTCACACATTGGAAGAATTTTCTAAACAGCAAATGCCCCGAGCTGGGGCTGGCACTCAGGCCACAGTTTCAGCATTAATGCTTTCAGCTCTGCTCATTATCCAAACACGCCTTTGCTGAAGGAACACCAGGACGCTGAAGGTTGCCTTCTGTACTATCCTGGTGCCCATAAGCACCAGGTGAATGGCTTCTGGGCAAACATAGGAACAGTTGCTGTATGAACTTCTTGAGCAATACAAGGAAGCCCTGGAGTGGCTTGTAATGTAACATGGAACTAGAAACTTTCATACTGAATAAAATACAACATTGTGTGCTGTGTAAAAGGCACCCAACGCATTCGTATTGATTGCGGGCTTCTTCAGTTACAAGTTTGCTTGTTTATGGTTTAAACCCTTGTCTGAAGTCAAAACAGAGCTGCTAAGCAACTCCATCAAGACACAAGATTTAGCTTACCAAAACAACTTCTCTTGAAACAAATTATATATGGAGGAGGATTTTCAGCCAAAATGGCTTTCATCGTTTCTTAGTACCGCATTTGCCAGTTCAAGGAATTTCTCAGAAACCCCTAGAAAACATCACGGAAGAGAAGTCTTTATCACCTGGGCGTATAAAACAAAGAAAGCAGCAAGGTATTTAATCTGGAAATGCCACCTGAAGCATATCTTCCATCAACAACATGGGAGTTTAAACACATATTTAGAACCATCCCACCTTCTTTCATACGCTCCACAATGACCTGCTGGGTAGAATGACACACTCAAACTTTTTCCCACCTAATTATCCATTGACAAAGCTACGCTCATATTTCATCAGTGGTAGGAATCCTACTATGGGATGGGTACAGATTCGATAAATGAACGTTGCCTCAGTCAGTCTAAAATAAAAGAAGATTTCATAAACATGTTAGTTTCCTTCATAGTCTATGGAACCAAAGTGGCAAAGGAAAAAAATGCATAAGTTTAAGTGTAAGGGGGGGAATCATAGAATTGTTTAGGTTGGAAAAGACTTTGAGTTCAACATACAACATACATCACAAAGGTATAATGGAGAAGAAACGAGATTAGCAAACTATGGCACACCTTCATGTTTTTTATATAATAGACTTGACAAAAGCATTAAGAACCTACGTATGCCTCTAGGACTATGGTAAATAGGAGTACCATACAGAATGGACAAAACAGGTTAAGGTATTTTAATGATGGATGCAGTACTAGTGCCTAAGAAAGGAACAGAAACATAAGCAATTCCACCTTTTACACATGTGCCAAGCAGGCAATCCTAAACTCCCAGAAAATATTGCTAGTAGTGGACCAACT
This sequence comes from Calidris pugnax, assembly GCF_001431845.1. Taxonomy (NCBI): domain Eukaryota; kingdom Metazoa; phylum Chordata; class Aves; order Charadriiformes; family Scolopacidae; genus Calidris; species Calidris pugnax. The sequence goes on along the minus strand of NW_015091280.1, from coordinate 3,310,495 downwards.
TCACACTGAATGTAAATAAGCCCAAAAGACCTAAAATGCGCTTTCAAATACCTCTTTTTCAAAAGCCATTAATAGCAAATGGATGTTGGAACAGCTGCTTATTATTCTAAGATGGTAAATGCTGTGTATCGTATGTTCTTGGAGGGGGAAATAAAAAAAAAAAAAAAAAAAAAAAATCAAAATTCACAAATTGAAGAGAACAAGTATCCAAGGGGCTTCTCTGGCAGTTTTAGGTAAGGACTATCATGTATGGTAGGAAAATCAACATCCAGATTAACCTGTATTAGAACTGTGGATTAACAGTAATGGCAATAACGCTTCTGAAGTATTTGCTACATAGGAATCCTGCATTTTGAACAAAAAGCTTCCAGTACCATAGAGATGAGCAAAAGCTTAAGATACAATCTTTTTCTCTTTTATAAAAAAAAAAATGCATTAATATGTTAGAAACTCCACCTCTTGCACATTATCTTCCCAAATGCATGTTTGCTACAAATGTTTGAATATATGTCTACAGTGTGCAAAAGAAAACAAAAAACAAATTATACAAATAAACACATCAATACTGGGTTCTCAATACTTAATACCCAAGGTAAACATAACCAAGCAGGTGTCCAGACTTTGGAAATTTTGAACACTGCATGAAATGCTTACTGTCAGCCTTCAGGGAAGTTTTGTCACCAAAACTGCAGCTTATGAAGTCCATTCCTTGCTTATCTACAAGTGGCAAACATTCCCAAACGCTTTCTACAGCGCCATGGAATCACCCTCTCCTTTTAAATATGCACCTGCCTCGGATCATTTCTGCTCAGTCACAGCATTTCCTTGCCATCTGCAAAGGAGCAGGCAAGCTGAAGTTATTCCTCCTTTCTGAAGGCAGCTTAGAGGACTCCACTGATCCTCTCAAAGGACACCACAAGCTTGGCACCAGCAGACAAAAGTGCACATTTTCTCTGACTGAAGGAGAACAGGCATGGAAATAGCATATTGAAGAATTAACAATTCTTCTCCCAGGCTACCCCATGGACGAGGAAAAAAAAAAAAACAAAAAACCAAGCAACAAAACACCCAACCAACAGCCTAGTTTCCAGACACAATAAAATACTGATGTTGCAACCTATTTAGCATAGCAATACAGCCAGTATAGTCCTAAGCACTAACCTGTCTTTGCAGTAAAACTTGCTTTGCTCCAGGGGATATTGATTTTATTGCATGGCTATAATTTAGGAAGTCATCCAAACTAATTATAAAATTTTACTAATTAGCTTCCTCCCTTCTAGATGTGACTTCAAGGTCACAACTAGTGTCTACATCAAACTGGAATTCCTCAAAGAAATCTCTTACTGCCAAGAGTTAAATCATCTTTCTGCTTACCTCCCCAAACAAAAAACAAACAAACAAACAAAAAAAATCAATTCCTTATGTGGCCCCTATTGCATTATTGATGTAGAGATGACATAAAATATCCATAATTCCATTAGCTGCTGTCTAAAAGAAATGTTAGTAAGTACATGATATTTTATGACAAAAGGACAAGAATCCCGTGGTGCCACTCTCGGGGGTGACCCCGCTCACCACAGCCATCCCCTGTTCCTGGCAGGGAGTCTCTGGGACCAGCTGTTGGTGGCCCAGCCATGCATTATTCAAGGCCTCTAGGCTTTGCAGACCAAAAAACTGTCACATCTTTTGCGACTTATCCAGCCAACCATGTAAATCACCCAGCATCAGAGGTTACTTTGCAACATATGTTCCCGAAAACCTTTCGCTTCCAGATCTCAGAGAGAGGGAAAGACTAGTGGCAGCCTCTCTGTGCCCACGAGCCACCAGAACACCAGCCTCCACCCATCTTCCTTTTCTAAAGCTGAATACACAATACCCACATCACGTTGTCAGAGTTATAAACCTGCTCCGAGTAGCAACAGGCGAGTCACCTTGGCTGCCACAGCTACAAACTGCGCAAGTGACCACGGGTGGCACTTAGGAGGTACTCAGCTGCACTTCCACTGAAAAATCAATGTGGAGCTACAGCAGAACAAAGCCAAATCAGCATTTGCTTCTGCTGAAGCTGAATGAACCTCAGGGGTCACTGTTCAGCCAGAAGAATCAACATCATCCAACTTTAGTCCTGCATAGCGACAGCCACAGTCTCCCCCTGCAACCCCCCCTTCAGATCCAATAAACAAAATACAGTTTACTTAAAAAAAAATAATCCCACAACTAGGGGAATTTACTGCATACCATAGAATCACAGAATGATATGGGGTTCGAATGGACCTCTGGAGATCATCTAGTCCAACCCCCTTGCCAAAGTTGGTCAACCCAGAGCAGGCTGCACAGGAACGCGTCCCGGTGGGTTTTGAATGTCTCCAGAGACAGAGACTCCACCACCTCTCTGGGCAGCCAGTTCCAGGGCTCTGCTACCCTCAAAGCAAAGAAGTTTCTCTTCATGTTTAGATGAAACTTCCTATGTTCAAGTTTGTGCCCATTACCTCTTGTCCTGTCACTGGGCACCACTGAAAAAAGACCAGCCCCATCCTCTTGACACTCACCGTTTAAGTATTTATAAGCATTGATCAGATCCCCCCTCAGTCTTCTCTTCTCCAGACTAAAAAGACCCAAGTCCCTCAGCCTTTCCTCATCAGAGAGATGCTCCAAGTCCCTCATCATCTTTGTAGTCCTCTGCTGTACAAAGTCTTCCAATTATTCCTCACTATTAAAACATGCAACTTATTTCCAGTTCATATTTTCCTTCTAACCAGCAGATCTTTCTGGGCCCTGAGCACGTGAACTGAAAGAGCTCTCTCTCATGGGTTTTCTCCTTGAACACAAACTCCTGAGCCGTGAAGTGGTTCCTGGCTGAAGGAGCACTGGGTGAGGAGAAGGGAACCCTGCAGGGAAGGGAGCGAGGCAGCTAAGAGCTGTGCTACGAAGCAACCTCGCCCATGACGGACAAAGACAGAAAACAGTTCTTCCAAGTTTAAGAACATTGCTTTTTTATTATTTATGTATGTCTATATAGACATGTAGATGTATGGAGAGAGGGAAAAATCTGATATAGAAGCTGATGTAAGTTTTCTGAAATGTTTTCTGAAAAACAAACATTTCTGAACTTTTCTAAACAAATAAACAAGGCCCAAGTGTGATTTTAAGAAAAATACATTGCAATAATTTTAGTAGCTTTTAGTGAGGATTTACGGTTTGCTGGTTGACTTACACATACTTTTAAAATCTAACATTGAAGGGCACACATTTAAACTGTAATGGAAAAACGTGTGGATTCACCCACACATTTTTCAACATTTCCCCTCACGGAAAACAATCATCACTCACCTACAGGAACCACTTGTCAAGGGAGACGCAGTAAAATTTCTCTTTGACTTAAAAAGTCAAAGAATAGAAATGTTATTTCTACCCAGGTGCACTCCATATATTCCTTCTAGATGACAATGGGATCCATAGGGCCGGCAGACAGACCCTGAGCAACGACCCCAACCCCAAGGAACCCCAATAGCTGAGGAGAGAGACGCAAATCACAACCCCAGCAAGGTACTGGTGTTTGGTTTGGCCTCATCCCAACACAAGCTTTTTACCTAAAGAAGTGCCAAGCTTTTTTCCTTGCCTTATGAACTTTCTAGGAGCACACAGCCCCAGTAACTCCACAGTAACGGCAGCTACCTAAAGCAAGACAGACAGAAGCATTTTCTCCACAAAAAGTTTCTTTGTAATAAAGCAACATCAAGCAGGAAGTGAAATAATAGAGTCTGTGTTTCTAATACAGTAGTACTCTGGTCAAAAGATTCTTGTAATAAAACTTAAGAGCAAATAAAACGTTGCACCAAGAGCTTATGCAACAAACAAATGCTTCAAAAATTTTAAAAAAAAAGTACATGAATGCACACCAACAAAAATAAGCATCTGATAAAACCGCTTCTTATACAAAAGCCTGTTATGTCCATTTTCTGTGTTTCTTACAGGACTTATTTTTTTAAATATGCTGATGTCCATTTGAATGGGAGTAAACCCCAATACGAAGCTCAAATACTTTTCTTAATGAAATCACATTTAATAAGCCTATCCCCAAAATCATCCCATACCCAAAAATGACCACACTCTCAAGTTACCCTCCCCTTCTTTAAGTCCAGGATTCGTTACAGTTTCAACATAACATTATACACCACACTACCCAGATACTTCAGAACAAGAGCTTTATAAATAAGGCAAAGAATTATGCTGTGTGATTTTACAGGCTCTTCTTCCCCCTTGAAGCTTAACTCAGTGTACTCAACACAGCATCAGTAACTAAACTTAGCTCCTCTGCCCTGTAAGCAATCTAGTCAGTATTAAATGTCCTTGGACAACACCGACCCAGTAAGTCTCTCCTTATCTTGCGACTGCAGTCAAAGTTTGCTTACTTTCAATATTTTCATTTTCCCCAAGGGAAAGCAAATTCTATGCTTGTGAAGGCTGAAAAACACCAACTATGGCTACAGCACCAAAACTGACCCCAAAGTACATGTAGCACAGATGGGGTGAGGGTGGGAAGAGGGGGAAAAAAAAGAGGAAGATCACCATTTTCTTCAAATGCAGCCCCTCTGGGGCTCATCAACCAAGACTACAAAAGATGACACCTAATGCAACTGACAATAAACCAAAACATCGACATTAAAAGAAAAGCAGCATTTTCCACAGCCAAGTCCTTTGTGTGATGTGCACAATGTGTTATCAATTCCCTTCCTAGGTATTTATGGCACTTTGATGGGAACTTAATATCAGGAAAGAACATGAAGTGTTTCAAAGCCCTACCATCATCACAGCACTGTTAAGTTACAATTTTCTGAAGAGGTCAATTTCTCTCAATAAAACAGCAGCAGGGAGCCTACGGGGAGGACTGTGCAGCCCATACTGTCAAATTACACTCCGCGTTTAAAGTAACGCTTGGAAGAAAAGAGCATTTAAAAGACACAAAAGTAATACTATGGAAAAGGTACAGAGTTCAGGTGCCTCCTTTAGAAGAACACACACTTAGCTCCAAAATAGATCTTAATGCTGAAATGACGAGTTTGAGAGTGGAAAAGCCAGAAGGCTGAAGCAGATCTCAAACAGAATTTGTCTTGACGCGCCAGCCTGTCCAACGCTCTGCAAACCTCAGCAAACAGGGAAAGGACTCAGGGAGCACAGGCAGCTGCTCACGTTCCCACCCAACACACAGGCTGCCCCCCCGGGCACTGCCTGCCTTGGCACCACACTGATTTACAGCAACCGAGGGGGTGGCCCACTGCATCTGCAGCTCAGATACAAAAAAACTCCTACATAAAAGTGAGCAGAGTACTGAATTAAAAAAATAATAATAATAAACTAACTCTGGTATTTTTTTTAAACCATTTTTACGTTTTACGTTTCAAACCATTGCGTAAAAGCATCTACAAAGTTTCCCTGCTCAGTGAATTAAAAGCTACAGGTTTGGGGTTTCTTTGTTTTATCGTTTTGGAGTTTTTTTTAAGAACTTATCACTAGGTGCCAACAACAAAGCAGCCCTGGTTCACTCATGCTCTCACACAAAATTAAACATTAAAACACACACTGCTTTCCCATGTCACTTAAGACATTTAATTTTCCTCTGAAATCAATGACTATTTTTTTTAATAGGTCAACTTCTGACCTCCCCAACACTCTGCAGTGCGACTGTCCAACAATAAACAGGCCCAGGAGGTTTGCTGAAAACATACGCTTGTTGGACATCTGGTGCTATTGAAGGATAAAACATGGAAGAAAGAAGGCAGGGGGTGGTGGCGTCACTCTGGGCTGGGAGAAGACTTGGTTACCTACTGTAAGACCATGCCAGAGCCAGGCAGTTTGGGATCCTAAGCTCCAATTCAGGGAATAATGAGAGAGTGACCTTCTTTAATGGACTGGATCAATGCATGTCAAATAGATTAAGCTTGCTGGCAGATAAGTCAATCTGCAAATGAACTACTCCAAGGTCATTCAATGATTCAAGGTATCCATAACTAATTTTTCTTAAAACTCAATATCTTTTTTAATAAGTTTGTCAGGGTTAAAAAAGAGAGAAGTTAAAAATGAATGTCTTTTTCTTCTTATAGCCCATCGTGTTTAGATAGCAAAGTGTTGCTAATAGCTCGACTGGGACACTATTTTGATGATGTGCTTGTTAGTGATGTCTTGGGGGAGGTGAAGATTTGCAACAAAGAGTCACGCCAACTGCACCATCTGCCAAAAAGGTATCCTGATGCTTTCCTCCCTGACTTCAGCTTAATAGGAATTCTGTTCCATGACCAGCCCACCAAGACCAAACTTGCACCAACACCGCCAGCGTGCAACACCCCCTCGAGGCAAGAGGCAGCTTTTGTCACATGCTGCATAATGCTTTAAGGATGTACTACAGAGCATCAAGCTCCAAACGTTAAGCAGAAACAAGACAGAGTAGGCTGGTTGCCAAACATTTAGGATATAAATACACACTCTTTAGAAGGAATTGATCTACAGATATAAATATATATATATATAGTGGAGCAAACCAGAAAAGGCAAATTTGCCATAAATTCAGACCAAAGTCACTTAGAGTGAACCATTTCAAGGGTACAGATCAGCAATTTCAGCAATATCTGGTTTTACCCATTTTCTGATACAGCTCGTATTTCAGATACTGTAGCAGTTCTTTGATCAGTGCTACCTGCTAACATAAAGCTGCGTCTAATCAAGCAGATCGGAAATTAGTCAGGAGGCAGCATTTGTCTCCCTTACAATCCTGAAGCACTGGGCATGGGTTTGAGCAACAGCTGGATTTTTACATCAGACCTAATAAGGTTCTTCGTTCTAAATGGAACGTTTTTCTTCTGTACAGGTTGGGCTGCATCTACTGTCTAGAGAAAGAGAAAAGGCAAAATAATTGCTGCTTTTCCTCAGCAGGGGAGGTTTTACGTTTACAATGTGTGTGTGATGACCAGTTCTGAAGGAAGGATCAGTGAGTGCCTGTAAGGATACCTGCAAACAACACGTACAGCTTCCTCTCAGGTTTAAAGGTTACCTAAGTATGAACAGATGCCCATACTCAGCTCAAGAAAAAAGGTGGAATTAACTCCACTACCGAGCAACAGCAGGAATTCTGCCATGGTCTAATCTTTATTGAGGGCAGTTTTTAGGCTCACCTATAATAATCCGTTTTAAGCTGTTTCCATTTTAAGTTGTTGAAACTATTTTATAAACTGTGTCTGACAAAAACTTGTTTTTAGACTCCTGGAACTATTTTAAGCATTTAGCTGGTAATGGAAAACACATGTGAGAAACAGAATATCAAATAATTCTAACAGTAGTATTTCCATACTTTATTTTAATCTTATTCATAGAGGTGGAGTGGAAATAAAATTCACCTTATATGACCAGACATGCAACTCATGTAATCCCTGTTGCAACTCATATAACAGCTTTAGTGCTTTTAAAAATTATTTCACATTTTTCTAAACACAAGTTATTCTCTCTCTCCTATCATAGATCATTATATGCATAGCACAAACTCACTTCTATTACCTTTTGGCATTTTAGTTTTAATAAACATATAGCAAAATCTTGTATTTATTTTAACGTACAAGGAAGCACCGTATGAAATTTCAACGTTTTTTATTATCAGATAATCTTATTATAGTTTACCTAATGCTATTTTATTTTTTATGTTCTGACATTTCCCTTGCTGAAGGATGTAACTGGACTGCCATATTCAACCAGTATCAGTAGATCCTTGATTAATGTACTTAATCCCTTTTCGAACCCATTTATACTTTTGATCTCCACGTGATCTCACTCCAATGATTCACAGGACTGATTTTTTTTTCAATAAGGCACGTGATATTTCACTGAAACACCTCAGTCATCAGATTTTGACATGAGACCTTCCATAGTCCCCTTTTCTGTGTCATTTACGAATGCATAGGCTTTTTTTTTTTTAATATTCTCTACAGTTATTTCATTTTCAGACTGAAGAGTCTGAAACAAATTCCAAACAATTCCAAAACAAACCAAAGGAGGTGGTTTGTCACATAACACATATGTAAGCTGTCACAACGTGCTCTGGATGCAAAAAGCTTGCACAGCTCCACAAAAGGAGACTAGAGAGTTTAGGAAACTAACTACTAAGGATTACTAAACACATATACATCTGGCTAAGTAAATCACCAAAATACAGATGATTAGGGGCTAAGGGATCACCCAGACAAAATAAGCTTCACAGGAATCAAGGAAAGAATAAGGATCAGCCTATAAGCTTACCCAGTTCCCATACTCTCCCTTAGCCATATTAATTTGTCATTACTGAAGACTGGATGCTGACCTAGGTGAACAATTGGTCAGATCCAAGTTTATTTATTCTTTCCTTGTGCAGAAGCCATACTTTCCTTCTTATCCAGCCTATTAAATTTTAGTATTTATTTAGTTTAGTATTTACTTACTTATTTTTACATGTGGGGAGAAAGGGTAGAGGAGAACAGGCATGGGCAGCAAGAGCACACAGTACTCAAGATACAAGCTGGGCACAGCAACATAACCAGGTTTCCTGTTCAGCTCCAACTCATAACATCATATTCACCCTTTGGATCCCTCATCATTTATATTTTCATAATTCATAATATTATGCCCAATGGCTCCAGGATCTCTTTCCAGGTGGCAACAGTTCATTGTGCGCAGGAACTACACACACTACACACCCCTCACCCCTGTCCTCCTACGCGTTACTGGGCATGTACCATCGCTGAATTTCACCTACCACCTTATTGTCCGCTTGTTAAGTACTGCGGGACTCTGCTACAACTCTTCTTGGAGTCCAATTAGATTTATCCACCTTGAAAAAATGTGTGTAAATTATCACTTCACCTTATTTTCCAGTTCATCATTAACGTACTGAGCAGCATAGATCCCAGCAGAGATCTTACTAATAACCTTCCAACTTAAAAACTCACTATTTGCTTCTATCTTTTGTTACCTGTCTCTTAAAAAAGTCCCCTAAAGAACTGTCCAACTTTAACAATGTACAAGTTTCTCAGAAGGGATGCTTTTGTCTGGTTCTCTGAAGTATCTGAAACTTCAAAACCTAGTGGATTGTCCTTACTCCCAAGTGTGGTACCACCTTCAGAGAACTCTGAAAAGCATTACACTAACTCCCTTCCATAAAATGATCACAATTATCATCATATATATTCACCCACCTAATAATTCTATTCTTTATTAGTTTCTATTAGCAAAAGCCCCAATTCTTCATAGATTTTTAATCTAATCTTCATCTGAACACTAGATCTACAGCCTGGATAAACGAGAAGCAAAACCTATGTGACTTTCCCTCTGCAATGCAATCTATTGTACAAAACATTGACTAGATAATTGAAAATATTCTTGTTTTCTCAACTGGAACATCTAGATAAATTGAAAAGCACTGCAGAAGTTGATCTGGGGCCTCAATGGGAGCAACGTGAAAATGTCTGTAGTCTGAGCACAAAAGCACGAGTTGAAGCGCTGCAGAGTCACCATTCCAGCAGTGGAGGCTCTAGGTTCATACAGTTGTTATCAAAAAGTCATTGAACTCAAGTTGCAACGGCTGAAAAGACACCTAAATCCCTCTATATGAAGTCTAAATAAGCACTCATTAAAACCACCACTGCTGCCTGTTATTTTGCTCAAAACTATCATTTGAGTTCCAATTTCAGCAGCAAATGGGGCAATAAAACCAAACCCCTGGTCTCTCAATAGCCAAAAGAAGGCCTGTTTAACGCTGCTTTGAGGACCAGCAGCAGGACAGTGCCAACACGGCCTCACACTCTGCAGCCTGGTGGGGCCGTGTGTCACACACTCACACACTCGCACACTCACACACTCACCGCTTTCCCGGGGCCACGCCGAATTGGGAGGCTGGGCTGGCTGCACCCCAACAGCAAGGAGGAGCAGAGGCCAGGGCCCCCCAGTTGGTGGCCTGCCAGGGGGGCCAGCAACCAGAGGAATGGCCAGCACTGGGCGATACAGACCCCTGGAGACCGCTTGAGAAACAAGTCACAAGCACGTGTGCTCCCCAGCGCCTGCTGAACTGCAAATCCCGGGACACACACACACAACTGTAAGGGACAGCCAGGAAATGCCTACAGGGACGCTGCACTTAATGACTACACCTTCTAATGTACTCCAGGGCACGCATCTTTGTCAGCCTAATTAAAACCAGAAATCATTTACTGTTCGCTGTTTTTTTTCCTGTGAGGCAGGAAACAGCCAGAGACTGAAGGCAGGAGAAGTGCCCCAGAGGGCACTAAATTCCCTCTTACAATTACCAAGCAAAAAGGACAGTAACATCTTCGGAGACTGCTGTCTGCACCACACCATTTCGGGTTTAATGAAGCAGTTGGTTGCTTTCACTTTTTCAAAAATAACTGAATGCTTTTTATGAGAATTTTAAGACAGGCCCTAAAATGTGAAATATATGTATTAGTTCATTTTGGGTGGCCCACAGGGGGCAAGGGTACTTTGGTTCTATCTGCAGAAGCTTATTTATAAAATGACAATGCAGCCAAACGTGGAAGTTGTTACCTAAAAAACAGATAAAGATCTGGAAATATTACAGATCTAATCCTGCTTAACTCAGAACATTTCATTCTTTGAAAGCGTCATGTAATACCAAACATCAGCCCCGATGTGAAAAAGGCTCCATTTGCTTACCAATTTACCACACTCCAGGTGAAAAAGAAAAGGAAGGTGCCAAACCAAGTCAGAGCTCTTAAGAAACCCAGTGATGGAGATAGACTTTAACACAGAAACAAAACAGGCCTTTCCCAGCATCAGGAATAAAAAGGTACAAAAGGTCTTTTAGCCAGTGCCTCCCCAACCTACCAGCTGAAAATTCATCTCTGGCAGCTTCGTATATTCTGCAAGATGAAAGTTAAAGTAGTGCTGAACAACTGAATCCTTTTTATCATTTCAAACAAAACTAATGGTTTCTTGACAGTCAAAGAAAATTGTTCTTTAAAAAAATAATTAAAAAAATTAGAGTTATTGAGAGGATGAATACAAATTTAGATGCGTTCAAGGCATCTAGACAGCTTTGCACAACTGCGTTTTGATGACTCACTCACTTGGCTTCCTCCCATTTCTTCAAAGGTCACTCCTCACTTTTTACCTCAAAAGACTACTTTTAAATACTGTTTCTGCAAAACAGCTGGCAGAATCAGCTGAACAGAGCCCATTTCCCAAATCTGTAGGAATAGAGACAGTATCATTTACAGATTAAAGAAAGAAAAATAGCAAAAGATGGCTTACAGCTGCCAACTCAGAAAAGGACAACACAGCACTCCCCTGCCTCCTGAAAAAACAGTATTTTGCAACACTCACTGCAGAGAAGCCTTACCCATATCTGCTCACTAGCAGGAGACACTCCTCCATCACCAGCTAAATCAACAGGGAAGACGTTTTGCACAAGGAGATACCATTTACGGGCAGCCTGTGGGTTTCAGACAAGCACACAGCATTACTGAGCTCCACAGAGGATCAGAACATTACTGTCAGATTAGCATTGGGAGATGGATTTACCATCTGCCTTCTTGGCCCACAATCTTAATCCTAAAAGCTTGAAAAACAAAGGTGGTTTTTGGTTTGGTTTTTACACTTAGTGTGTGTTCCCATATTGGTTATATAATGGGGGTTTCTTCTTCTCTAAGTTCTGAGCAACTTCCCAAGTAGAGAGAACATTCCATTATTACCATTTTCATCTGCTCTACGAGTAGGTCAGTTCCTCAAACACCTACTTTCATGAATGACCACAAATACTTCCCTTGTAGAGCTAGCCAAAAGCTCTAGTTAAATAGCCTAACCTCTTTTTTAAAAGTCAACAGCACAAAGGCAGAGAAGGTTGCTGGAAGACTTTAAAATTAGTGGGGTTTGAATCTACAGCTTACCCTGTTTATAAAGGGGACCAGATATACAACAGCGAGGGGAAAAAAGCAAATAATGACATTTGTTATCGCAAGTAATTGTCAACATTGGAAGACCAAACAATTGTACAACATGTTAATTCAACTCCCTCCTGCCTAATGATTATTAGCATGCTTTTTCTATTTTCATATAGTAATCTTCCTCCACGTGCAAAGGACTTCATGACCCTACCAAAAATCCTTAAAGTCAGAAAGCTCTCTGTGGGTCCGTTAGGGTCTGTGAATATAAAATGCACACATGTAAATATCACTTATGGTAGAGCTCCTACTGAGTTCTGAATTACATTTTTAAGTTGTTCTCTTTAGGGTAAATGAAGGAGAACTGACATCATTATCATATATAGGACTTTGTTATTTTCTACCTAGGACAGCAAACCTTTTCCCTATTTACATGCTTACTGTAACTGTTTATTAAGAGGTCTTATAAATTAAACTGGTACACTTAAAGTGAATTTATGTTAAAAAATTGAATTTCTCTTAAACCAAAATGACAATAATTCAGAATAATGGGGAATAAGTGACTTTTAGATTTTATGCTCGCTTATGTTTCATACAGAAAGCGTTTCTTGGTACTTTCATTTTAAGGAAGTTTCTATCAACACAGAAATCTGGGGAACAGAAAGCAGATGGTGGTTCCAGCCGACTAGTCTGACGAGAAGTTACTTGGAGCTCTGGGATTTGTTGACCAGCACGTCCAAGTGGGTTGCTGGGAAACCCGTCCGCCACAACAGCGCAATGGGTTTTCTTGCTCTGAAAGTGGCACTGAAAAGGAAACCATGGGCCACTTCCACAAGATTGTATTCCCCAACAGAAAATCTCTAATGACAAGAGCAAAGCATCGCAGGGGAGGCCTCTCTAAGTGGACAGACGTCCCCCTGCCCCAAAAGGCATGCTTTTTTAGACAGCTTTGGAAATGGCCAATCACTAGCCATTTTCTACTGCAACTCCGCAACTCCGTCTCTTCAGCGAGCTCTCACCCTCTAACTACTCATGTGTGCACCATCTCATACATAGCCCCCAACCAGGTACGTTCTCACATCCATTATCTCAACATCACACCAGAAGACATCTGGAGAACCAGAGAAGCATTGTGTGGATAAGAAGCAGAAGTACTGACCTGCTTCAGAGACAGTACAGAGACGCTGTTGGAGGCATAACCCTCTTCGGTACAAAGCCCAAACCATCTTTTTGTTTTGTTCCGTCTCCATTTTGTTTTGAAGATAAACTTATTTTCATTAATATTTTAAGATTATAGCTTATATAAGTATTAAAGGTGTTTGAAAAAATGGGCCAGAGGAAGCCTGGAAGTTCCTCTACATAAGTGATTTAGGAAAAAAATTGCAAACAGCAGCTTCCTGAGAATTCATACAGATGCTTGTGTTGTTCATGCTGCCAATTTACCAGATTCATTTCCAAAATGTTGCCCAGGATGATGATAAAAGGCTACAACTCCAGTATTTCAATTATATCAAGTTACATGCTGGATTTTGAAAACATTTACATCATAGACAATTTAGCTTCTGCTTTAGTCTTGGTCAATGGAATCATAAAATGCCTTAAAAACTTCTTACTGTGATCAGTTATACCTGGAAGTCAATAAAACTCTTTCGGAGGATACAAGATCTGCTACATAGAAATAACAGTATTAAGGTTTTTTTAGTAAGTCTTCAGAAAATTAAGAAAAGAAGACTTTTAGAACATAAAAGTTGATCACAAATTAAGTATATTTCAGTCAGAAGAATCTCCAGGGCTCATTCAGTCTCTTCGATCGAGAAACATTAACCATTTACTCATTTCTAATCAAATTGAGTAGCTCAGTTGTAAAGTTACAAATTACAGGACCTCGTGAGATGCCAATAGCATCACAGCAACTCCTGCAAAGTTCATACTGAAAACACAGCAAACATTCGTTAAGTTCTTTGACTTACAGGGGCTCTTAGTTTACTTGGAAACCCAAGCAGATACCAGGGGTCAGGAAAGCCCAGTAGGGCTGTGCTTAACACCAGGAGCAGCCAGGTGAATCTTCACTCCCTACCATACAGCTGGGGTTGGAATCTGAGCTCCTGTGCTCCTGCCAGAAAAACTGCTGATGAAAGTAAAGTAGGGATGTTTGGTCAGTTCAGGAGCTTGGAGAGGCCTGAACTTTCTTTTCTGTGTGCTACTTGGCTTACTACATCAAGGCTTACTTCCTTCTGTCAAAATCTCAGCATCTTTTCTTTTTTAACCCTCTTACCATGCTTCTCTGCCTTCTCTCTTCCTCTTAAGCACAAGTGCCTTCTTCACATTTGTTCTTTCAAATATATCTTCCTAGTTCTTGCTGGCACTTCTCACTTCTAACTTGTCCTCCTCCCTTGACACACATTTCGTTCTGTTGCCTGTGGGTGACCCATCCCTCATGATCCTGTTCATTCTTTGTACACTATAGCCCTTTTTCCAGTGGCCTGTCCCCACAACTTTGACATTTAAAGCTCAATTTAAATGAAAAGTAAAGCATGTGTTAAGCATTACTTCCCTTCCTGAGACAAGAAAATACCACTGAAGCCGGTTTCTTAACATAAACCCAAGGCAATTAGTTCCCTGAAGTCTCCATGCTCCAGGTGAAGCTATCCTCCTTTCCCAAAGGTGTCATGAACAAATTATTTAGAAGTACAAAAGGATTGGCTGTAACCAAATACCAACGTACACTTAATGGACTGCAGATTTTGCAGGATGTTTAAAGTTCCCCCTCTGATCTCTCTGAACTTTGGCCTTCATTTGTTTATACAGGCAGAGGCCAAGAGGTCATACCACTAAAATCAGCAAATTGTTTACACATATGGCAAGCACGCATGGAGCAGTAATGTAGTCATGGCGACAACCATACACAGCACATTAAAGCAATTGCTTTGCTTAAAATAACAAAGGTACAGTGACTCCACAGACCTGATGAGGAGACCTTCCAGTGCAATGAAACTCAGGATGAACTAAGAAATTTGTAAGCATTTCTTCAGAATATAAGCTGCCTCAGAAGCCAACACACACATTCCAGTCCAGCCTAAGCCAAGTCACTCCAAGTAACAGCGCTTGTTTCGTGACAGCCTTTGACATCTTCAGCATCAGAATTTTACAAATTTTAAAGTGCAAGTGTGAATTCAGCACCACAGCAGTTAATACTGCAAAGAACAGCAGAGTTCTGCAGGGAGGCTGGAAGAGAAGCTGTCACTGAAGTCACGCAAACTCCAAGCCCGTTCCCACTGCGGGGCTGCCCTCCTGGAGCACCAGGTCCCATTGCGGTGCCCGTGGCCGGGTGATGCATTTCACCAGAGGCAACTTTCTGGGGGAAGTTCTTTGCTCAATAAAAATACATTATTTTCATAATACCTATGCCAGCTTTAAAACTAAAATTTGCTATTTAAAAAAAATCATTAAGTGCTTAAAAAACCCTAATTCCTAGCCTTTAAAAATTATTTTAACCTTTAGAGCAAAAGATCTTTCTAAAAGCCTCTCCAAACAGCGTATTTTACATAATAAGAATTCCTTGGAAATGAGGCATTTTCAGAAGCATAAAGCGTTTCAATTTTGAAAGTGTGAATGGGGTACTAACATAACCCCATACCCTGTTTTATCTTGATGGACAGAGGACCATATTTATGAGAACCATTACAGGCTCTCTGCTTAAGAAAATGCCAATAAGTTAGAAGGCAAACACTACAAGAAATAAGGAAAAGCACCCGGATCTAAAAGAAACTAATCACTTTGTCTTGGTTAAATATAGTGTAGCTGTCAAGCTTGCTGAAATCACACAGGAAGCAATTATTTTTTTTTTTTTAGCTTCAAGATACTGTATCAAGCTTTGTGTGCTAGTCAGTGGTACACTGAATAGGCGTACAGATATGTGGCTGACACAAGAAGAATATTATGAAACATTTATAGTTTTTTTTATTAAAAAAGCAGAAGCACGTCTTCTTTAAACTTCACATGCAAACAATACAGGCAGATATGAATTTCCATTTGCAATAGAGATGCCATATGCAGTAGAAATAAAAATGCCTGTAGTGAGAAAAAACTGTGAATATCAAAGAAAAATCATCCTTTTTTAATGTTACCTACTTGCTTACTCAAAATACACTTCGGTTTCATACAAATCACTTTTTTTGGAGTAAGACAATCCGTTTAGCCAACCAGTGATAAGAAAGACAGAGACCAATTATAGAAAGACTCTCTTTTTTTTTTAAAAAAAAAAAAAAAAACAAAACAGCCCAAAGATATGCCAGGTCTGGAAGTCCATCGCTTTCAGAAAAAAATGTTCATGTAAGGCACAAGATACTCTTATATTGCTATTCATCATAGGAGTTTGACACATATTTGTGTTTTCTTAGGCATGTCCATGGAAAATACAGGTCTAGCTTTGAGTAACTGAGCTGAGGGAACACTGGACACCTGCCTCACTCAATTACTGCCTGCTAAGTCCACTCTGAACAAGCATTGCTGAAAGTATTTTATCCAATGCTCCTAATGAATCATCTTCCCATCACAATAGAGACTCTCAGCACCAACACTAAAGATGTGCAACTCTAAACCAGTCATGCAGAATCCTGGCCAGTGTGCAGAAGGCTATAAGAAATTCTCAGTTTGTTTCAAATCACCAACAGAAATCCTCTTCAGAGCATCATCATTGTATCTTCCGCATTTCACCACCAACTGACATTTAACTGAAAGAATCCTCATATTTCTTACAGATGAAGTTCAGTTGTGTCAGTAGCTTCTAACACAACATCTCCTCTGCCTCAACCCTGAGTTTCAGCACTGAAGACCGAAATGCCCCATCTCACACCTCTACTCATGGAGGTTTTTCAGGAAAAGACAGGTTTGATAACAGGCCCGAAGACAGATCTGATCATCAGTCCCACCCCAAAACAGTTTAAAGTGAAAGACTAAAGTTATTGAAATTCTCTCTACATGAAGGAATCAAACAAGACGAGGGGGAAGCTTTGATCCTGTCCTCGCTGGCAGGACTTGTCATTTGTTATCTTCAAAGGGCAACAGAAAGCGAACCCGAGAACACAGGGACTGTCATGCTCTGCCAGGTTTCCCCACTGGCTGTCCCAGGGAAACTACAAAATACACCAGTGCACAGACACAGAGAGCCGAGGAGAAAAATTCAAGGGAAAAATGCTGGCAGAAAAGGAACACAAAAGAATGACTTTCAGAACTTACCACCTTTTCACCAGAGTGAAACACTCACTGGGAGAAAGTGGGACAGAGCACAGTTGAAGGCTGCTGAGCTCAGAATTACAGCTGCAAAAAGCAAATCCCATTTCTGCCACTTGCCAGCTTCTCAGCGTTTGAGTTCACAGCCTCAGCGTTATTTTAACACAGCGTTTTAACACCACGCTGCTGGGGCAGCTTTGTCCTCACACTTCTGCAGGGAGGCAGACAGCACCGTCACTGCTTGCAGTGGCACCATCTGCAGAACACAGCAGCAGTGCTGGACATGCTCGTTTTCAGACGCATTGCCTCTAGATTTCCCATAAAGACATGGGTTTTGCTACGATCTGAAGACTGGTATATGAATTGCCAGTCACCACAATACACTCCAGGAAGATCAGGGACTTCTCATGTTTATCTCTTTCAAGTGGAATTTGCTCTGAGCCCAAACTAGAAATGAGGTTGCTATCTGCCTCTCCTCATAGAGAAGCTACACAATCTTTAAGGGAAGAAGAGACCATCTGCAGAAAGAGATTGTGATTAGAGAAGAGAAGAAACTTCCACAGCTAGAGAGACAAAGTAGTGTTTTAAAGAGATACATAACTTATGAGGAAACCTGTACGAAATCATTGTCAAAATGGACAAAGCACATACATTTTTGGCAATAATCTATCACAGAACATATTGCAGAAGCAACATTATTTGCACTGAAACTTGGATTTACGCGGTACAATGCCCAACAGCAATACAGACAGAAGAAATAAGAAAAATAAATACCCTTTATAAATTTCCACTTCTAACACAAACCTGTGAGAATTAGTTCACATTGCTGAGCAATTCCAGCATCGTAGCCCGAGCAAATTCATAAAAGGATTAAGCAAGGCTATCAAATTTCTAATTGCTATTTTAGAGTAATAAATATGATAATTAAAGCGTAACTTTAGATTACAACATTCATTTCAATTTTGAGAACAGAGGTGTAGTTGTTGCTTTTCAAGGTTCTTATTTCTTAAAAACAGGATAAATGGGAAATCAGTGGAAACATGATCAGAACACACTAACACGCTTTTTCCTTAAAACTGTCGGATTTGGCAGTCACCGTGGCACCTTTATGAAGGAAGAAAAAAGCAGGAAGAAAAAGCACCCAAATAACCCATAACACAGCTGTGGACACCTGATGCTTGTTCTTAGCCTTAGGAGCTACTGAACTTGAAATAAAGTATGCAGCACTTGCTTATGGTTTAGGTCAATGATAACTGGATTCCCTGCTAAATAAACAAGCTAGACTAGACCGTAAGGGGAAAAACCCTGTTATCTGTAAAGCTAATGCCTGCCTTAGATTGCCTGAGGAGTCTGTATCGTTGGAGGTCTTAATAGTTCAAACTTGAATAAAACAAGACAAGACTAATCTTAAAAGCATAGGAGCTTGAGAAGCTCTTTCCAGCTACATACTTCCATAAGCAACCATTTGCTACCAACCTGAGGTAATCAGATGATCCTCTGCATGATTACAGTTCATTTATACAAATAAAAAAAAAAAGATATAAATATTCAACATTCACCCAAAAAAAACATTACAAAGACCACGCACCATTACAGCTAAAGTCATACCCTTAAATCTGGTATGTTCTTCCTCTGGAAGAGTGACACTGCACCTAATGTCCTATTGTTAGCAGTAACAAAAACGAAAGTTAAGGATGAGGAAAAAAAAGTTCTGTTAGAATTTATTATTAACAAGCATGCGGTAACATAAAAGAAGAGAAATTCAGCTGTGGAAGAGAGAAATTGGAGGATTTAAAAAAAAAAAAAAAAAAGAGAAGAGTATCTTGGAAAGAGATGCAATGCGGAGACCACCAGGAAGGGGCAGCAGGTGGCTGGGGCAAAAGCAGTGGTATATTCTAATGGCAACAAGGATTAATTAGAAATTATTAACAATTAAACCTGCTGAGAAAAGGCTGAGAATTAATTAGAAAGTATCAACAAATTAGGATTAAAGGGACAAGAAACGCACTTAAACCAGGGATGGCGGGTGCATGTGAGGGAAGACCAAAAAACCCCCAACAATAAGCTGATTCCTGAAGCAGGAACTGAAAATGCTGCTTCCTGTTAAATTATCTCAAAAGCTAAAGATTGCTTCTTCACAGCATTAGCTGCTTAATTACTACCGCTTCATCCTCTGATTGCATATCTGTAGGGAAAATTCTTCCTAAGGTTTAACAATACTGGATTTTCACAGTACATTATTTCCATTGCAACCTCCAGAGTAATGCATTACATAAATATCATATAAAACAAACAGGTTTAGATAAACAAAAAACCCCATATCCATTTAAAAATTTTAATTGAAAACCATTTGGGGGAAAACCCAGAGAGTCTGATGAGAGATTGTATATTTCTCCTGGCAGTTAACAATTCTGCAATTTTGACTTAAGTTTTCTTTATGATAAAAAGGCCTCCAATGGGAAATGTCTATATTTACAATTAGCATTTGTGGTATGTTAGAGACAGCTCAATGCGAATTAAAATAAACTGAGAACAATAGGAAAGAGGTAAGAAGATGTGCTTTGCTCCATAGCTCCAAATTTGTTCTTTTAGCTTAGAAACATCACCCTTATTTGACAATGCTAGACACACGCAACCAAAGGTCTGAAAGCCATGCAGGGATCTTTGCAGATGTGGGTCTTCTGCAAGGCTAAAAGCAAAAAGTTAAAACAGACCCCACATCCCAAAACTTCTGTAGCTGTACCAGCAAACAGAGGGGATGTGCACTGAGCCCCTTTTTTCCCCACACCTGTGATTTGTGGGGAACAACCCCCAGCTTCTTCCCACTGGGCTGCGGGTGCACGGGCAGCCTCAGCAGCAGGGGTGGCCAAACCTCAGAGAGCCAAAGGGATCCCGCTTTCCTCCAGTCAATCCAGGGGTGGAGAGGGAGTGCAGGATCCAGAAACATCAACTATTCCTCCTGGGCCTCTATGCAGGAGCAGATACAGCTCCTTCTTCAAACATGCTCAGCTTTATGTTCTCACCAGCTCACTGTGGGCACAGCTAACAGCTGGCACCTAAAAACAGGACTCCAGAATTTCTGTTTGGATGATTGCTTTAATTCACCTACTCGTAGGTAAGTTTGAAGCACAAACTTCTGTTCTATTTGGGGCTGTAAATAGTTACAGGTGTTAAAGAAAGGCTGTATGTGCTGCAGGGCAGCAGTCAGCAACAAACCCTTGTCCACAAGTACCAAATACTACATGAAGGATCTGTAGGATAAAATATGAACAGAAATTACATTTGTAAGCAAACTTGTCTTCTCTTTTGAACTGCCTGAATGCAACAATTAGACTTATTTTCAAAACTGTGTAAGGGCTATGCAAGGTTTAACACAAGAACCACAAAGGGCTATCAAGTTCGAGAAGCATTCTTTCACACCTAAATGGCAAAAAGAACCATAAATACCACACAAAAGGAAATAAATATTGTGCTATAGAATATTTCAAAGTAGTTGTACTATTATACAAGGGAATTGAAAGTTACTGTTTTGAAATCAACATTCATAATTTTAGGAGGAGGAGATTCAGGCATAAAGATCAGCCAACATCCCAAGTGTCTCATAAATGTAATTCTTAGATACAAGAAAACATCAGTTGAAGGTGAAATGGCTAAATTCTGAATGGAAGAATATAAGGAAGCTTATGGGATGCTTTTGTTTGTCTTAAAAAGTCTTACGGTCCATTTTCAACCAAAACAAGAGTTACTCTTTTTGGAACTTAAGGCAGCAAAAGAAATTCTAAGAGTAAAACATGGCTGTGCTGGACATCAGACTTTACTACCAAAGAGTTGGTTGGGCAGTGGTACCCCAAAATCTTGTGAAATTTACTTATCTCTAAGAAATAGCTTTGGGATTTATAACCAGAAACATAAACTGGCAGTAGTGGGGTGCAGCTTTTTAATGTTCAGTTACTGTAGTCTACTCATCATGTTGTAATACAGAACCCAGAGTTCTTTCCTTTCACATGCAATTTCAAGACTTTCAGAGCTCATTTAGACATTGACTTAACCTTCCTTCATGCAAGTGCACAACAGTCAAGAGTTTAGAGTTGGCAAGTTGTAGCTTTTCTTACAATTGCCACAATCACATGGACACAGTGTCTCTAATTAGGACGCATCCCACAACACATCCCAAACAGATGCTTCACTCCAAGGCAGCAGCTGTGGCAGCCAGAATTGCACTTTCAGCGAGAGTGCTTGTTACAGGATGAAAAAAATTGAAAGCTCTACCAGTAGGCATTTTCAGAGATGGCCAGAAGGCCAGTGCTGATGCACACCTGCAGATGTGACTTCACGACACTAGTGAGAGCGTGCTGTGCTGACGTATGCACGTGGGATGGTTCCCAAGACCAACTCTACGCTACCACACAAGGATGGCTAGAAAAGCTTTTTCCAGCTTCCTTCTGCCTTCTCCCCACCTAGGAAGATATAAAATTCTAAGCTTTGTGCCTATGAGTTGCATTATAAAACTCTATGTTTATGAATCAACTGTTATTATTATTATATACAGAATACAGACCACCTGCTTTGCTCTTCCACACCAATTCAGAACAGGACAGAGCCAGACCTGTAAAGGATGCTTAGAAAAAGTATTTTGACTTCCAGGAGTCTAAATATTGAGTATTCCATCAGGTATTTTTAAGGATCAAAAAAATTCACTGCGTTTAACTCACCTACTCAACGATGATGTTTTCCACCACAGCACTGTTATATTGTCCTCCCACCACTTTGTTTAAACACAAAAGTACTAATGTATCAGTCATGATCTGCAATGTACATTTATTCAAAAGTGTTTTGCCATTTCTCTGTTCCAACCTATAAATAGTCTTCAGGACTCCTCTTCAAACAACAGATATAAATAGCCTAGCTTTTTTTAAACGTGCACGTACCCTGATGAAAACAGCATCTGAAAAATAACATAAACTGCATTTATGTTATCTGTGGGTTTTAATTATTGCAATAGGCAATGAGTCAGAAGTCTGATATAAAATTCTGTAAAACTGAGGCACTGGGCAAACATCAGTGTGGTAACTGCTGATAACATTTGATCAAAGAAGTTTGTCCTGAGAAGAACCCAATGTGCTTACGATAAGCACTCGCCATCCTGAAACCCTGCCTTCCTTCCCAAACCCTGACAAATATTTGCAATTCTAAGTCTCTCACAAGACAGATTTGGAAGTCTCAGCACATCATCATGTGATGCTCAAAGTAGCTTCTGAAAGCAGAATACTCCAGGTATCAGATGCAACTGGAAGAACTATGATTTTAACTACAGCATTATTTTAGGAGCAATACCCAGAGTGCAGAGGGCACACAGGTCCTCGATCTTTGACCTGCAGCCTTATCCTTCTATGATTCTGCCATCTTTGGGGTAATTAACACACTTCAAAGTCTGCATTGTCTCTATATCACTAGGACATATGTTTAAGTCCACTGCATCTGCACAAGCCCATCATTTTACCCTTTCACTATTCCCTTCCTGCAAGCCTTTCACTCTTTGCCAGGCAACTGAAGTATTTAGCCTTTAAAGTATTCCGAGGTCTTCCATTTAAACAGCAAGCACTGGAAACACTAGAAACCCCTGCAGTCCAGCTCTCCATTTGCTCTGTAGGACACCACGTAAACAACCATTGCGAGCTGGGGTATGCATTCTGAGCAGTAACAATCAATCACTAAATAGCAAGTTACAAGTCCCCGTTTGACAGCACAGTTTCAGGAACAGCTAAATAACTATTGCCAGATCTACTAAAAGCTGCAGTCAGCCGTGTGAGATGCTGCCACGGAAGGGGAGGGAAAAAAGAAAAAAAAAAGATATAATATATAAGGTTAAAAAGCAAGAAAACAACAACAAACCCTCCACACACACACGTATGTTCAAACATATTTAAATTTGGAATGCAAATGAACATCTCACTGTTCAATATCTACTCCAATTTTCACAAACCCAAACAATTATAAAGAGCGGTAACGTTAAGTGCTGTGAGAGTGAACACGGGGAGTGCCCCGACCAAACCTGCACTGCCACACAAGCACTGGCTGGATAGAAACACTTTCAGCAGAGAAGGTGTTTGCTTTAGAGCACCAGATAAACGAGCTACTTTGTTTTCCTGAATGCTGTTTTTGTTGGAGGACAGCAATGGATCAGTGAACATGTGATAACAGATGATGTGATTCCAGGATGTCAAAGTGCCCCACAGCGAAGTGGCTTTCAACTTCCTCTTCACATGATCAGATTAACACTCAGGCCTACATAAAAGTTTAGTTTACAAGCTTACTTTTAACCATGAGTTCACACTTTAAAAAAAAATGACTACTTGGACTTTCTCAGGAATAGTTTAGGAAGTCATCCCGCCTCTTCCAGCAAAATTATCCCACGAGAAACCGGATGGGAATTTTTCTCTCTCCCATCTCTCAGACCACAGCTATCCTTCTCTACTTAGCCCCTTTTATTTTATAATTTCTACCAAACTCACTCACATCCTCCTCCTGTGTTTTGATCTTTCTAGAGCTCCCTTGAGCAGCCCTGTGAAGGCTACAAAAGGAATGCAGAACGATTCCTCGTGTGGACATGGTGGACCAAGCCAAGCTGTACTTTGCTTAGGTTGGCAGATATTCCCAGTATTATAAAAACTGCTTTTGCACACAAATATTCAGTTCGTAAGAGTATCTCTCCCTTCATCACCCTTCAAAAAAAAAAAAAAACCAAAACCAACAAAAACCCAAAAAAAAAGCAGCTATCAGTACACCACTCTGCAATGTCTGAGTAATTGCAAAATACTTACAATCCTCTGATATTCCCCTGATATTCAGGAAGCTGCCATTTAGCATCTGTCTGTAATAACCTGCAGGGCTTCTGCGGATAAAGATTCTTTCCCCCTGTGCTTATTACAGATGTTTATGAAAAGGCAATCTTAAACAAGGTCAAATTAATTAATTATGTTTCTACTTTGTATGTCAGATGAAAGGCTAATGAGCAGAGAATTAATTTTTGACAGGAAAACAAATGGGACCACCCCATCCTAATAGAAGAGTAAATTCCTTTAGAAATTACTAGTTGAAAGGCAGGTGTTGCACACTTGCTGTTATTCTCTTTTTACAAGACCAAGTTCCATTCACAAAGCCCAAAAACCATGAAAATTTTGTTTAGTCGTCTATTTTTGTTAAATCTATGTATTTAGAGTTCCTCCGATGGCAAAGAAAAACAGTCCTGAAGAAGAAAAAAGTTCCACTTTACCTCGTTCAGTCTTCCATTCCCCAATTTACAGCAGCTGACTGGAGATAACTGGGCACAACCGAACACACGCCGTGCTGTGTGTGGACCTGGCAGAGCACACATCTTCCTGGGCAGTGACAACTGGACAAGACCCACGTCTGCAACTCACCTTCTGGTGGGCTACTACTTCAAGGTCACAGCAGCAAGAGGCTGCTCCTTATTACGTAGTGATTTAATTTGATACTACCCCTTTTAAATCAAAAATAGCTAATGCTTATCCCAAACCCTGTATTTCTGGAGAAGAAAATAACCCTGAGAGAGCACCTTCTGAAGCAAACTAAGGAACAGGGCTCTCTTTCATAAAAACTGCTGAAAGCAGTATTTGACCAGAGCTCCCAGATTCTTGGGGATCCATAGCTGCTTCTGAGGGTCCTGGAAAGGCAGCTATGGAAAGCAAGCCTACAGGCCTGAATTCAAGTATGTTTATGCACACCACGTAAGAGTTCCCACTACTACAGGAAATTTTTACAGGATCCACAAATCCTATTTGAAAACCACAGATTTAAAACATATCCTCCAGTAAACAAGAGTTTTACTGTTAAATATACCCAGGAAGTTTCTCAAGATCTTTTTTCTCAGTCCATTCACTTTCTTTGGACACAGATTTCTTGCCACTCTGCTTGCCAAAAGGGAAAATATTTCACTACGACCCATACTCTCATAACAAGACACAACTGAGAGTTACTGCCCACAACTGCTATCTGTGGGATGCAATCTGCTCACAGTGGACAGCCCCACTGCCCCCAGCACACTCCGGTCACAACAAAAGGATAAAGAAAAAAAAAAAAACCTTCATGAGAAGAGCTGAAGGACAGTGTAATAAAGAAATACGGTAACACTTACGGTCAAGTCCGTTGATGTATCTCATTGTAATTTCACAGTGCCCCCAAACTGCACTGACTATGGGGTAAAGTTTTTTCCCTTTTAGTCCTCTGAAGGCCACTCCAAGATACTGTCCATCTACCATGAAGCTAAGAGTCCCTTCATCCATATCCAAAACCACCAGTAAGGAGTCTGGGAGTACAAAAGACTCATCCGGTTCCAAAAAGACAGGATACGTGACCCCAGGCTGGTTTTTACAATTGTGGTAGAGTTTGTTGCGTCCCAGATCCCAGCCCCACGACTCGCTGTTGCTACCAACCAGCGACGTGTAGCCCACCGAGTGCAGCGGGGCTTCGGCTGTGGAGACGCCCACCACGGCGTGAGTTCCCCGTTGCCTCGTGGGCCAGTGGATTTGCCAGACGTGCAGGCCTCTCGTGTAGCCAACTTTGCCCCGGATGCAATCTGTGCTTTGGGCAACTGGGTGTCTGTGAAAAGTCAGTTTATCATCTTCCTTTACAAAGATGTTTAAGGAGCGATCTTCGTTGTTCCAAGCGTGTTTGTACTGAACCTCCAGCTTGGCAGGGGGCATATCCAACAGCATGTCCAGTCGCGCCGGCTTGCAAAAATCCGGGCCTCTCAGCTCTCGTTTAACAGGTCTATAAGGGGGCTCCCTCACATCCACAGACTTTATGCTCCCTGAGATTTTCTGGCCCATTGCTTGGCTGCAGATTTACAATGGAGAAAGAGAAGTTGACTTTGGCCCAACGTTACCTCATGAAAGCACTTTTACACCGAGCCAGTGACCCGACAAGCTGACTGGATTTTCTTCTCCTGTTTGGAGCTTTTTAGCAGCAATGTTTTCAGAGAAAAAACGCTCCTGAAAGAAAGCAGAAAGTTTCCAGTTAGTTTAAGAAAGCCAACAGAAAACCCACAGCATAGTTTTAAAGAACTTCTTCTCATCCCTAGGAGTTATTTTAAACACCAGAGCTGACAATTCACCACTTTTTGTCCGGTATCCTCCAGCGCTAAGCAGCCTGCCAGCAGGATACTCCGAGCCCACCGGAGCGCAGACAGTCATTTCCTCCAATTCATAATAGGCTGCAGACATTCCCCACCTTCTGCCCTTCCACCCATTTTGTCTGGCCAAGTTCACAGCGGTCCTGCAGAAGGCAGACACTATTCCCCAGCAACAGTGATAAACTTTATGTTCAGCGGTAGCTTCACTTTCACTTGCGCTTTTGTTTCATAATCGTGGAAATACGCACTGGGTCAGAATGTCCTTTTATTTCTGGCTGTTCTCCTCCCCGCGCCCTGGCGACGCAGGGCTTCAGCTTCTGTGCTGCTATTACAGCAAATGCAGCCAACAGCAAATGGCTGCAAATTTTAAATCTTTGCTTTTAACACACCCTGTCCTTAAATAAAAGAGAAAACAAAAAAAAAAAAAAAGAAGAATTCATCAAGCTTTACTGTTTTTATAAAGGAGTTAAAAAAAAAAAAAATAAATAAGAGAGGGAGGGGTAATGAGGGAAGAGGAGGCACGGAAGGACAAATGAAGAACAGCAATTTCAGTTCTTCAGCAGATTTTTCTATATGGGCAGCTACTACAACCGGGTATTTCTCCATGCTACTGGAGAGCAGGCTATCCCACGTATTCTATATTGCAGTATTAGGCCAATGCAAAGGAGTGAAACACAGCAGGATAAATTAAGGGGAACACTGGGTTTGGAAATATATTCTTTCTCTGCTCCCACAGACAAACATTCTAACATAGCTGGACATGGTCAAAAGCACCCAGGAAACATTGTTTGCAGCCTGAATAAGTCAGATTCATTCCCTTTTAGAGCTCAGGTAGAGCAGAAAGGGAAGCCAAGAATCTCTGAAAGTACTGAAGGCATAAAAATGAAAACAAAGTCCTATAAACTCAAGTGGATGACTGGCATGGGATCAAATAAACTATCTGCACCAGTGTCCTGATTTCAGCTGAGAGAGAGTTAATTATCTTTCTAGCCGTTTCTGTGTTTTCAGATTTGGTACAAAAGGAATGTCAATAAGGCATATTGTTGTAGTTGTTGCTAAGTGATGTTTATGTTAGTCAAGGACTTTTTTCAGCTTCCCACATAAGCTGAGAAGAAGCATAGACAGAACGACAGAACGGCCAATGGAATACTCCATACCATAGATGTCGTGTTCAATATATAAATAGGGGTTGGCCAGTGGGGTGGGGTTGGGAGTCTGCAATCTCTGCTTGGCTCAGGCTGGGCAACCAACTCTCCAAGCAGTGAGGGCAACTTGTATCTTGTATGTTCTTTCACTATTACTATTACTATTTTCCTTTTCCATTATTGTTCTATTAATCTGTCTTTATCTCAACCAATGAGCTGTTTTTTCCTTGCCCCTCCTTTTCTCCCTTCAGGGAAGTAATGTGGGGTGAGCAAGAGGCTGCACGATCCTAGTTGCTGGCTGGGGTTAAACCATGACAACAGCAGACATACTCCCATCTTCTAGCAAATTAAGTGCCAAGCCCAGGAATGCTCAAGTACAGCTGAGGAGACCCACTCTGTTTATTTACGGACAGAGTGCTGAAATGTTTCAAGAAGAAGCAAAAATCACCAGACTCTCAAAAGCCTGAAGAGCCCAGGTGACAACTGGGTTTCATAAAGCACCAAACAGCAGATGGAGCGTAGATGTCTTGCAAAAAAAAATCTTGCAAGACTTGGCAAGTCACAAGTCAGTGTTCTTCCTTTTAAAAGAACTTTTACCCCAGATATACTGTCTCATTGCAAAGATAATTTCTGAAAGAAGATGAATAAGAAACACACACTTAAAATAAGAAAAATAAATAAAAAGAGAGCTCTAGGAAAACAACACCCCTAAAGTTATTGTCCAACCATGTTTTACAAGTGAATAAAGTCCTTACGCTATTTACAATGGCCAGTAGCATGTAAAGTGTACGTATTAAGTCTGGAAATAAAACAAAGTCTGTGTTATATGAAAGCTTTCTTTCAAAAAAAATATAAGTTAAAAGTTGATTTCCAAATTCATGTGACAGTTAAGTTACTGTATAAAAATATTATTTTCTGGGGGCTGGTCTCAGATAGGTATATGTGCACACCCGAGCACCAAACCACCACCTCTTGGCATTAAACTTTAATCTTTAAAATCAAAATCAAACATAAGCTCCCAAGTTCCTCACACCACACTTATAGGAGGATTCAGAATGATTCACAAGAGCTGCTTCTCACAGAAACACTACCACAACCTGGAAATCACCCTGTGTGAAATCAGCTTGAATGATGCCCCCTTACTTCTTTCCAAATCACATAAAAAGAATCTGAAAGTTTAAATAGTAATTATATTTAACTTGATGTCTGCCACTTCCACTATTGCAGAAGCACTACTAGGTTGTTTCAAAGGTGTGATGGCAAATTTTGCCCAACAAATCAAGTTCAATACTTGATTCCACACAATAAATCCCAGGGGAAATGAAATACCGATGCTAATATACATACAGGGAGGCAAAAGGGGTGTCATCAGGTAAGCAAGCTTTCCTAGGAGGATACATGCTCAAGGATTGGGTAATTCCTTTTAAAAAGGTGCTTGATTATTTGAGCTTGAAAGAAAAATATGAAAAGGGAAAAATGTCAGATGTTCAAAGGGAATCCCAGTGATTTTTCTATGAGATTTATCTCTACAGACCTTTGAAAATTTACTCTTTAAAGCACAAGACAACTGCCATGTCCCTGTCAGGGTGCTGAGGGGGAGGCGGCCAGGGAAGTCCTCAGCGCATCCTCCTGTATCGCTTCCTAATCACATGAGAAACTCAACTTGGCACAGAGGTTTACCTGGCAAATCACCAAGAGATTATAAACAAAGTGACTCACTTGGCAAGCCACAGGCAAACATTCTTCCTAATGTGCCCCAAACTGTAACATAAATAGGCTGCTAATAGGTAGATCAGTAACTCAGAGGAGTAAAATGCGTCATTCTAAGTACCTTGATACACGCAGACCTGTGCCTGTACCCCAGGATGTGCTTAGTAAGTACTTTGGTTTGAAACTGTATCTTACAATATCAGGCCTTTCTTTGTATATGGACATTACCACATAATTTAATTATATAATGTAACATTTTGCCGAAGATTTGTACAGACATAGGACTGAACAACAAAGTAAAAATCTTACAGTTCCCGATGCACTCAAGATGCAGCAGTTCCTAAGCAGCGGTGCAGCTCAGAAGCTGCCTTCCAGCAATCAAACACTTTGTCCCACTCACTGTCCCATATTACACCCTCTTACATCCTAGTTCTGGGGAGCTGGGAGGTGTTCTCAGCTTCTGTTAAAAGGCCAGCTACAGCCACACTAATCTCATTCAACTATTAGTGGACTTGAACAAGTAAATGTAAAAAAAGCCAACGTTTAATCGTTTGTACGAGCACACCAATAAAGGCATAAGGCTGTGCTGGCTGTGATCCGAGCTCTCATTGCTGGTCTTCAGCAGCAGCTGACATGAAAACTTTGTATGAGGAGGCAGCGAGGGGTTGCAACACACACCTCCAGCTCATAACCCACGCAACATTACTGTCAGCTCCACAGGGAGCCACTCAGGCAGGGAGTCCTCCTGGCAGCTCAGGACAGTCCTGTTGGTTGCCTGCAGGAGTGACCTGTCTCAAAGCTAAGACCATCTATCTCCTTTTCTTGTCTGTACCCTGTCCATTTAGACCAAGCAGATGGCAGAGACCCACACTGAGGTGAGAAACCAGAGGCACAACCTTGTCCTTCACCCTACCAGAAGCTGCTGTTGGAAAAGCCCATCTCCACTGATAAACATGCTCTCCCTACTTCCATTCTTCCAACACAGAAGCCTCAGAAACCCCACGCTCACACCATCCCTGTCAGGATCTCCAGGCAGCTCCTCCTCACGGAGTTACACAATTCTCACCCACCAGTGGCTGCTAGGAAAGCCAAGCACGAGGCTCGCAAGGGGAACGGAGTGACTATCCATTCATTTGGCAAAAGGTGCTCCAAAGCGGCCTCCTGCCCGCAGGGCTGCTCAGCTACACCACACAGCAAGGGTAAAAGCTGTGGGCCCACCTGAAAGGATGGAAGATTTTTCCTTTCAGCTTACGTTCTATTCAATCCATTCACAGAAAAGGTTGTAGAAACTTACAGAAATTTACATTTACATTACATTTACAGAAATTGGTTGTAAAGCCTTCTCACTGTCTCCTTAGTTAATAAAAACTTGCCAAAACACAGCGCTGTCATTCAATTCCTGTGACTTTTTGTAATCTTGTACTACTTAGAGAAACTTAAGATTTCCTTGCCTGTATCTTCTCACTAGATGCATATATATTCTGAAATTAAAGGAACATGCATTTTCACTCTATAGTTTTGCTTTGAATTTTTTCCCAAACTTTGCTCTTCCAGTAATTTCAAACCACTACAGAAGTTAAGAAATAAGAAAATATTTCAATCTGGTTTAATATATATGACCTCTCCATTATACTCATTTAGTGACTACAACTGAACCACCAAATTTCAGCAGTTATCCCTATGATAAAAGGTATTTTGTGGAAAAGAAATCTAGCGTTTTCATAGGAAGAAAAGAACCACACGAGTATACTCCTGTAGCAACTGAAAATCTCTGGTTGAGAAGCCTGTTAGTTTTTGTAACCTAAATTATTTCTGTCTCACAGCTTCACATTCATGCCACGCTTTGTCAGGATACGATGATTAGATTAAACACACTGTACAAGAATAAGCCAACTCCAAACAGGAAAAGTGTGTCAACATCGCTCAGTAGTGTCCTCATGCAGACTGCCAAAATATTTAGGGAAATTCTTCACAACAAAAGCACAAGTTATACTTACCGGAGAAAGGCTTGCTGGGAGATCACTTTGCTGTAATTAAATAGGGTGCATTTTTTAACAATTCGGTATGTTGGCATCAGTAAAACATAACTGCTGATAAAAGAAACATGCTTTCTGCAAAGTCAGCTTCCAGCATTCATAGTTATATTTCCCTCCGGATTATCAGGAACTAGACGTGCAGAAAGCTTGAAAAACCATGCGTGAGAAACGACCCCGCATAAATGCCATTCCAAACTACAGTAAGAACGTGTTAAGGTTTAGGTTAATTCTGCTAAATTGACACTTACGAAAGAAGGGAGAAGCAAGGTGAGTCCCGACTGACGATACTGATCCGTGAAACTGTCTATCAGGAAAGGCAGGGAAGGCGATCCCTCTACCAGCATTTCCCATTCTTTCTGCTATTGACCCTCGCTGGGTTTTTCCCTTCCTGCAGCCAGAGCTCGCTGCCACCTCTCCTGGGCTGTCACCAGCAAGCAGGGACTCCTGAACACTAAGAGATTTGCAACAGGAGGCTCTGAACCAAGGTCTCTTCTCCACGGGCACCAAAATTGTTCATTTCCCAGATGCCCGAACAGAATCAATACCCTAAGTGTTTGAGTGCTCCCAACCTAACCCTGGTGCTAACGTCTCCACGGGAGGAACGGGGAGAAGAAAAACACCAGCTCTGCTGTGCTGGGCGAGGGTTTATAAGTTCAAGAACAAGGATTTTTACCTCCACCCATACAATGTAAAGGCACGAGGCCCAGTATCTCTCAGCTATGTTCCCAGTGTGCAAACAGCTACATAACCATGACAACACTGGTTTGAGGGTGAATGAATTAAGCGCATTTTTGGCACCCTAAAAAGATTGGCCAGCTTGGATTCAACTACAGATCCTGGTATCCAACATTGTTGATTTATTGCCCATTTTGAACAATGTTGGCTTTCTTTGTCAAACTGGGAATATACAGTAACAATGCAACCAGCCAAAAATGCTTGGATACTCTCAACTACCCTGTGCTACAGATAAAATTTTATGTTCCGTGCACACTTAGCAGATGACATTTAACATGTGGGATGAACAATGCAGCAGTAAGTCATGACTCCTTCAGTTCCTGAAAGGAATGCAAATCCTGAAAATCCCAAGGACATTCCTCCGTAAAGGGTAACTTGTTTTGTAACGTTACAAAAATGTAATTGTTTCAAAATTCATGATAAGCTTGTTATTAAAGTAGACTGTGCATTTAGCTGTTTGGAATTAGAATAATCTGAAATACCACACCATCTGTACCACCAGAGTTAGAAGCAGTTTAGTCATATGATGAAGAATTCAAAAAGAATCTTGAGTAGCTACAAATACAGTGGAATGTATATTTTAAAATACTTCCATCTACTGTAGTTTGGAACTGAGCTGATTTGAGGTTTTGGGCTGGTTTTATGCCTTCCATCTCTCTGCGTGTGTTTCTGGAATTTGACTCTCTGGTACTGAAAGTTGATTTTCAATGCAAACTTTTATATTCTGAAGAAACATGAAAGATGACAAAAACCCACTTAGATTCTGTAAACAGATTTTTTGCATAATGACTTCTCAGTCAGTATACAGCAATGTAACTTGAAAGACAAATATGGTAACATAATACAATAATTTTTTTTTTTTGTTTGTTTTAATATGTAAGTACGTTTTAAAACAGCTCCACTGCAGTTCTAAAGTTACTGAAAGGAAACATTTACTTTCTTTTCAGGGTATTTAACAGGAATACGCATGTGATTCCACAATTACCATGAGCTTACAGATGTTCCAGCTGCTACATCCTTTCTACCACCCCTTCCTATTCATTCTGCCCTTTTGTCTCGCAGCCACCTGCATTCAAATGGCCTTGAGAGGGGTCTGCCTCAGAAAACTAAAGTAGGTAAAAATCTAGTATTTTATTTTGCCTGGTGATTTTCAGGTGGGTAAGCCCTCTGATCTGGCACATCAAACGGTCATGTAAACACTTGCTCTGGCGTATGGAAAGGGAGAGGGAAAAAAAAAAAAAGCTGAAAGGCAGAGCCAGATATTTAAGCAGCAGCCCAAATTGTGCAGCAAATTTCCACAGTCACTTCAAGCTGCCCTAAGGGGCACAGCTGAACTTCATGTCTAAATTCAGTACAGTCATGAGCTTCTGCTTGCATCTTCCTCACCCTTCTGGCACGAAATGATGCATCTTTCATCCCTCAGCCACCCCCCTGTTACAGTAAATACCTTCCTGTCTTTCCTGAATGTCTGACACAACCATTCCGAATATTCAAGCGTCAGTGTTACATTAAAATAGCAA
This sequence comes from Calidris pugnax, assembly GCF_001431845.1. NCBI lineage: Eukaryota > Metazoa > Chordata > Aves > Charadriiformes > Scolopacidae > Calidris > Calidris pugnax. The sequence goes on along the minus strand of NW_015091280.1, from coordinate 3,277,036 downwards.
ATTGACACATGAAAAAGGCTTAACACTAAATTAAGAATTATGTTTTCAGCTCTACTTCACATTTTACAGGATCATTTACCATTTTACATTTCTATTCAGCCGTGCTTCACCAAATAACACCTATAATACCAATAGGTGTCAGACCACATGAGATTTAAAACCCAAAGAATAATTAAGTTCTAATATTGCAGTCTCTCTCCGGTCATTACTACTTTTCACTGGTCTAATATCTCTTAGGTAATTTATTTTACTTGTATCTCTACAGCTTTGTAGAGGATCAATACCCCTACAACTTCAGTTTCAAAACCAGAACATTCACTAAATGATGACTATGAGGGCTGAATACCTTCCCACTACCTTTCTCTTGCTGTAATGTACAGTGGAGCCAGTTGGCCTTCAAAAAGACAGAAAAGCTAGAAAGTCACAGATGAAAAAGACTCCTGGAAAGCACCACTCCTTATTCTAGCCAGCAGCAAATCCCAGGGGACGTGCCAGAGATGATCCCTGAGCAGACTGTGGGGAGGTACAAAGCTGGTAGAAAGTGCCAATCACACAGACGAGAGCCCCTCTAGCTTAACACAATTGTTCACCAAAACTTTATTGCAACTGCAGAAACTGTAACAACACGCTCTAGTGATTAGTTCAAGGTTCAGTCACAGTATTATACATGTTAATGTATTCCAAGCCCGTTGAGCCTTTGTAAATCATCACGGAGCCCAGGTCTATACCTGGTTTTCTTGGGGCAGTATCATGATGAGGATGGGGATAAGGAGGAACACCCATTAATAGCAGCTCTTCTTTTTTAATCACGAGGCTGCTGTAGACTTACCAGACTCTACAAGAGATGGGTCTACTCTGACAGTGCCTGTCTGTACGTTCTGCAGTCAGTGCATGAGTCGAGTGCTCACCCTCTCCACCTTTTTGTCTACAAAAAGACGTTCACTAACATCTTAAAATCCCTTGGAATGGCCGAACTACGTTTGTCCTCAGCTCAGCTGCAGCAGCCCATTAGAGGCAGCTCCTGATCTGACCTGGGTGGCTTTAATACTCCCAACGGTGCTGCCAAACTCCAGTGACAAAAACATATTATGCCTCTGGCCAAACACAACAGACAAGAGTTGACAATACTCTCCCCCCCTGCAGAAAGTTGAACAGACTCACAAGAAGAAGATGCCCAAAAAGGCTGTCTCCGACAAGCCGCGGGTGATCTGTTGCAGGGGAGCCACAATCACACACAGGGCTCGGGGCCATTCCCTCCCTTCAGGATTGCGTGGGGAGAGGGAGAGGGCAGGGCTGGAGGGAACCCAGCCATTGTGCTTGCACAGACATGTAGAAGATAAATACACGAGAACAAGTTCGATCCTGAACAAAAGCTTATTCTTTTGTTTAATAGGAAAATAGGCTTACACAATCACGCCATCTGCATCCCTCCCAACCCTTCCCCTTTAACTATTCCAGTCAATAGCCACATCGGCCAAATTTGACACCACAGCAGCAGGCTCAAAGATAACTATGTTCCTACAGCAGGGGCAGCTGGGGAGAGGACAGACATCGTGGAAGTGACCCCATGGAAGACCAGGCTGGGCTACGAATTCATATCTTGTCAAAGAACCCAGAAGAGAATGACCTCACTTCAACGCTGCAACTGCCGGCAAAGTGTCCTAAAGGCTCCAAGTTAAGTCAGTCACAAGACACAAACCCAGGAAGCAATGCTTCATTAGTCCTGCAGTTTCTAACACGACTTCTTTTAAAGAGCAGAAATTCAGTAAATGGACTTTATCTATCTTAAGGAAGCGCATCATCACAAATACAGATGATTTTGTATCTCCCAGGTGAGGCGACAAATGAAGTTACACGCAGCTTTTGAGTGCTAACAATAAGACAAACCAACTTCCTGTTAAATAAATGTTTCCTCAAAGAAACCTCAACGCATTTTTTTTAAGCAACAGCAATGAATTTCATCTGTCTTAAACACACGCCTCTGCTAAAGCCCATCTGTCAGAAGAAAACAATTGCACAGACAAATGAGGATGATGGAGAAAGTAATATCATAGAAACAAACCGCCTGAGCTCCAAGCAACAAAATTGATTTTCCTTATGCACATAAAAGCTTTCCCATTTTACAGAGTAGTATTTTCGTTTGTGCTCGCTATTAATTTAGGAAATAGGGCACTTGGTAATGTAGAAGAGGCTGGGAAAGGCCACAGGGACTTACAGAGTTGAAGATTTACAGCCAGTTATGTCCCCACATCAAGAGCCTGTGGCTCCTCCTGAAGACACAAGGGAGCCTTGGTGAGAACCCAGGATGAGTCTCAAAGTGGTGAAGGCTACATGGAATGTTTTCTTTCTGGATCTTTCACTGCCCTAGCTAGAGCCAGACTAAGCGGAAAGGCTGCCTTTTCAAACAAACAGTGTTCTACAGAGAAGAAGTATCCCAGACTCTTCCCAGTGTTAAAATCAGGGAGGGTCTCCAACTAGGAAAAGCCACGGTGAAACAAGTTGCTGCTCTGAGTAGCATTTCCATCTCTTTACTACTGACCTAACACTGCATATCCTAGAAGAATTTCATGATACAAGTGCCAACAATTCCAGGTATTTTTGACCACAGGAAAGTGCTTTAAAAAGCCCACACCAGACTTCCTAATAGAGGTATGGATAAAAATAAGTCAGCTTTGTGCCTACCTTCAGGAGTCTCAACACAGACTACAATCTCTGAGCTCAAACACAGCTCTGCACTTCCTAAAATAACTTCACACTGAAGTTCCCACTGCTAAGCATTCTATGCTAATTCCATACAGAATTTTCTTTCAAGTGGAATTTTATTTGTAACAGTTAATTGCAATCACATATAATTCTTTGGTGCATTGCAGGAAAAGGGGCAAAAAAAAAAGACTGAAAATTATTTGGAAGAAAATTGTACCAGGAAGCAAGTTTTGAGGAGACTGAAAAGATACTAGTACTCAATCTCTAGGTGTACTGTCACGGAAATAAAATAACTGGCATCACATTCTGAAAGTCTTGCGAAAGCTACATAAAAATGAACACACTACAATTAATCTTTGCACAACCCCCCTTATTCAATATTATTGCAAAGAATCTTCAAGACACCCTCTGAATTTGCCAGACACTGATTGTCCATTAACTCAGGCAGGCTGCTGCTTTGCCCTGAAGAAAAATAAGTTGTCTAACTTTGGATCAGCAGGACTACACACAGAGAAAGCACATTAGTAAATACAACAGGTATAACATAAAAACCAAATAAATAAAAATAACTAATGTTCAGAGTTCTTAATTCTGGAAAAACAACTGAAACCCTAGATTCCATTGAGATACACAGACTACCTTGATAACCAGCACAATAAAGAATGAAAATAACATTTAGAATTGTCTTTAAAAGTAAGGGACTATCTCTAGGAAACAAAATAATAATAATTATTATTATTATTACAATTTTCCCATTGAGTTGTAAAACCATAACACACTCAATATAGCCCACATTCCCAAACAAATCTGGGAAAATTATTCTTTTTTCACCTTTATCAGAGCTAGACTTGGTTTTGTTTACCACATCCTTAATAAGAGCAGGACAGAACTGAATTAATACAAACATCCTTCCAGAATCATTCGACATCTAACCAAGGTATTCACATCAGCATAAATGCAAATTTGCGTTTATCAAGCAAACTATGGTTTACTCATTGCAACAGACTTGGAAGTCACATACAAACTACCTCACTCAGTTAAACGTAAAACCACGCTGGATACTGCACAAACACTACAAACTGCTTCAGTAAAGGAAAGCCAATCCTGTGGCCAATAGGTTAAGAAAAAAGAGTATCTAAAGATACCAGAAATATGAGGGTTTTAAGTTTCAAGAAGTCTTTCAAAAGACAAACTGACATATGCTTTTCCCAGAAGCATTGTACAGACATGGAAATTGCTAATAGAATCATGGGATCAAGAGCAGTTGTGCATTTTAATATTTATCATTAACTCTATTACAGCTAAGACAGATCAAAAACAAACCCAGGTTTTAAGAAAGTAATTTTTGCAGAAGGGAAGTTAAATGGAGCGTTAAAAAGCAGAAGTTTATGATTGCTTCTAACTACTTGAAGAATCTCTCTCATGAAGTGATCTTCCTCCACAGTGAAGGAATGAGAAACAGGTATTTTCCATTTCCCTGCATATCATCTCCATCACAGATTTATGGTAAAGAGCTTCTTTCTGCTACAACCCTGGTCCTTCCGGTCTCCCTCTCCTTTCCAGCCCTTCCTCCCCTCCTTTCTCTGCAACATCCCATTGTCAGCTTTTTTAATGCTGGAAACCACATGTGGTTGCTTAATCATGCAGCCTTCCTAACGGACTTAAATTTGTTCTCATATTAGGATTCAACTAGTCACAAAAAGCTGAAACATACCCAAAATAATTACAATTAGGCAAGACTGGCTTATAAAGGCTAACTGGCTTTCATTAGTCATCAAGACATAAGATTCTACAGCAAGCTCATCTCATTGCATAACAGGAGGAAAGACTTTGTGTGTTGCTGTTTTCTCTTCTTCTTAAGAATGAAGGCTTTGACTCTCCCCCACTGACAGAGCTCTTTACCATGTGAGTCTTCTTGACCATCCTCCAGAGGCTTCACCACAACTAATCCCTGGTGGATGCTGCTCCTATTTTCTCCACAGGCACTGGGCCACTCCAATTTCTGAAAGATCACTTGTTTCCAAATTAGAAAAAATCAGCTGCAAATATTAACCAGACCCCACAGGTGGGATTCACCTAACTAAATTTAGATTCTATGATGCAGATGAGCTCATCACTAGGATAAAATTAATCACAGAATCACAGAATCTTCTAGGTTGGAAGGGACCTTAAAGATCATCTTGTCCAACCGTCAACCTAACTGACAACAATAGACACCCACACAACAAACAAGGAGCATCATCACTAAACCATACCTCCCAGCACTACATCAACCCGTCTTTTGAACACCTCCAGGGATGGTGCCTCCACCACCTCCCTGGGCAGCCCATTCCAATGGCTGAGAACCCTTTCAGTGAAAAAATTTTTCCTAATATCCAGCCTGAACCCATTTTGCAATGGACATAAATCTTCCACGCAATTAGAAGTGAAAACAGTGAAAGGAACTCATCTCATATATTTCCAGAACCAACATAACAAAACATTTAATGTTCCCCTCCTAATCAACATTGAGAAAGGGGGAGAAACCAATGCATATATTAGGCCACCAAAAAATGCTCGGACATTCCTTTCATTTTTTAGTATCTTTTAAAGATATTTACCTCCAATTCCACAGCAAAGGTTCTGAAGGCCAGTACAGCCCACCTGGCAATGCTGGAAAGAGAAAGGTCACACAAGCACACTCAACCACCACCTTTCAATAGGTAGCAGATACCTAGTTCAATCCCAATCTACAGACTCACCAGTAATTATCAAACCATTTATGTCACAATTTTGATTATTATATTATAACCAAGGGGAGGATAAAAAGGTAACAGTAGTATCAGGGTCTTTTCTGAAATTCTTGACAGAAAAAAAACCCAACCAGTTATAAACACAGATTCCTATTTCCAAAGCTATTGCATGGATTTAGAGACAATCTATGTGAGACACTGAGACACCACTATTCCTAAGACTGAAAAAATACTTCTATTTATTCACAAAACGGTTCAAAATAATCTATGGCTACATACCAGTGGAACTGAGGGCATGTTCCTGCTGGAAGGGCAAGCCAGAACCAGATGGAAAGACCTATCATTTGGAAATCCACAGTTTGTTGGGCCAGCAGCTAAAAACATGGAAGATGAGCCACACAGAGCTCCAGGCTGCTATAATAGCCAGAAGTCAACCCTAGGTTTGCGCTGCGGTAGTTACTAACTGGCAAGCTCTCTGGTACCATCAGGTTTCATGTCAGGCCACTTTTCTGTGCTCTGAAAAATAGAGGACACTATAACATAACCATTCTTACTCGAAAGAGAGAAAACAGCCTCAAGGAAAGCAAACAGAGAGAGACGGATGGCAACCCTGTGCTACCATCTAACTTCCCTATCTAATATCCCTATCTCTATTCCCTATTTAACACTGTGGGTGGGAAAAAGGATGTACCAGGTTACCCAGTGAGGGCACTGATGGTACAACTAAGAAGTTTAACTACGCTCCAAAGTGGTCTCTCAGAGCAATTCCTTTGGCTAGGAACCACTGCCTTAAAATAATGGTCTGGAGAATACAAGAACAGTCACTTGATCAGCAACTGTAGGAGGAAGAACATTCGGTGAACTGTGCTACAGCTGCAGCCAACACAGACACTCAAGAGACAGTGCACCTTCAAATGCTTTAACTGGAACAGTGCTCTTGAAGAAAGAATCCCACGTATAAAGTCTTCTCAGTTGCTGCTTTGGTCAGGCTCTACCATAGATACACCAGCTGCCCCGCTCAGGTACCAGAGGGCAGCATTCAGAGCTGACCTTGCACTACGAAACACAGCTCTGGAGTAAAAGGCAAAAGGAAATAAAAGGCCTCGCTCTTCTCTATTGAGGAAGGATTCATAGTGATCTAAGCAGGGGAGAACTTTCAATACTAATAGAAAAAAAAAATAAGGTAGTCAGTCTCCATTCAGTTGTGCTGTGCAGAAATCACTGTGATTTATGACTTCTGCCTAGATCCAATTGCAGAGAGCAGAAAACCCACCCCTGTGTGTGCTCCTCATACTAAGCACACACCATCGCGTGTCTCGGCAAGACACAGGAGCAACCAAGGCTGCCTGCTTTACACAGACAAAATATTAAAGGAATTAATTCCTAAAGCAACGGGAATATACTACATGGGAGAACTTCCAAATCACAAATTCCGCTTCTTTAAGCTAAGCTGCTTAATCAAGTTAATTGAAGGAATTAAGAAAGCATCTGGAGAAGAACACATTCACCAACCAGTCTCTCGCCACTCCTGATCTTGTGTTACTTTTTCTGGGCACAAGTTCCCCGCTGGCACAGCACAATCTATCATCAGCCATTACGCTGATTACCAGCCATTAGTTTTGCTAAGTACAAGCATGAAATTTAAACCTACTTTTGTTATTTATTTACAAGCTATTCACGTACTGGATATGAAGCAACTATATAATGCTTCATGTTAACAAGAGAAGCGTAGCTGAATATTATGACCAGTAGGAGTAATAATTCTCTTCACAAAACATTGTTTACGGGATTTTTTCTTTGGCAAGATGAGCAGGAAGTTTACACTCTTTAAAAATACAACTGATGAATATACAGTAGGGGAATGGGTAAGAACCCATGAGAATGACAAGTTTTAAGTATCAGTCCCATAAATATAAAATTCAATTAAAATGTCATTCTAGAAAACACTGAGGACAGAGTTCGGATTCTTACACTTCCCTGCTATTAAGGCAGAGTGATTAAAATGAAAGATAATCCCCTTTATTTCAAAAGCTAATTATTACATGTAATAAAAATTTCTTCTTGCACCATAAGAGACCCAAACACAACAACTGAATTCTACCATCAACCCACGCATCTTTGCTGCAATACAGCAACTGCTTGAGTTCTCCCTTACAGTTATATTTATACAATAGCCTATGAGGCTCAGCTTTGATTTCAGCATACCACATCTCTTACCACTTAGGAAACCAAACACAGAACAGCTGTGGAAGCAAAAACCACTACATGCAAATATTCAGATTTAAAAAAAAGAAAAGCACAAGCAGAAAATCCATTGTGAAGACCACTTCAGTGGGAGCTCTGTGCTGAAAGCTGCACTAAAACGCCAGTTCCACCTCGGTGTGAGGATATCCAGAGGAAGCATCCCACACACATTTTTCACAACGGGTGTCAAGAGCTGCCTGCTCTGCAGAGCTTAGTTGCCTGAATGAGTTTAGTGCCCAAGTTGTCTAGACTGCCAGCATTGCTCTGGAGGAGCTGAGCTGCCTGCTACACTCACTACTATGTCTCCTGCGTTGCTAATTCAGACATCTAAACTTAGATGCCAGATTTAGGCAGTGGTTTTCTCACTCTTTCCAATACCCAAAATGAAAAGAAAAATACTTCTGCTTTAATTCACTATCTTCATCCATTTGCAGAAGCAAACAGGGTATCAGGCTTCCACACACTGGAATTATGTTACACTGACGATCAATCAATCTCAGCAACCCCTAGCTACAGGGAAAGAGATACAGTCTCCCCCCTCAGCTCCTGAAGAGCTGCACACCAGGCAGCATCCACTACTAAGTCACACTTCTGCCCAACCTCAGGCTTAGCTCCCCCAAGTTCAAAACTATTTCAGACCAGGGAAAACAAAGTCTAAAAATAAAGGGAAAGGGTTGGCTTTTGTATTCATTAAGATTTCCTGCTCACACACCTCCTATTAGCAGGATGTGGATGGAGTACAGCAGTAAAAGCTAGCTCATCAGTCAGTCACATGTCCCCAGAGTGTTGATACGTTTCAGCTTGAATTTCCCCTGGGTGTCTTCTTCCAGCAGTTAAACTGAGATGGCCTGGCACATATGGATTTTTTCTTCTCTTGCACTATCATTCAACGTTGCTAGAAAGAGGTGCAGATGAGTAAAAATAAACTTGATTCTTGTTACAGGCTCTAAGAGTAGGAAACGCAAGCCAATTATCAATGCTTTAAGTGGCTCACTGGAAAAAAAAAAAAAAAAAAAAAAAAGGCAAAAAAGAGCAAATTGAAGGACCAGGACCACCACATCCCTAGACATAAATTCAAGGCAGCAGCCTCACACACATTCTCCCATCCCGCCGCAGCTTACTGAGGTGAGGGAAAGTATGTTACCACATCAGTGCTGACTTCCCACCAGAGTCTGAGCATCACAGAAGTATCTGGCAACAACTCTGACACCTCACCCTGCCTACTAAGTCTATTTCCACTCCCAATTTCATTTTTAAATCCTGATGAACACTTAAGCTTAGTCCCTTTCATAAATGAATCACCTTTTCTCCAGGTGCACCTCCAAGAATTCGTCCTGTTGAATGTTCCTCTCCTTCCCTCCTCCCGTTATGTCCATCCTTCAGTACGCAGCTACCGGGAGAGTTATTGTACAGGCAAGTCTCTCTGCCCTTCCTTCCCTCCACCCACACACTTTGCTTCACATACCGTTAATATGAACGTTAAGAAACTTAAGAACACCCAGTACACACTCCAGGTCTCATGCTCATGCTTGTTTAATATATCTCGTTATATTTAAACCTCAAAGGATGAGATAGGATACATGTTGTAACAAATCCTTCCTGAGCACATTCTCACATCTTTGGTAGAAGATCATTGCGCTTACAACACTGCATCTTAGTCTAAACAAGCCATCAATGAACTAATTACGTGTAAGATTTTCTAGACTGCTGGAAACAGTTACGTCAGCACTGACCAAAGTACAAAGGAACCTCTTTATTTCATGTTTTAATCATTTTAAATAATCAGCAGCTTCAATGCATTATTTGCCTTTGAATACCAAAGATGATAGAAAACACACCCTTTTTATCTTGCAACATCAAAACCAAGGACTGCATAAATATTTAGCGAATGATCAGTACTCTCTTAATTAGAAGTGAGAATATCACAGTAAGAATTACCCAGATGTTAATAGCATCAGAGACTGACAATACTGAAATGCAGGGACACAGTCAACAGCTGGCACAAACCCTGTCACACCAACACGCAGCGATGCAGTCAAAATGAGGTGGGGATGGCAATGTTTGCTGTCTTTTACACACTTTGATGTGTCATCATCTTGAGTTCAAACAACTTCTGTCAGCTCTGACAGGCTCAACAACAGTCTTCAATGACAACATGGAAAATCGTATTTTGGCTTTTTTATGCTACATCATAATTTATGAAAGCCAAGGCAACATAATGCAACTAAACCTCTTTGCAAGGTCACAGCCCCAAAATAACCACCTCGCTGCTGTGCTCCACAGACAGGGACTTTGATACAGCATGGGATGAAACCATCAAAACTCAGAATTTAATTTATCAACCTAGGGGCACGCTGCTGCTTCTTTGCTACGCAAAGGGTAAAATAATGACCCCGCTGAAGTGAAATAACTGGAGCCCAAAAATATTCCCAGGGCCTTGAAAAAGTTCAGCAAGTGCAAGTGTCACACACTGAGGTCCTCAGCTTAAGCCCAGGCAGACCAGTGATAAACCCTGGGGAACAGACACTCGATTCCCTATGCAAATATGTCACACAAATCTGAAAAAATATCTACAAGTCGATCTTTTTACAGGTTAAATAAGGATAAACTTTGAAGATAACCAACCAAATGGAGTAGTTAAATTTTAATTTTAATGGGCTTTTTTTAACCTCAACTAAGTGTCTCTTTCCACCAGAAAAGCAAATAATACAACACAAACAATGCCATCAAGAGCACATTTCAATTTTAACTCTTAAATCCCCAGGCTAGCTACACTGCATTTTAGGATCATTTTTCACTCAAGCCAACAACTCACATAAACAAAGTCAAATAGAGGATACAGTACAAAATTATATGCAATGACATCATTGACCAAGGAATACTAGCATGAGCAAATTCATATTTGAACTTTATTTTAAAGCAAGTATTCACTTCAAAACACCACAATGATTCTGCTGCCAAAAGCACACGACAACCTTTTGCAAGGAACACAGCAGAACTTACTCTGGAAACAGAGTCTAAAATATTTAGCTTGAAAAAACACAGATTGTTCTATATGTCCAAGCTACCCTTAAAGTAATTCTCAAAACAAGAAACCTTTTATAATTTAGCTAGTAACTTACAAAATAGCTAAAGCTCCGAATTTAAAATGCTCTTCACCCAACACCTAATCCAACTATTTCCTTGGCTACACATAAGTGTGACTGTCACAGCATTTTCTCACCTCTGAAGCAATACAGTCATCATTGACACAACTGTGCATTCTGTGGCTTTTATCAAAAATAGTTTAATTATTAAATAAGCTCAAGATTTTGGGGAACAGGTCAGTGTTCAAAGATAACAGCCAACTTTCTTCCAGCTTCCAACTTTCTGGACCTCCCTAATTAAACTATTATTCAGAATATTTTTAAAGAAAAACAAAAAAACCGAACTCATAGATCATGCCTCCAGCTACCATCACCACTTAGGGATTTCTGTGGACAGCACATTCTCAGTATTAAATGTAGCACTGACATAAATACTTTGTGCAACAAGGCTTTCTTTTAAAATTATGAACTCCAATATCTACTGAAAAATGTAGCCCTCCACTGGAGGGAATTTATTTCTACATTCATTGAAGAAAAGATGTAGGAGAAACAGTAAAAATTAAAGGACAATTGAGTATCTAAACCTTTCAGCAGTTTTGAAAAATCCCACCTTTTTCCATGCCTAAAGCAAGCGCTCTCACATGATTAATGCCCCCTTGAAAGAGCAATTTTAAACAAGCCAAATTTTAAACACCACTTTTAACAAAGGCTACTGAATTTAAAAAGAAATGGAAACCGCATTGCTCAGACTACAGAATATTGCAGTTTAATCACAAGAAAAACAAAGTCACATGAGGCAGTTGCTGCTGCTGGGTGTAGGAGCTTGAATGGTCTCTAGTGGCCTCACTTCTCCCCCTCACACAGAGCTTTGCTGCATTCAGGTACAAAGCAGAAAAACCACTAAAGAAATACAATAGCAAAGTGCAAGTCAGCAGTCCTACTGTAGTCCTTTATCGTAGCCTTGAGACTCAGATGTCCCAGGCTGTCACCAGAAGCCACCCCGCCAAGGGAAGGTTTCAGGAGACAGAGCTATTGCAGTTCAGAGGTTGATTAGGTTCCAGGGAATGGACCAGCTTGTGCAAGAAGAAAATCCTCATTCTTCTGCTGAAACAGTATCAACATGGGCAATCTTTTTTCTCTCTCTCAGAAGTCCTTTGAGAGATCTTCTTTGGGAGTTGTTAACGTAGAAAGGGACAACCCAGTCTAACAGAAGACAAGTGCGCGCCAGACTTTGATGACAGGTAAAATGAGAAAAGAACGATGAGCTCTTGGAAATGCACGTATTTAAATCAAGAAAACAAACTCAACTAAAGAGTCTGCTGCACAGCTCTGAAAGAATTAGTTTGCAATCAGCTGAAAGATGGATTTTCTACATTGCCGCGCTTTGCGCTGCGCACCAAATCATACTTGTCACTTCAGCCTCTGACAAATCCTCCAAGATAAAGTTGCTAAGTCACCCGGGCTCTGCAGTGCTACACAATAAAACCTGTCATCTCACACCAGTCAAGAGCAGGATTAGCCACTGATGTTCAACCCAAATTTACATAGAATAAGCAGAGAGAAGCAAAAAAATTAAACAAAATACTGCTCAGCATTGGTCTAAGTTCAAGTGACTTCAGTATGAAGAGATTTCAGTCAAACCTGAGCACCCGTGCTTAGCCCAGGTACTTCACTTCTTACTAAGGAAGCAAACCAGATATAAACTCCCTCATGTGTTTCTTTTTTTTTTTTTCCTAGGGCCAAACACAACAAATTGTGTTAAATTTCTGCATTTCAATCACTACACACATTAGGAGCTGCACTCCATTGGCCCCTACTGTAAAGATGACATTCCTTTTAAAAAAAAAAAAGGCAGCACACCCACAGATCAAACATACACACATACACATGTCTAAATAGGCCATTACCTGTCACTACTCCATTTTTGGTCCAAAAGGAACCAAAGGAAAGAAGTGAGCTCTACCCAACGCTCCCCATGGGCAGGCCCAGTCTTTAACAGAGCAAAGATAGCCAAAATATAGCCACCAGGTTTTAATCAAATATTGCCAGTCAAATTGCAGCTGCAGTTCTTAGCTCAAAGCCGTGACACCCCACCAGCACTGCTCTCCCTTACCCAGCACTGCTCCCAAAACATAAGCCACATTTTTCTTCCTCTCCTCTGATGCATTTCTCCGTGCTGCCATCAAGGCTAACGGGTCACACACTTCTCTTTAACCTTTGCTTTAAAATAAAATCTCTTCAGGGCAAGGATTTTTCCTTGCTAGGTCGTGGATGATACCCGTTACACTGTCAGCTTTCCACACGCACAAAAAAATCCCCACACTCCAATTTTATCACTAAACAATCTAAAAGAACTGCGGGCTGCAAAGCAGTGCAAGCAGCCGAGGCGAGGAAAAGGCATTTCCTGACATCATGACATTCCTGACAGCATGACCTTAACGTGGGGTTCAGACAGCACCCACCACTTCAAACCAGAGCACAGAGAGATAGAGCACAGGTCGAGTACAGGGATGCTTTCAAACAAGGATATCTTCAAGAGTGTAACAAAGTAACTTTCTCAAATCAAAGGACAACAGTTGATTGTTCCCTATTAGTAAACTCTGGAGTCAGCCCTTCTGGAGGGGCACACCCTGGTAGAGTTGTAGGATATGGTCTAGTGACCCACACCCACCTTTTCAAAGCAAACTGGCAAAACGCCCACATACAACCTGAGCGTAAGTTACAGAAGTCTAAAAGACATAAATTACTCTTCCAGGAAGCACACGATGCATTAACACCTTATCCTACAGCACAACCACACAGCAGCTAACAGAGCTCTCCATCGCCTAAACTGCATGTCAAAAAGCCAGCTTTAAGCCATCCCTGAAGGCTGCGTGTGCTGCAGGAGGGACACGGATTCACCAGCATGGACACAGTCCCCAAAAGCCACACGTGGGTGAGGGAGCTATCTGGTCTGGTGAGTTTCAGTCCACAGCATATGTTTATTTTCCAACAGTTAAGGGCAACAACAGTAGCTTCCAGAATTATTAGTAAATATTTAGCTACATATAGCAACCCTACGCTGAGATTTCAAAAAATTGGTTAGCTGTTCAACGGACAGCCCTAAGCATTGCCTTCATCACAAAAAAATACTGCAATAAATCCTTTAAGACCCCAGGATAACATGTGTGCCTTATAACTCCATTAGCATCGAATTGTATAGGGTATTAATGTAATTAACACTAAATTAGCTGCGTCCATCTCAACAGGGTTTTGCCAGCACGGAGCCCTTTGCTCCTGGCGTCAGGAGCCCAGGTTTGCTTCCTGGATGGCGTCAGGAGGGCAGGCACCCCCACGACATCGAGCCTCCGCTCCTCTCTGCCATCAGGCTCACCTTGGCCTTAAGCCAGGATTTACAAAGTCCAGCACCATTTACGTCAAACTTCTACCCTGGGAAACCTGCTACACTGAAAAGACGTCTAGATTTCCTTTACGCGGATATTCTATTAAGAAGAGTGCATTCATCCTCACTAACTGAGGGAGGAAATGGATGCGAATATCAAGGCCGCGCTGCGCTACCATTATTCAAGCTGGGATTTACCGTGCCTGGAAGCACTCTGAAAGCCTCAAATTTGCACTGAAGTGATGTTGCCCCAACACAAAAAGAACTGAGTAAAGGATGTGAATGCAGCAGTAGTGAGCAGCCAAGCAGGCTAAAGAGACAAGAGAGTTAAAAGGCAGCATAGCTTACAGAACTTGAATCTGGTAAAGGCATCCTTCTTTCTACCCTCATCTTCTTGGGACCAAGAAGAATTATGGGGATGGGGACAGCTGGGTATCTAACATGATCTTGCTAATCACTTTAACCAAGTATTTTTAACTTCTCAGAAAACCATGCTCTGCTTTCTTCCTCAACTGCCATCATCATGCCTCAAATATGTAGGCAAAGCAGCTCCTCAGAGGAAGTCTCCAGCTGTTTGAATTAAGAAAAGCCAACTCAAAGTAACCATCACACGGAGTCCTGTGACATGGCATCGAGTTCCACTGTGAAAATTATTTTCCTTCCTCACAAAAAAGGACAGTGACCTACACAGAGAAGAGGGGCAAACAATGATTGTGAAGGAAAAAAAAAAACCCACAAAAATAGCTTTCTCGATTTTTCTTAGTACATGGAAAACCCATTACAGAAGTTTACACAGCAACAATAAAGCCTGACAAGTTAATGAGCTGCTGCTTGTGGAGTCACAGGAGAGATGGCCCATCATTCAGAAATTCCTACGCTGCACAAACGTGAGTCAAAGATGACTGCAATTTAGTCAAACCAAAAATCAGAAGTTCTGGTTCTTTCAAGAAGCAAAATACTCGATTAGTACTTCACTACGGGAGGATTGTGCTTCTAGGCAAAAAACCAAGAATCTCTCAACTCTGAAAAGCTCCTAGCAAAAAGGTGGCACAGCTTCAGTACTCCCAAGCCCCAAAGCCTGTCGAACAGGAAGCCTAGTGTTTCAAAGCTGCCTGAGGTGACATTTGCAAAGACAAACAGAAGTCCAGCAAGCACACGGTAGAACAGTATCGGTGTGAGCACAGGGCTCTCCAAGCCTAACAGCGCCAGGGTGTTCTTCCCGAGCAACACCCACAGGAGGGCCTCAGCAAGGCACGGACCTGTCAAGTTTTATCATCTTGGTGACGCAGGGAAGTACCGGGCCTCCCTTCAGCCCTGGCAGGGACACTGAGGCACAGGACAGTCATCCAAGGACATCCAGAGTCAGCAGCATGACACCCCGGCATATTCGCTACCGAGAAAACCAGACTTCCACTACCAAGGCCAGTTATAAAACTTCCGTTTGTTATTAAGAGAATGTAGGGTATCTGGCATTACTCTGTCAGCAGCACCAAATAACCTAAGAGCAATCTGATATTCACGTTCCCGACGGGCTGCTTTAGTTACAGAAACAACATTAAAAATGTAGCATCCTTTGAGACACGCAGCGTGAGCCAGGCCACTTTCAGCCACAAGCATGAAGAGTCACTCTTTGGGGCTGTTTTTCCCCCAGAGGATAAGCTTCACAATGTCGAGATATCTTATCGGGGATCGCTTCTGTCACCCAAGGCAAACGGGGCACTGTGAAAATATCAGTTATGACTTTAGCACCGACGGGCTGTAGCTGGCCGTCCCTCTATATAGGACGCTCCCCCCCACCACCTTTCTGTAGCAGCCTGGGCTCAGTCCTAAACACAAAGAAATAAAACCGATTTGCTGCCAGCATGGACGCTGCCACAGCAACTTCCTCGGCTGCCCCTGTACCGAAGCCCCCCCCCCTCTCCCTCTCTCTCCCCCCCGGTCCGCCCGGGACCGCAGGGCACCGCTCGGCCCCCGGCCCTGCCGCAGGACCGGCCGCCCACCAGCGACTTCGCCCAAGTAACGTGAGGGCAAATTCAGTCAATACCTTTCTTTGTTGAAGCCCGAGTCTTGCGCACAGATTCGGGCTCGGCTCGAGAAAGGCGCGGTTCGGCTCGGCTCGGCTCCTTCCCCTTGCTGAGGAGATAGTTTGGTATTTCAGATCCGGCCGAACAGCTGAGCCGAGCTCTGGCTTTTACTGCCGGAAAAAGCACCGAGTAACCGCTGTAAAATATTAGCTTGTGGCAATCGTTAGGCAAGAGATTCTGCTTTCACCGGCGCAAAGTCAAATAAACTCAAGTTTATAAGAAACGTAAATCTTTAGCTATCTACCATCTAGAAATAATCCTCTTTTACAGCTCGGGAAACTAATTTCCATTGTGAAACATTTCATTATAAAGCAGAAAACGTTTCAGAAGCGCGTTTCTTTAACCAGCAGCTTAAAAGCCAGCACTGTTTAAAAAGAAAACCACCTCGTCTCACATGGTGTGCAACAAGACGCACAATTCCCACGTACGGCAGAACCCACCCGTGGCAAACTTACCATAAACCCCACCACAGCCCCTCTGCCGATCCGCTACGCCAGCAGCAGGAGAATCCACGGGGAGAGAGGCGAAGCACAAGTAAACAAACTCAAAAAAAAACCCCAAAAACCCACAAAACGCCAGCCACCGTGACTTGCAGGAGCGTCCCCTTCACACGGTAACTCTCCCCGGGAGGGAGACAGATCCCAGCCGCCGACTTCCAGCCGCTGCCGCCGCGCCGGGGCCAGCCGCTGCCCCGGGGAGCAGCCGGGAGGGCCGGCGCAGCTGGGGAGCGCGGCCAGCGCCGTGCCCCCTCGCGAAAGCCGATCCCGCTGATCTCATCACCGCGGGTTACTAATCCAATGACCGGGGAATTAACAACAGATGGCGACGCCCCTTCCACCACCCACCACCACCACCCCCCACGGCCCGCCAGCTCCCCCCCTCCGCCCCCGGCTCCCCGCACCGCGGCCCCGCCGCCCACGCGTGGCACTCGCCCGCGGGCACCTACAAACTTTTCCTAAAAGGTGCCGCCGCGCTCCGCGTCCCTCCATTCAGCCCGCCCTCCCCCGGTGCCCTTGGGGCGAGGTGCGCGGCGCTGCGCGGCCCCGGAGGCTGTGGAGCACCCACGGGAGGCCGAGGAGCACCCCGGGAGAATCCGACCCCACGGTCAGCCTGCCAGCTTCCAGGGAGCAACAGGGAAATGCCAGAAATCCCGCTAACGGGTTCCTGCTGGCACCTCCTGGTCTGCAAGGGAGAGCCGGAGCTGGGGACGGGAGAGATCACACAGGGGCTGAGGATAAACAAAGCATGTATGTTCTTGGGTGGGTTTTTTTTCATGATGTGATCTCTCCAGGCCATAGACGTGCAGGTGAAGCTCTAATTACACCAAACACACACTTCTAGGTAAGCTGCAGGTCACCCACAAGGCTAGAGGCAAGGCGAGTCCTGTCAAACCAGTGCAGGTTATAAAACAGTCAAAAGGCCAGCCCTTCCGTCGCTACTCATTAATATCAGTAAGTACCGACCTGAAAATCACTGTTTTCCAATCCCAATAATGTCTGGCTCTGAACACCACCACCACCAGGAACATCGGAAAAGTTTCACACAGCTGTTGCATTTTCCCTCTCCCACACAGAGCACTTGCCAGAGCTCCAGACATGTCAGATGCCGCTTCTCCTCACACTGTCTGTGCACTTCCCACCCCAAAACCACATTAGCCTCTCTCAGAGGCTTTAGAGCAGTCCGTAAAGATGACATAAAATAACCATCTCTTGCAGGAGGAGACAACAAAATCTTACAAAGGTGAAGGACTTGCATTAGCAGGTACTTTTCCTCAAATTCTGCTGTTCTACCTATGCTTTATACACCTGGGGAGGGAGAAGGCAAGTTTACACACACACACTCTCAGCTCTTTCATGGTGATAATTATTTCTACATTACCTTTATTTCTTTTACTAAAATCTTCAGCCAGGCTTTTAGCAAAGAACTGAGCCAGACAAGATAAATACCCATGCCTAGCCCATAAAAAAAATTTGAGAGGAAATTCTGCAAATTCTTTGGGAGTCTTCAGTCAAGAAACCCTCCGTACAAGCTGCAGTGAAACTGGCTGTGTGTCTCACACAGCCCATGTGATGTGGGCAGAAAAAGTGTCAGGTAATGGCAGCGCCCCTTCTGTGGGGATGTAAAGATGTCTCCAGGAGTCAGACACTCCAGAACCCTACTGAAATATTTTAGAAAAGAAGACTTAGCTCAAGCGCCTCTCCAGGTCTTGTATACACGCTCGTCCCCCAGCCTTTGGGATAACTGGCAGAAGTACAACAAATAAATAAATAAATAAATAAATAGGGATGAATGGGAGTTTTCTATATGCTCCACAGTTCTTTAAGCCTAGAAAAGGCTTTCTGCTGCTTCCCATTCCCTCAGGCAGTCTTTGTCTGGTTTATATATACACACATGGAAGTCTTAAAATGAGTAGTCATCTGTGCTCTTTACTAGCAGACAAGTTACTGAATTTAAATCCTCCTCTTGGATGCGGACACTGGCTAATATCTGTTCCACAGCACTCATCTGGGAGAGGAGCCCTAGAATGGGCAATGGCAGTGTTTGAACAGAGTAAGAGAGGCGAGCCTGTGCCTTGAAGGATGTTTTGCTTTCTTTTCCTCAGTTTTTAACAGAATTCTTCCTCTTACACACTTTCCCAAAGCAGCAGTGTCTCCTAACACTTTTTTTGGCAGTAAGGAGTATGTTTTCCAGTGCAAGATGGGATGTGGTCCTTCAAGCCTGTGCCAAGCTTGATGCAAAAAGCAAACTTGGAAAGACTTTCTACATGGTTTGTAAGACTAATTCTACAAAAGAAGATTAAAGAAATCACATTAGAAGTCAACTTTTGTATCTTTTCAGCCAGGTCTGAAAATTGAACAATACAAAGATCAATCAGGCAGCACAGAGTTTTGGGAACACACTTCATGTGCAAATGTGAAAACACTTGAGGGTGTAGAAAATGTCACTTTGATTAATGAGGCCTAGAACATGCTATTTGTACATAGATGAGGGCTCATTAAAAGAATACGAAACAATCACATTTTAAAATATTAACACAGTTTTAAAACAGACTTTGAGCACAGTATAGATACAGCCAGTTCTTTTGAGCTCATCTCATACAATAGCTGGGGAGGTGAGGAAGAGGCACACGTTTGTATAACATTACGAACCTTTCAGGATAAATTCTGTGACACTAAATCAACAAACTGAGCCATTGGGTACAGTTCCTGGAGCTGTGCGCCGCAAAGGGCAGAACTCAGGCTGTGCTATAAGCATGGTGTGTTTCCCCAGGTCTTCCAGTGGTTTGATTTACCTCACAAAATAAAAATCACAATCAGAAAGGAAATCTTAAGGATAATATATGTTTCTCTATGTGACTGGGAAGCACCACCATTAGGTGGTGAGGGGCAGGTGAGAAACTGTCTGCCTCTCCTACCTGCTTGGAATGGCTGGGCAGAGAGTTGAGAGTAAGAGCTGCCCACTGCTGCCCATCAAAGAGTGAGGGCAGTTAAGAAGCAAGACAAGGAAAAGGAAAGTTGATTTAGATCAAAAGAGAGAAGGCAATAATCTGCTTCCTACTTTTATCACACATGCAAATCATAGTTTGAAGTTGTATCGTGGCATCTGAGCTTGGCAAACAGACTGAAAAGAATTAACTGCCCAAATTTGTTCTTCCCAGACACACTCACCTTCAAGCCACACTTACTGCATGGCGAACCTTCATCCACCCCCAGCTCTGCTCAAAAGTAATTAGGAAACATTTCCTACATACATGCAGGAAATGTATTGAGCCCTGACCCTACAATCCATCTAAATAACAAATCCATTACTATTGTTTTATCCACTTGGTTTCGGGGTATCACTATGGTCAACGTCTATTCTGGTTGTTAGTACCAGCTGCTCTGCTGACAGTCCTGGTCACCTGCCCTGTAGCCCCCCAGCTCACTGGTGAGAGCTGCCTCGCAGCACAGGCAGGAGCAGTTCTCCACAAAAGACCATTTAGGCACTGCCTCTATATCCTGTGTGTGTATCTACAGCCCTGGAATTCTCCCTGTTTGGATGCAGGCCTGAATACAGGTCTGAGTTTCGGGCAAGCTCCCAATAAGGGTAGAAGGGAGAGTTAAGTGAGGCTACAAAGACAAGGTTATCAGCAGAACGGACAGTATGGACACAGCCCACCTTGAAGTCCACAAGACAGTACAAATACACCACTGAGATTAATGGATTGTAAAGACCTTGAAGTCCACAAGACAGTACAAATACACAACTGAGATTAATGGATTGTAAAGAACTACGTTTCATTGCATCAGATTTTCCATTTAAGGTGCTTAGGCAGCCCGTGTTATTTCTAACAGCCCTCTTAAGTACAGCAATACTGCAGCCATCATTCTTACAGAGGAACCAAAGCTGAGATTTATGATGAAAATCTTTGTTTTCATGCATTTCAAACATTTCATTGTTTTCACATGAAAAGACATGACCTTAGCTGTAGTTGTCTAAAGTTCACAAAATTCCCACACAAGATGTTTAAATCTTAAGAGTACTCCAGTCCTAAAGCTCTGCTTCCCTGAATGCTGGACATTTCTATCAAGGGATCCAGAGAAACACGGGAGGATACACCTTCCTCTAACCAGTCAAAGCACCACCTGGTGACAGAGCTTCTCTACATGAGTGTTTTCATTCTGATCTGGCCATGAACTTCTAACGGTGAATTCCGACTTTACCACTGCTACTTAGAGTCCACCAAAGCTATTAACCAGGAAACTAGGATACGTGCATCTCTTAATGAATTGACAAATTGCTACTGAGCCTGAGATCTGCTCCCATAGGCCATCGGGCAGTAGTTAGAATTTACCTTCTTAGAGTACATCCTGCTGCAACCACAATGATGAAAACCCATAGAGATTAGGAAATCAGCACTTGCATTAATGTTTCATTAGTTCAAAGATTCTAAGCAGAGGATAAAGATTCTGCATGCCCCATTTGAGAAATAAGGATGACATTCAGAAATACTTAACATTGCAAGAGTAGCTTATTTGAAAATGTCAAGTCTGCCTACCCAAAAGCAGAGCTACCTGCACTCTCAGATGTACTTCCAAAGATTATCCAAAGATACTTCACATGCTATAACATAGTCAAGTCTCTTCCCCAAACACATCAGATAGATAGAAAAAATAAAAATACTCAGACTATACACACGCAATACTCTCAGGTAGAAGGGAGAGTTAAGTGAGGCTACAAAGACAAGGTTATCAGCAGAACGGACAGTATGGACACAGCCCACCTTGAAGTCCACAAGACAGTACAAATACACCACTGAGATTAATGGATTGTAAAGAACGTTTCATTGCATCAGATTTTCCATTTAAGGTGCTTAGGCAGCCCGTGTTATTTCTAACAGCCCTCTTAAGTACAGCAATACTGCAGCCATCATTCTTACAGAGGAACCAAAGCTGAGATTTATGATGAAAATCTTTGTTTTCATGCATTTCAAACATTTCATTTTTTTCACATGAAAAGACATGACCTTAGCTGTAGTTGTCTAAAGTTCACAAAATTCCCACACAAGATGTTTAAATCTTAAGAGTACTCCAGTCCTAAAGCTCTGCTTCCCTGAATGCTGGACATTTCTATCAAGGGATCCAGAGAAACACGGGAGGATACACCTTCCTCTAACCAGTCAAAGCACCACCTGGTGACAGAGCTTCTCTACACGAGCGTTTTCATTCTGATCTGGCCATGAACTTCTAACGGTGAATTCCGACTTTACCACTGCTACTTAGAGTCCACCAAAGCTATTAACCAGGAAACTAGGATACGTGCATCTCTTAATGAATTGACAAATTGCTACTGAGCCTGAGATCTGCTCCCATAGGCCATCGGGCAGTAGTTAGAATTTACCTTCTTAGAGTACATCCTGCTGCAACCACAATGATGAAAACCCATAGAGATTAGGAAATCAGCACTTGCATTAATGTTTCATTAGTTCAAAGATTCTAAGCAGAGGATAAAGATTCTGCATGCCCCATTTGAGAAATAAGGATGACATTCAGAAATACTTAACATTGCAAGAGTAGCTTATTTGAAAATGTCAAGTCTGCCTACCCAAAAGCAGAGCTACCTGCACTCTCAGATGTACTTCCAAAGATTATCCAAAGATACTTCACATGCTATAACATAGTCAAGTCTCTTCCCCAAACACATCAGATAGATAGAAAAAATAAAAATACTCAGACTATACACACACAATACTCTCAGGTAAGAAGAAAGCAGCTCAAGTCCCCTTTTGTTTTGCTCGTGTATTATCATCATCAGAGCTCATGGTCTCAAGGACTGTCCGAAGTAACCGGCTGCCCTGGGCAGTTGGTATTCAAGTCTTTCCTTCATGCAAAATTCAGTCAGCCATGGGCAGCCATAAGTGTCCACCAACACAGAAACAAGACAGTCCAAGGTTTTTAAGGAAGGGTTTTTCCTTAAACACTGTTAATGACTACTTGGCCTGTGCCAGCAGTAAACGAGGTAGGGATGTCTCAGAGGAAGCAACAGAATCAATTGATAAACAATGGAGATAGTTGTTACAGAACTGAAAATAACCCAAACCTCATTCTATTTACTTATTTTGGGTTCTGCACAATCTAAAGGGCAAATTCCAGTGGTTAAATTCCAACACAGAAACCTCTGTCTGAGAACGATCTGTGAGGAGGTAGCTCTTGTTTGGGAAGCCCAGAGAGCCCGTACCTCCACTGGCTGCTGCAGTCCAGTACAAAAAGGCATTTTCTAAGAAGTTGCTTTGAAACTACATTAGACCCTTTCAAGTCATTACAATCCCACAAACCCCATCAGAACCTGACTGGCAGCTAGTAAGCATCACAAGACTCTGGCGTTGTGGTCTCTGCTTTGAAATCTAATAATGCACGTAATCATATTTTGCACTAGCTTTAATTTTCAAGTGGTATTACTACCTAGCACTTCCCGGAGTACATTATAGCAATCAAAGGCAACTCTAGGAAGGTCCATTGCAGGAGAGAAATCACACACAAAATTTTCAGTAGGGAGAGATGGATACACGGTCTGGGACGATGGTTGTCACACCTCAAACCAAGTCAAGTACACAGGGCTGCTGACCCTGCAGGGCATAATGTGCTTGTTTTGCAAAAGTACAGTGACACTGATAAGTTTGGGGTGCAAGGGGATCCTCGTTAGTTCACTTAAGTCTCCTCAATGCATCAACATCATCGTAGCTTGATTTAGACTGCATCATGACTGATCCAGCCCCCTGGATCATTAGATCACTGTGTATTCATTCTATTACATCAGCTACTACACATGTGAAGGAAACTCAGATTAGATACTATTGATGCTTTTGATACTATTGGTACTTGTTCCTTGAGCCAGTCAACTGAGATAATAGGTCTTTATGGCCTCCCACGGGAAAAGGTTTGACTTTATAGTAAGCAAGAAGTGACTGTGATGATCTTTCTCTCCTATCTTTTTCTTTTAATATGAATACGACATCCCAAAATAATTACTTATGGAAAGCCACAAGATGCATACTTTGGATCACAGGCAAGTTGAGCGTGCAAAACCATAGCACATTAGCTGTTCTTTCAAATGCTATCATGAGGAGCTAATGTGAGTAGATCTGTCATCCAGATTTCCCCACAATGTATTTCTGGAAATACAAGCAATAATGTATGTCTCATATACAGTGCTCAGAAATTTTTTAACTGCAACAGACTGGTTTTTGTTTCAGAACTGCTTTCCTAAACTACTTAGCGGATAATTTCTACGAGATTTCAAAATATATCTACCAGACAAATGAAGAGGTAGGTCCAAAAAAGATCCTTCTCTTTGAAAAGGCAGAATTTACCCTGCATTCTGCCTTGCTTCTGGAAGAAAAATCCCACATTTCCCCAAACTTGTGGAAACTGTAACAAAGGTGGATGTATTCACATCCTCCCTATCATCCAGCATATTCCAGACATTCACCTTTGTTTTACAGGGTTTTTTAATATATATCTCTAATATTTCAGGAATATTAGATATAGCTAAGAGTTTACTGTTTCATAATCTTACCTTCTATGTTAAAAAAGTCCACTGCTAATTACTACTTCTACAATAGTAATAAAAGTTGTAGTAAAAGATAAAAAAACCTACTTGTTAGAGAAACGTGTTTTAGCATCATGCCTCAAAAAGCTAAAAAAAATATAAATACATTAATACATATTTGATCATGTTAAAAAAACCCAATCACCCAAGCAACAAACCAACCAAAAAAAAAAATCCACAATTTGGTTTCCCCAGCCCTGGAATACTTACTCAAAGATACCACTTAAGCCTGATTAATATCCGTGAAGACTGTTTTTCGCTCAGACTGATTACCAACATCTGAAACTCCATCTGAAACTCTCAGGATGTGTCATATTTTTCTGTTCCTTGATTTGAAGGGCAGAGGGGAGGGGAAAGAGCCTCAAAGGTTTTCAGTTATTGCCATTGCAAATTTCTGGGAATACTCTAGCAACTGTAAAGTCTTCTTGAAAGCATTTTGTCTCAGTAAAATTCAACTGCTAAGTATTCCAGGTATCAAATATGGCCTGTGTGAATTCAGAACATACAAAAAAGTCTGTGTCAGCTGCTTAGCAGCAATAATTTAGACAGCAGGATTTAAGAGATATTCTGGGGTTTAATCTTCAACTTCTGCAGTGCTTGTTTCCTCAGCAAACTCAATAAATACTTGTAATTTATTCAGCTTGCTCTCCCCCCCCCGCTTCAAGATTTACAATGATACATATATTCAGTAATTTTCCCCAGGAAATCTTTTGTTTCTTCAACTTGAAAACATCCATTCACATCAAAAGCAAAGTCAGTATAGTTTATTATCCATTAGACAATTTGAATATGATTCTTCTACTAAAGGCTGTGACTGCAGGCAGCCATCTGGGGTCTGGACACACAAAAGGCTGTTCGTAAGGGTGTGGGCACAAAAGCACCATGGGGATATGGAAGTGTGTACCATACAAAGACACCCGATTGTCTTGGGTTTTCCGGGGGGGGGGAGGTTTGGTTGGTTTTGGTTTGTTTTTTTTTTTGAGGGTGCCATAAGCATCTAATCAGAGAATTAAGCATCGGGAGGCAGCCCTCAGATGGCAGACGTCAGCTCCAGCAAGGACAGATGGTGAACAAAGGTGAAAAGCACACAATAGGCGTGGGCCAGCTCATAGAAGAAAACAGTTCCACTCCTCAATTAAAATGTGTTACAACTCTTGCGACAGCCTATGCTGCGAGGTGAAAATGTATCGTTTTCTTTATAGGACTGTCACACCTACAGGGCCACTTTCCAGCAACTTAGAACATATACAGGCTCTCTGCTCATGTCTTCTCTGAGGTATTACCTGCCCTCCCCGGACAGTGCACAGAGTTCACAAGAGAGATACAGTTCTCTGTAAAGGAAAACAACTCTGACTGCAATAGAGGTTCTGCTCTGGCGTAACTGTCTGTCAAGGGTAATGCATCCCACTGCCTGGCCTTTTGGCTGCAAACTCAAGGTCTGAGGAGACAAATAAACCATCATCATTTAACTCATCCTAAGAAATACACCTGAGAACCATTATTCACTTGGTTTTCAATCTGTTACGATTGATATAAAAAGAGAATTTGTAAAGTAACAACCTGTCCTCTAACAGAGCTGGAGGACATTTTCTTATGGTAACGTATATGCAGGTTACATGATGTCAGATATACTATGGCATACATCCCATGGCTAACTAAACTCTGAAAGATGAAGTGTACTTCTAGCCCATCTTGTACTTTTCCAAAATTTCCGAAAACCAAGGCTAAATAGTTTTACATCATATTTAAACAGTAAGGATATAGTGACTCTCCAGGCAGCAAAGCCCAAATATTTAAATAAAGAGCAGGATGCCAGCAGGAAAACTGAAAAACCTAAGAGATCATAGGTCAATACAAATTAGTCTTCTGATATGACACAATCCTTGCTGAATTTGTAAAATACTTTAACTATTGCAGTTGCTGTTGTCTAGGAGAGGAGAATAAGTCCTCCCTTTTTCCTTTTGTAGTATTTTCCCTCGTAAAAAAAATAGAATGAAATAAAAAATTGCAGAGCCACTTGCTATAAGCAAAAAGCAATCTTCTGATTTAAAGAAAAAATGACCATGGTCTGTCTTTCTTCCTGTATCTAGGGGAATATGTAGAAGTCTTGAGAGACTTTTCTTGTTCTGTGAAACATTTCCCAGGCATGGACACGTTCAGCATCTCTGGGAAGGCTGTCAGTTGTTCACTTTAGACTCTCTGAAAATTGATCCATGAGCAAATAGTGGCTCTTTGTGGATTAGCCCATCTGCCTCCCAGATGGGTGAAAGGTAGTACCGTGGTACCAGCTGCTCTGACAAGTACAGCAGGTCACAGAAGAATAAGGATGAGGAGTAAAGCGAGGAGAGCTAATATTCAGGAAGTGTTTGAATTTTGAATGAGATCAAGATGAACAAATATAGAAATGTGTCACTGCCATATCAGCACGGACACAATGCAAGTTTAAAGATGTCAAAACAAGAAATAAAACAAGACTATGTTAATTTATTCAGGGAAAGAAGGAAAAGCTATTCAGGACTAATAGCGAGTCCTCTTTGTTACCTGCAATTTTGGAGTAAAAGCCCCTAGAGACTGAGAGCCAGGATTTCTTTTGTACCTCTGTAACTGCAGAACTCCAGCCCTCAAAAATGAAAGTGAAGTGTGTGTGCAGCTGGAGATGTGCTTTGTTCTTCCATCTTTGGAGTTATACATGAAGTCATAAATCAAATGGTCCTGTTCATATTGATGTAGCTAACAGCTAGGCAGAATTTCCATGATATCAACCTATTTTTCTTAGGAGTTAATGGTACTATATATTTCATCTCTAAAGCAAGTCTGCTTCCCAAATTTTAGCCCGTGTTTAGCTTGAGACAAACTCCAAGACACAACAAACACCATCCTGCAAGCTAGTTAACAGCGTGGGTTTTCTTGAATTTCCTGGGAGGAAAGCACATTTAATGGAAACTGTGGAGAGCAAGAGAGGAAAAACTAACATTTTTCTGTGCTGGAAGTTAAACAAGGACTTCATAAACTCTAATTTTCTTTTTTATTCTCCCCTCCCCACCCCCAATAAACAAGGACTTCATAAACTCTAATTTTCTTTTTTATTCTCCCCACCCCCAGGTAATAGGATTGACACATGGTCTGCAACTTTCCTACCTACGAGCTATCGACTTCTAATTGATTTCTTCCTGGATGCCACGATCCAAACATTTTAACAGGAGAACTGCTTATCTGGAAAAAGTGCTGCCACACACCTCGCTTGGTGACACCAGGAAGTGCAGCCAGTACATGAAATTGGATATGTCAAGAACTCCATTCCTTTGAAAGATTAACTGGTTTGTATCTAAAATAATAATTGCGTGGTATTACGCATTTGATAATGCTGAGCTGTGTGCATTTCAGCTGTTTTCACTTCTTTTAGAGAGCTTTTTTTTTTTCCTCTCTTTCTTTCTTTTAATCAGAAACCTACGTTTCAGCTGTTTTCACTTCTTTTAGAGAGCTACTTTTTTTTCCTCCTCCTTTCTTTTAATCAGAAACCTACAAAAAGACATCTTTAATGGCAAAAAATTTGTCATTGTTTAGCTCTATTAATAAATTATATCCTCAGTGTATACTCCAAAATATATTATAAAATCTTATGCATTCTAATACATGTTATGAGATGGAATGTTTAATAGCTATATTTGCAGATTGCTCTGTCAAGAAAAATGGATATATTTGAACAGTAACTTCTTCCCAATTCTGTCATATGACAGAACAATTCGGCCAAGAAAGAAAAAGAAAATGTAACAACAATCTCGTGTTGTTCAGTGCCTGAGTTCAGAAAGTTAACTGATAATAATAGCATATTCAAGCAATCAGACATGCCGGTAGTTTGCCAGAACAATAAAACCTGTCTTCAGGACACACAGAATACTAAAACTCATCAGAATTGCCTTCCAAAAAAGCAAACTCCCTCCCTCTGCAACATACTTGGGGATAATTGATATTACTTACAGGCTCCCTTTCTGTTTTACTACAAGGATATGAAGTACCATTTAGAAAAAAAACTCAGCAGCAAAAATGCAAATATGCTCCCAAACTTTCATTGCTGAGTTTTGATCTAAACAGGGCAAGTTACAATTCAGTGCCACAGTTAGTGCTGACTTACCTGGCTCTGCCCTGTCCTGCCGGTGTGCGACACAGCCCTCTCTGCCACTGAGGCCACCTTCATCTCTGACACCAGCTACCCACCGTACCACATGCTTGCAAAATCAAACAGCAGATCTCTCAAAGCACACATACCTCACTGATAATAACTGAATATATATATACATATATATATATACACATAGGTATATAAAACTGCACTTTCCTGGTTTAAACCTAATTTCTAGGACATTTTTGCCAGAAAGACATTTTCTGACCCTTTCTGAACAGTCAGTTGCATTCCTTGCAAGCAAAAGATCCCATCTATTTCAGATGTACAAAGAAAGTGGGACTGATGAGAGGAGACATGGGACCTAAAACATTTAGTATGAAAGACATATGGAAAAGCTATCCTCTTTGTTGAGAAAAAAAGGAAAGAAAGATTGCCATCTTGTTACCTTTCCTCGTTTGCAGACAGTAGATAAAACACCATCAGCATGAGCCAAATTAAAATGAAAGCTGTATGTCCTCTATGTTACTGGAGATCATATGCTTAACTACTTTTGCATAGATTTTTCACATGAAGAGAGTATTCAAGACAACTATCTTAATCATGGTCTAGGAAACTAAAGTTTGGCATTAAACTCTGGAAGGAGAGTTCAAATGAATTTTGTTCCCTCTCATATCCCGCAGCAATCAGTCCAATCCCAAAACACACTGTTAGAGAATTTCTGTGACTTCTAAATTTCAGATGATGCTCAGAGGTCTACCATGTAGGTGCTTTATCACAAAATCGGCTCGTGTTTCAATATGAGCTGAGATAACCACATTGAACAGCATACTAGCAGACATCAGTCAGAGCAGCACAGCCTCAATATTTTTGGTGCAGAGTCACAGGAGGCAACAGAGGACTGTGTGGAGAAGATTTCACTGTGGTCTGTTTTAGAACTTCAGTGTTCCTTGTTAAAACCTGGTACAACAGAGCAGGGGTGGGATATTCAGTCCTTCCCTCCAGAAACAACGCAGGAACATGGGCCTCTCTCCCCCAAACATTTTGCAGTGGGATGCCAAAGTGAAGCGTGACCCCAGAGCATCAGCCACCTCTGGGGCAGTCAGCCATGGAAGTCTCCAACAGCAGAGCTGGGGATGGGAACAGGCTGCTCAGGCTTTGTAATTGCATGCTAGGGAAATTGTAAGTCAGCAGCTCTATCATTAAACTGGAATAATATTACTACGATGTAGACAGCTCAATTCAGAGATGGAGTTAAATAGTATGCTGCCAAATAAATGAATTCTAGTTCAAATTAAATTTCCCTTAATCATACCACAATATTACCACATGGTTAATTAGAGGCTTTTTTTAATTAAAAAAAAAAAGTTATTTAATGGACAAGATAGGAGGCTTTTAGAAGTTATATATATGCAGCTAGCTATTTATTATATAGCTCTGATCTCCCATCCATATAAATTGCTGATGCAGTTGCTACACACTTGGAGAAGCTTTTAACTCGAGTTCTTGAGATCAACACAAAGAAGTCAACTTTAACAAGATCCCTCACAACTTTCTTATTTTTAAAAAAGTCCCACATACTAGTTGCATACAGCTTGCTTTTCTTGTTTTTTTTTTTTAAGCAAACATGAATCACGCTGTCAAAAATGGATTCAAAATCTAGAAGATGAAAGGAGGAGGATGCTACAGGAAAACTCAAAGCAACAAAAAGCATGTTCAGTAAAGGAGGCACTCGGCAAAGAACATTTATTTAAAGCAAACACTATAACCGTGACTAGATTGTTCAACTGCTGAACTTAGAATCAGCTTTCACTTCAGCAAACTCCTAAGGCACTAAACTCATTTTCTTCCAAAGAGTACGCTTTTGGATTTGGGCTTTTGCAGGGGGGTTGGATTTTCATGCTTTTGGCTTTTAAGGAGCAGGTGTTTGTTTTATTATTTAAATAACTGCTTGTTTGCTTTTGAGACATTTGAAATCTTGCTATTGAGACATGGTTCCATGTGAATGCATTTCTCTCGGGACTCCTAGGTAGTTATACTCGACTTTGAATAAGGAACTTTTGAGAAGGTTCTCAGTTTTTGTACCAAAAGTGGACCCAGTTAATTGAAAAAATTAAATATAATTCAACCAACATTTCAAAATGTTAGTTCAATTACATATATTTACAGATTTTCACCACAGCAAAAAAGTTTGTTCATTACACAAAAGAAGTGTTGATATTCCTCCTCATTAAAGAAATAATAAAAAAAGATATCCTGGGAACAATAAATGACACCCTCCAAAAATTCCAGCTAAGAAAAAGCCCAGTTCAAACCTACAGACTTTTACCAGCAAGGTAACAGAAACATTTTTAATTCCTTAGAAAAGGTAATCTCTTTATGAGATTACTAAAATGAAGATGCTAAAAGTATCTATTAAAAATTGAATTAAATAATTTTAAGATCCCATTTATTATTAAGATTGGATTTAATTATATAACATTGGGACCACAAGACAAGTAGCTTAAAATGTTGATGCAAATAATTAAAAAACATGAAGTGTAGGACTCATTATAACCAATTTGAGCCACAAAAAATAGAGAAATAGTCAAACCATATACATAACAAAATCTCAACCATCATTTAACCAAATAAGGCATCAACTTTATTTTCATTACAACGTAGCAAAATGTAGGCTCTAGAAAATTAGTATCTGGAGGAAATAAGATTGATTGATAACATTAATTCATGCTGCTAACAACTGAACTTGTAATTTGAAGTAGCATTGCTTAAAGACTATGGAAATTTAATAAAAAAAAAAAAAAAAAAAAAAGCATTTAAAAATCAAGATTTGGTCCAGGTACCTGAGATATGTTATGAAGCTGATTATAACTCAAGTGTATTCTTAGGACTCCCGAAGTAATTTCAAATTAAATGGTGGACTTTTTAAACTTAGTGGAACTGCAGGTAGCTAGATATAGTACTATCTTGCATAAAGCCGTAGCTTGGGAAAGATGCTTGTGAAATACTACTATTGTTCATTTCTTAAAAAGCACAGGGATTAATACCTGTTGAATATGTTACTAAGCAGCACTAAAACAACGACAGTATTAACTAATCTTCAAGACAATGTACTGAAGTCTTAATTAATGTAAAACTCCAGTGGAATTAGGGTTGGCAAATACTGGAGAGCAGCTTCAATAGCTGTGCAGTGCAGGCTCCCCCTCTTCCATCCAGGCGGATGGTCAGGCAGCACCACGCAGCTCTGGCTCCAGCCAAATACCCCCGCAAGGGCAGCAAGGGGTTGGGGGGACAAGAAGAAGAAGAAGAAACCTTCAGGGACCATAAGTACCATATGCAGTCTCCCATCCTACCAACTATGACTCTAATGGAAAGTCATTTAGCTAAGGCTGAATGCTGTTCCTCCACACTTTTAAGGACAAACCCCTTCTTAAGGACTAGTTCCAAGGGCAACAGACAACAAAGACATTTCCAGAAGTGTGTTCTCATTACTGCTGCGCTTCGAGCGAGCCAGGAAAGTCACTGGCTGTGGCTGACCTTGAGCCAACAGAGAGGAGAAAGTCTTGTAAGGGAAAAACCATCTTAGCAAAACAACCCAGTGGAAGCTCTCCCCGTTTCCTCTGCAGTCTGTCCCTCCAGGCCTCTTCTGCAAAAGTGAAGTTCTGCTCTAAACAAGGAAATTGTCCCGAAATTGGTTAAATGCACAATTAGGGTCTCTCTAGAAGAAAGTAATTTTCAATGTATGAGTTAACTACAATTCTTTAACAGCAATTCACCACAGATTTTCTTACAACAGAGCAATAAAGAACAATTTACTAAAACTATTAGGTTTATAGTGAACCTACTCTGAAATAGACTAATTTTAGTAAAACTAAAGACTAATTTTAGGAAAGCTGCCTTCTTAAATTAGCATCTGCTAATTTAAGTTTTATTTCTCTTTTATAAAAAAATGAGATTAACATGAATTTTCACACATTTATCACACAACCATACATCCAGATTAAATGCTCTACTGATGCCCTACTCAAGTTTCTCCTGTAAAATTCTTAAGTGTTGGTGAAAGTTTTCATAACTATTACTGTCAGGCCAGGTATTTTAAAAACTATTTCCTTAATTAGACCTAGACTTCCTTCATAAGTAGGCTCACTTTGAAATGAGTGGCTATGAATATGAGGTACATTTGTTTGCACAAGTATTGTTCTTTGCAGATCATTTAATGAGAATTCTGCTCTGCAGAAGTTAATCATGACTCAGTACATATGGGGCAACCGACAGCCACTGAATAAACAAAATCTACATTAAAGCACGTCATTGAGATTAACATCTTGTATGGAGCAACCTTTCCACATCAACAGGTTTTCAGATTGTCGTGATTCAGAGGCGTTAACGAGTATGTTTACAAAATGAGATCATCAAATGCTCTGGAAGTCTGAAGAAGCTTAACTGCCCAGCCGTGGTTGTAAGTCCAGAGCCCGCAGTGTTTGAGTATATTCAAAACCCAAGACAGTCCACGCTCCTGTCCTCCTACTGAGCGCTGGCTCGCCCATGGAAGGCAGCACATGATAGCCCAGGGTGTGAATTTACAGTGTGTGACTTGATTTGTGCGGCCCTGTCTCGTCCCACAGGAAGGGGGAGAGTCCCAGCGCTGGCTCCAGACATTGAAGCTCCTCTCCTCCCAGTCCCGTGCCAAGGCACGCACAGGGTGTCTCCCACATGGATATGGGCAGAGTCCTCTGGAGAGCATTAGAGTTATGTTATAACTACACTTAGGTTATAAATCGCCTGCTGGGGGTACTTGTGTCTTACTTTTAAGCTATATAGGAATCCTCTGAGCCTCAATTAGAAGGCTAAAGATAGAAGCTCTGTACAACAACATGAATACACTGTAATTTCGCCCTCAATCTACAGAATACTCATTTCTCCAAATAAATCAGAAAATGTCCCAAAATGCACCAACTGCTTTGCAGATACTAAGGAACAGAAATCATAACCCAGAGAGCTTTTTGCTTTAGTTATCCTTAATGCTTTTCACAGACACCGATTAAACTGAAATACTCAAAAATAGAACTATTTCCTGAGAGGCTGAAATGACTGAAGTCACTACATGAACGCTTTCAAGTACTTACATACTCTCCCAAAATATGGTAAAATCATCCAGCTACTGTATTACATGACATTGCACAACTGAGAAAACCATGCCAAATGGCAGCAATCCACACTGAACAATTTGGGAAGTTCTTGTCCAAATTGCTGCCAGTTTTAGATTATTTACACACAATCAGGAACTCGGTTTTCTTTTTACTCCTTCCTGGTTAAAAAAAGGCTGCATTTTTTATTTTCAAACCATCAGTATGGCAGCCACCAAGCTGTCACAGTCTATTTTTTAATTTACCACTAATAAGAACAAAAACTTACTAATCAAAAGGTCATTATGACAATGGTTCATGAAATATCTTGAAGGTTCAAAAAAAGAAAGCAAAAAGAAAGCAAGCTACTTAAGTATAGTGCTCTTCAGCTAACATTATTTTTATTTTATTCGTCTAAAAATATCAAAATATGAAGATATAAACCAGCCAAGGAAGACATATTGGTCTCTAACATAACTTGGTGATAAGTGGACATCTATGTTTATAAACATGCTTTCCCAGATTTTCTGCATTTGTTTCACCTCATTTGAACTACTCGAGCAATACTGAAGAAATACTTTATTTACATCAAAGTAAATGACACAACTCTGTTCCGGTCCTTGTTACTTTACACAGATTATGATCTTTATCACCTCTTATCACTTCACCATTAATTCCTAAAATTGCAAATTAGACTGCAGCAATCATTGCACTGTCAAGATAACAAATTGCAACATCTGCCCTTAGCTTCACGCACAGGAGCAATGGAAGGACTAGCCATCTGCACAGCTCTTTAAACAATAAAGTATAGGGAGACATATTATTCTTTTCCTTAACAAGTTCAACATTAAAAAAATTTTTATCTCATTTTTGTAAAGTTCAGAACTGCATTTTACTGTATGTCAAGGATTACTTCAGAAGCAAGAAGTATTTCAATTATGCAGTAACATGTCACCTGCAAATTCAGTTTGAGGACCAATCTGAACATTTTACTGATAAAAAGTTTTTACTGATCAAAGCAGTGCTCTCTGACATTGTGGTGAAATCCTCAAGAGCAAACAGGCATGGCTGCTTGCATATACCCAGTCTACACCAGTTATTTCACTGGTATGAGGCACTAACAGAGTGAGAAGCAGCAGGCTCAGCTCTTCAAACAATTCACGTGTCCTACTGTCCAACCCTGAGCACAAGTGTTCAGCAGACACCAGACTCTGCTTACCCACATACACCAAACACATTTCTCAAGAGCACGACAACAAAATTATTTTGTTATGCTGGCAGCACACTGAATTTGAGCTGTGTAGGATCATAACATGAGCCTTTTACCCATACCTTCTCATTAGATCCAATTCTATGGCTGAGTGAAATCAAAACTCTCGCATCATAACAAAAAAAATCCAATCAAAACCCCTAGCCTGCCACCAGTGCCTTCTCTCTCCACCAGCACTGATGCCTTCTATACCTGGAGAAAAGCCAGAACTTATAGAATTTTTTTTTTTTTTTAATGATATAACTGCCAAAAATATGACAAAAAGGCTTTGCTTACCCACCACCACTCAAGGGGGGGGAGGGGGGTATGGAGGGGTGGAGTTTGAGAAAGCCTGACCTACAGTTTAACAGACTTTCCAAAAATTATGCCCTAGGACATTTCAAATTCCTCTAAGATCTTTCAGAAAATCAGATTAATACAATCTTGGAACAGATATTTGAATGCCTTACTCATAAGTGTATGGTTATGGCACATAACCTCTGCAGAAGAGCTGGAGATTTGCTGGGGGTCTCACTCCTGTGTTACCATCTGTGACAGCAGGACATCCTTTTAAATTCCTTTAACTCTGTGTTCACTACACTTAGAAAAGCAGCTTGCTAACGTTAACGACAAGACTTTACTGCATAAGTTACTGAAACTTATTGTCTACTATGGTTTTATTTGGGAGACAAGGTGGGGGGTAAAAATGCTGAAACAAGCTTAGGAATTTGCATCCAAAATCTGCTTGATTTGACACAGCATCTCAAATCTGGGAGGTTTTTTTTTACTACAAAAATGGTTTCATATTTATTTATTTTAGGAGGAGCACTCAATTTACTTAGAACAAAGACATCTGTGTTACTGTGCTTCTAAAACAAAGGTTGACTTATAAAATGTGATTAAAAATTCTAAGTGCTAAGAACTACCCTTTGACTTTAAACTTTCTCATGCTTTTTTTTTTGAGATAGTCTGACACAAAGACTAGATTGTTATAACCTTTTCTTTTGAAACCCTCTTATGTGTAAAGCACCATGGAGATCTTTTTTTCTCAGAGAGATGACAAGAAGTGGAACTATAGAAGAAAGAGAAAGGACTTTAAGAAAAATTGATTAAAAATTCTAAGTGCTAAGAACTACCCTTTGACTTTAAACTTTCTCATGCTTTTTTTTTGAGATAGTCTGACACAAAGACTAGATTGTTATAACCTTTTCTTTTGAAACCCTCTTATGTGTAAAGCACCATGGAGATCTTTTTTTCTCAGAGAGATGACAAGAAGTGGAACTATAGAAGAAAGAGAAAGGACTTTAAGGGGAAAAAAAGCAAAATATATCAAAATGATTGGGTTTGGAGGTTTGGGGAGGTTTTTGTGGCTTTTGTTTCATTTTGGTTTTGTATCAACTAAGTGAAAACGGAAGTCTGTCTCAGCAAGTCTACAGTTTTATCTCGAATCCACTTCAACTGTACTAATCACACAGATCTCAACAGCTGAACCAATTTAAGACCATGCACTGTTATTTGGGGGTAGACCATTATCAAGTTTCATATGTATGGTGAAGGCCAAATCTGAGCACCAGCATGAACTAAGATGCACACAAACAGGATTATCATCTCAGAAAAAAAGTAAAAAAAACCAAACCAAAACAAACAAAACATAGTTCTGAAGTGGCGTCCAAATATTCCCAACTGTAATGGCTTGGAAATTATATTGTTGTGCCACAGTATTTGCAGTGCAACACTGAAGAAATTCAAGTTACTAGGTTTGGGTTTGGCTTTTCTTCCACCCCCCACTCCTTTCTGTCTGCGTGTGAAAGATTTTGGATGCTTAAGAAAGCTTCAATGCCTGAATGTAGATAGTTATGGTACAGGTCAAAATAAAACCATGTACACAGCTATCCTTTTTGACTAACAAGATCACAGGAGCAATTATTCTCACTTTTAGGCTTTCATTTTCACTGGAAGACAAGACTGAGGACAATCAGTATAATTTAAAAACAGAAAAGAAGTTTGCTATGTACTGCTCAGGCTAGTCCTGTTCTGCAGTGGTTGTTTCTACTTTTATACTTCAGTATATTCCAGCTATACAGATTTCCCGCCTCATACCCACACAGTGCCAGGCGATGTTTCCTACCTTCTCCACTCATTGCTGGAAATCTGGTTTTGTATCAGTATATTGCTATTATCAAAGATCCCAGGAATACTGTACAACTGGAATACTCCCCCCTCCTTCCCTGCCAAAAAATTTACTAAACTTTTTGTGTGTTGTCCCTTCTCCTGCATTCTTTCTCGCTTACCCCAATCCTACTCTCTTAATGGTGCTTTAAATGGACCCGTTTCCAGCACTGCCTTTGCAGAAAGCACCTCAGATGCGTGAAGCTGCTGAGTATGAAATACATCAGCAAGAAAGTATAGTAGTGCAACTCTTAACTCATATGCTCTAGACAGAATGGACCTTGGAAAAATATGCATTCGGCTGTGCTCAACATTCTCTGTTCCCCCTCTTCCCATACTAAAACTGAAATAAACATACCAACATATTCCTACCAAACCCATCTAACATGTTAGAATAGCCCAATTCGAGTACCTTACTGCTGTTATTTTCAAGCCTGGATTTTCATCTGCAAAGATAATCTAAGAATGGGAAAATTCTCCCATCAACTCATCTCAGATCAGCAAGACCCATTTCTCCCCTTCCCCTTCTTCTGAGCGAGGTGGTTCAATGCAAGCCCCACCCTGGCAGCCAGACAATAAAGCTGCAAATAACTTATTCTGATCAAAGCCCCATCTGCTTGGCAGCAGCGATTCAACTGCACTTGTGGATTTTGTATGGCTGCAGCTTCTGAATTGAATGATCCTTTCATTTAGATGGAAGTTTAAACAAAATATGGTAATTAGCATCAACCACTGTGGCTTTCATGGCTACTGTCTACAAAGACATCTCTAATAAAAGGACTTTTCTGCTTTCCCATCTAATTACACAACATGGTTGAACAATACAATTTACATTTAAATCAGGCAGCTCTTTTTCTTTAAGTCAGTTAACAGACTCCCTGCCTTACACTACCTATCGGATGGGGGAGACTACCATTAAAAAGAAGAATTCCACCTCAAAACCATCTCACTGAATGTTGTTTCATCTTCCCCTGAGGAATATGGCTGAGATTGGTAACTTTTAGTACTAATCTTGCTAGTCTAAAACTACCTCACTACCTTTTGAAAGGAAAGCAAGATTTAGCTTTATGCCACAGTAGGTTGAAAAAAATCAGACATTATGTAGCATTGCAGTTTTATGACATAATAAAAGATGCCAGCGTGCAATGATGAATGTTTTTAATGAGATATCCACAATGCTGTAGTCAATAAAAATCTTTATAGACACAATCCTCAGCAATATAAACAAGATGAAAATTAGTTTATTTTAACCACTACCAGTTTTTTTTTTAGGTATATAATCCCTCACTACAATAAAAATCAATAGTGGAAAATTCAATCTTACAAAAAAACAAAAAAAGAAAGAGTATTTTTGGCAAATGATGCTTCACAGACACACAATGGCACCCTGGGCGGGATGTACCTGACCTTACAGCGTGGCCAGCGTGGGCCTGACTAGCACTTGGGTTGAAAGGGAAACCCCTGGGGTGTAACAGCAGGTGCTGTAGAAAAAAGCCAGTGGCTCAGTGTCAAACACTTAGTAAACATTAGCCCACAAAAACTGATTGAATGGAAAGACTTAATCTGGCCCCATCATTGCTGATGAGCTGATAGGCAGGAATAAAATACTGTTTTAAAGCCTCTGGCTGGGGCAGGGATTTGGACACCTGAATTCCCTTAGGCTGCCCTGACAACTCCAATCTAAAAATTTATCCTAAAGACTTTTCTTACCACCTTCTATCTGCCAAGAGAAACAAAAAAGGGCAGGCAGATGAAATATATCAGAGGGAGCCACATATTTTAGTAGCATGAGTTATAATTTGAGGGAACAGTTTTATTGTGTGTATAATATGTTTGACATGTTTGTGAAACTCATTTTTAGAAATATAATTGGAAGGGAAAGCTCCAGACGGGTAAGCGGCATCCTCCATTAGTTCCAAAACAATGAGAGTAACACAAGGCACCGAAAGAGGAAAACTTTCTATTTAAATAATATCATCTACTGTACGTTCCCCAAACAGCTAAATCCCGAACAGATTGGGAACTGGAATACAGACAGACAGCATTCCTCACTTACATCCTGTTAGAGCTGAACAGTAAAACAGAGCAAGTTAAATAGAAACTCTGAGTTAAATCCAACTCGACAGTCCCAGGTTTTAATAACCATTCCAAGGAAGTGATCTCCCACCCAAACACCTTGGGCAGACCAACTTGGAAGCCCCTCTTGCAGCACTACAGCTGCACTCTTCAAGCAATTATTTCCTTCTCTCCTTGGCCTGAGCTATTATTGCCCCCCTTGGCCCACCCTGAGAGAGCAGGAGGCTTCTTCTCCAGGTTTGTTGCCCAATGAGACAGTGTATAGACTTTTCTCACCCACAACATAATAAGGAACTCATCTACCAATCCCACCTCCCCTAGCAATGAAACCCAGTGAAATGCAAGCACTCTCCTGCTTTCCACTGGAAAAAAACAAACAAACAAACAAACAAACAAACAATCAAACATATCGACAATTTTGGAGAGAAGTGGCAAAAAGAAGGGAAACTGAAAATGCTACTGGTCAAGAAACTGCTTGAGAGACATTCAGCTGTCCCCTGAGCAAGGAGAGCTTACAGCAG
Source organism: Calidris pugnax (assembly GCF_001431845.1). Taxonomy (NCBI): domain Eukaryota; kingdom Metazoa; phylum Chordata; class Aves; order Charadriiformes; family Scolopacidae; genus Calidris; species Calidris pugnax. The sequence goes on along the minus strand of NW_015091280.1, from coordinate 3,237,456 downwards.
TCTGCAGACCTGCAGCACACAAAAACAGGAATTCTCGCCATAAATTACTGCCTTCTTCAGAACTATTTTGCCTGTGTCTTCTTGATAATATATTAAGGTACATTTAGAAATAGTCAATACAAGGTTCATGAATGATTAATAAGCTTTCATATTATGTGATACTGATGGTTATCTCCACGTTTGGGGAAAACATTTTACAGAAGATAGAATCCAACATCCGATAACCCATAAGGCTCTGAAACAGCAGAGGCTTTTCAATTCCCCTTGAATTCTGCAATTTCTTTGTGTCTGTTTCCCTCATGTAAAAGAACTTCTTGCACGGCACCGTTGCGTTTGACTGGGAGAAGCAACAAGTTTGTGTCTGGGTGTAGTTTCCAAATTTATAAAGTTTTCATTTTGTCTTGTGATCCAAATTCATATTCAAATTAAAAAAAAAAATCATTAAAAAGCAATCTTCTACGGTTGTATTTCTTAACAGGAATGCTGCCAAATATTCTGCCTTTAATTGTTGCAAGTAGAAAACTGCATTAACTTGGAAATGGTGTGTTCTGTGCACATTATCAAAAAATGACCTTGTGCACAAAGGAAAGTATTTGCCGGTTGCGCAGCTACTGCTATGCCAGGATAAACCACGGGGGATTTCACTGTGATACAGCAATTTTGTTTGGAATTTAACTTGAACCTTTGAGCAAAGAGCATTTGCTAAACTGAAAAGATAACTTCTAAGCAAAACCGAAATATATCTCCCCCAAAAGAAAAACACCCTGGCTACCACAGCTACAGCCACGTGGGCTCAGAGCCCTGGCCCCAGCAAAAACGCACTCACGCTACATAACGGCTTCCACAGGCGCAGGGAGGCTGATGCATCCCTAGGGAGACATTCCCAGGGTGGGACTGGTACCACTGGTCCTGCTGCAGCACAACTGGCTCAGCCTGTGCCTGTGCAGCGAGTGCTGCCCACACCTTTCAGCTACAGCTTCAGGGCCCAGGGGCTGTTGCTCTGGACTGAAGTGTGGGAAATGAAGAAGGGGTTATTCATACAGAGCTCTAGCATTATCAGAGGTACACATGAACTTTGATGCGAATTTCCTAATCATGTTGCTGTGTAACCTCTGTTTTAGCTTTCCTTTTTATCAGAGCAAAATGTCGAGCAAGGAAAACACTCAGCTTCTCAGAACTCAGTAGGCTGCTTCAACAAGACCTGACAAGAACTCCACAGGTATCTTTGTAGAAAATGGCAGTCACGCAGCTTGGAAGGGGGTGGCCAGTCTTCATCATACCAAAAGCACTACAATTAGACACCTTTAGTTCTAGCAATGACAACCTTAATAAATGTTGTTTGATATTCCTATCATTATCAATGCAGATGAATGATTTGTAGCTCTAATGGCAAAAATTTTAAACACTAAAAAGGCGTCAGATGTGGACTGAATAGCACTATGTTAAAAAGAAATATGGTCCTTCCATAAAAAAAAAAAAAAAATCATTTTTGTACTTTAAAAGGCACTAAAAAATTAAATAAGGAAAGGAAGGTATAGAATGCCTTTTTTTTTTAATGGAAACTGACCCACAAAACCCAAGATGCATATTGAGCTCACATTAACAGGCCTGGGACTAAACGACAAGTCTTGAAGACGTACAGGTAATCATCTTGTAGTATTCATCCCCTTGAAAAAGACTTCTGGAACCAAATGAGCATGTCAGCTGCTTAGCAACATCTCGGCTACAAGGTCTCGGCCTTTGCATCATCAGGAAAAAGAGTTTTTGATCCTTCAGAAAGGAGATTCTCACGAAATCAAGTTTCTGCTGAGAAGCAGCCAGGATGAATTTGTCCCCACCATAGGCATATGTACATATTCAAGATTCTTTCAAACAGAGGAAGCTTTACATTACAGTTACTATTTCGGAAACATGTTCCCCCCACCTAGGGAACATCCTATCTACTGCCAGTCTCCTAAGGACAGACAACTACAACCAGCAGTTAACACACTCCCATCTACAACAGTCTGAGGTGACTCAATAGAAACTGTAGTCAACAGCTCTCAAGGGAAAGGATGAACACACACGCTGTAATAAGACTGCACAGAAGATATCTGTCTGGGGTACCGCGTTTACATGAAATGCAGTTGCAATTATGCAAAGCCATTATTACGATTATATTTTCCAAATAAATGTCATTACTTGACAGAACTGTGTACCTCATTCCAGTACATACAGACAGTATCTTGCTTTTAAAACCAAGCACAGAAGCCTTTCAATAGAATGCAAATTTATTTTTATTAAATGGCGAATAGTTTTTTTACAGTGGAAAGCAGAAACAGGGCTACCTCCTTCCCCTTCTCCATCAGTGCCATTCATTTATCAGTGCACCTACTGATCAAACTGTCCCTCAAAGGACTTGTCAAAACTCACCACAACTTGTTAAACAGACAACTGCATCCACTGACTCATAGGCAGCGACTGGACCTATTCAGGCCTGGTTGAGAACTGCACACTTCTTGTATTTATATTGATTATTCCACCCTTGCCTCCTCTTTGTCTGTATTTCATCTCAGGAAGCTAGACCAGATGACTTGCAGAAGTTCCTTCCAACATAAATTATTATATGATTCAAGAACTTTTGTACTGCAGGTTCTCTGAGCAAAAAACATGTTGCACAGAGACCAAACAAAAAAAAATATTTTTAATTCACGCTATAAAAATAATAATTCTGGGTATGATTATGAATATGTAGAATTATTAGTGAAAATGTTGACAGTTTTCTGAACACATAGATGCACACACGAAAAGCCAGCTGTCACTTTCTATGCAGAAAAGAATTCTCAGACTCAGTTTGCCTTCGTCGGCATTAACATTTACATGGTTACAGTCCACCAGGTCTCATTCTAACAATTGCTTTAAGATTGACAGGCCAAAATGGATTAGCACAGGTAGCGGGAATAGGCAGCGCTTCAATTTGATCAAGGGATAATAAATTTGTTTCTTGTAAAATGTCATTAAAACATCTTACAGGAAAATCTGTTATCTATCCTAAAACATAAACATCCCATTCAAAGCTATACCCAACTGTAGCCAATGCCAGTGTCCCATTATCATCTACAACACTCATCTGAAAGTGCATTACTGTGTGGTCTTCTCACCTTTGAAACGTCTGTTTAACATTGGCAGAAAGATATTCCAGTAGTGAATTTAAGGGATTACTACAGTTTTTCCGCAACTGAAGTCACTTGCCTTTGGCCTGATGCCTTACAACACAGCACAGGCACACAATAATCCTTCAGAAAAGCACTGCCTGTCATGTCTTATTATTTAAATATTGAAAGGCAGATAAGTATCCCACTTAAAAGAGACAGGCCTTAATCTGTAAACACTTCAAAGGGATCTCTAATGACTTGACTTTAACTCATCTTTCTTCATTTTAACTGCAGCTTTGATGTTCTCCTTAATCTTCATCTAACCCTCCTCTCAGGAACACATAATCACACAAGAGTTTCTGAGAATATAACATGTACAACTGACATATCAAATAAAAGTCACAAGTAGGTTAAACCTGGCAATCTAGTTTACTTGCGAAGTAAATGAGGCCTCTGTGATCCACACTTACTGCTGGCAGATGCTCCTCGCACATGGGAGGGATAACGTACCAACACCAAGAAGAGAAAACAAAGAAGTTTCAGGGTATTTGGCCACACCTGGTGATGGTCACATAACCTGCAGGGAGGGAAGCATTTGCAGATACTATTGGTAAACGTTTCACCATCCCCATTAGGACGTTGTGAACTTGTCACAGGCAAGTATTTGTGTTTCCTCAAGAATCTATCCATGTTATTCTACTGAGAGGCTGTAAATCGATAGTTTATGCAAATAATGGGCATTTCTAGCAGCCTAAAGGGTTTGGGTTTTTTAATGCAACGCAAGCCCCAAGAAAGCTAATTTTCATAACATCAAGACAGCCATAGAAAGAGGATTACTTTTAGTCCAAAGGTATTTCTTATAACTTGATGCTACTGCAGTTCTATGTGGAAAATTAGTGACTCTTTGTTAAACTCTCCAGAGAAGCTACTTGCCAGTGTAAATACATTTAATAAATGTTATTTCTGGATCATGTCATCAAATACCCACACTATTAAAAAAATGGCACACATACACTAAGACTGTAAGACTAAATACTTATAAGCAGTAGTACTAACTGTTAACTGCTGACCCTGAGACTCTATATAACGGATAATATTTTGAAATGTTGCCGTGATATTTCACCTGAAGGAAATAAATTTCGTATTTGTAAGCAAGTGTGGGTTTCAGAGATGAAGGATTCAACAGCTGCTCCATCCAAACAGATGAGTCTAGAGGGCAGAGCAAAAGATGAGCTCAACAACTGAGCTCCTACTTTGCCTCTGATAATGATCTTCCAGCGAATCACACATTATTAACATCTGTGCCAGATTTCTCCAATGTTTAGAAAGTGCAGGACTCTCTTCACAGAGGTATTACCCAGTTTCTTTTTCTGCCACTTACTCTTCAGCAGTTTTTTCAGTGGTCAGAAACGTAAACATTTTCATAATTTGCATGCAAACTCTGCTATCAGTTGCACCCCAGGTAAGAGCCTGAAACCCAGAGCAGCTACAGGAGGGAAGATACCAAGCGAAGGATCTCTCGCTGCTGGTTAGTTCAGGAAGGCAAACATGGGGCTGAGCTCTGTGCCAGCTCAGGCAGTAAAACAAATAGCATGCCAGCTCTGCACAGCATCAGCACACTACAATTAAAAGCAAGTTACACAGCCACCTACACACCAAAAACATGCTGTCAATAAAATGCTCTGTATCAGCCAATCTCCAAGTATAGAAAAGTCTAAAAATAGTTTCAAAGCAGTGAGACATCCAAGTCAGTGCAAGACTCATGTAATCCTTGTTTTCATTTGATGTTTCATGTATAACCAATAAGGCCTATGTCAAGTCCCACTGCAGTGTAACACTGGCGTTCTCCTACTATCTCCAGGGGGTGGTTTATAACACCTCCACGAATTTAAGACTTTGACTAAGCACTAAGAAGAGGTCACCTTTTTATTCCCCAGGAATTCAAATGGCTTTTGAAAGTGGTGGCAATAAGTAGCAAAAATCTTAAACAAAAAAACCAACACGGTATTTAAATAATATTTTGCTACCTAAAAAGTGAATAAAAGGAAGTCCTGTGCTTCATGCCAGCAGAATGCCAATCAAAATGTAAAATACAAATTCCTGAAAGAGGTAACACCCATTGAACATGTGTCCCAACTGCTACAGAAAACAAAAAGAAATCTATTGATTATAAGTAGGGTAAAAACCATAGACTGATGCTTATTAAGGCTCCACCAAACTGTACAAACTTTCCTTCTCCCTCCAAATCCCTGAGCACACAGCAGTGACTATGCAGTAGGGAGCATTACGTTGGCGTACCCATACTACCAACTGCCCCACTCTTTGCTGACGCTCTGGGTAAAAGCTGTGCCGCAGCAATGCAAAAGGTTCCCCCGCCATTTCTAAATAGAAAAATCAGCAGAAAAGAGTTGTGTGACAGGATTTCTGCATTTTCACTTGTACAGTTTATTTCTGCAGTTTAAAAATAGCCTACAATTCCAAAGTAGTTCAGACTATAAGTGAAGGAAAACAATACATAGGAAAATTTATTGCATCACTTCCTTTCCTCTCACAATTTGTCACTGATCTTGTAAGCTACGTGAACTACAGTTCTTTCAAAAAGATGCAAGTTACAGAAGGTCCCCATAACATACATTAAAATAAACCTCAATTCTGACAGTTTGAAATGTGAATTTCTGTTTCTACTCTCACTTCACCATACGAGTCTTTCTAAATTTTCATAAAAAAGCCAAAGACAACCCTACGCATATGAAACATATTGTGGAACAGAATCCCAAACCTTCATAAAATGAATGGCAAATTTTCACAGCAAAGGACTGAAATGATTTGCCAGCCAGAAATGGTTTGGTGAAATAACCTGTGAATAATAATTAAACAAAACCCAAACCAAACAAAGTTATCCTCAATCTGCTTGAGAACAATGGGTAAAAAGAAAGACAAAAAACGCCACGATTCATTCACTAATTCACAACTACTAATTTATTCACTGAGTTACAATGGCATTTTACTCTGAAAAACAAATACTGGTGGTTCCCATCACATAGATTTCAAAGATAGTATTCTAAGCAGATGGCTGTAGGAGTTTGTATCATTTTCTTGTTTACTTCTACTTGCTTCTTGTTTTTAAATTTGGACTGATTCCCACCCAAGCACAAAAGTACAACTCAATAAGGGGGTTTCAGTTGTGTATTTGCAGCCTGTGCTAATAACAGTGCATATATTTATGCCATCTAGTAACTGGCATAAGCCTCAAAATAAACATTAGAAACTATGTATACTCTATATTATACCATATCTTGCATTTCTTTGAATTGCAAGTTCCTGTAAAATTTAAGACAGATAGAAAAATGGGGGTGGGGGGAAACCCCAAACAGTCTTGGGAATGAGTTAGTGCCTTGACAGGCAGTTAATAAGACGGTCTAAGTTCACATCTAAACTGGTGGTAAACCTTCCTATACGAGACAAAGTTCTCAAGCAGGGCAGCAGGGCTGGTTACCTACAGTGACAGTGGCAGCTCCCGTGTCTGTGCTGAGCTGCAAGGATGCACTGGAGGAGCAGCATCTCCGCCCAGCTCACAGGGCCAACACGAGCCCAGCCGGGTCCAGCTCTGCACCAGGCTCCCCCAGGGCTGGAAGTAATATTCAGCGCGTCCAGGAGCGCGTCCTGCTTCCCCATCTCTTTGGAGGGACCACTCTAAGCCAGAGTCAGATGCTGCTGACACCATGTCTACAGCACAGAAATGGCCTGACAGACATAAGCTGTTTTGCTGGGTGAAACACTTGGTCAAACAGTATTTTTAACAGTGCAGCAACCATGGAAATAAAGAACATGCAGCTACGTGGGAATGCTAAAAATAACTCCTCTCTCTTTTGATGTAGTAAGAAATCCAAATGAGGACTTTTCAGGCAACAGTATCTCTGACTGCCAGGCTAAGAAAAAAATGGAACATTTGCTTGCTTCCCTGCTTATTTTTTAAACACAAGAAAATTCACAGAGATTATTTAACTCAGGATGGTGGAAAGCAACATGAATCGCAAGGTCCTGCTATAAAATTCGGAACCAGTTTAGGGTAGTTAGTTTGGACAAAAGAAGAAGAGGGAGCCAAGGGGAAATCGGGTGCAACTGAGACTAAGCAAAATGTGATTGGATTTTTTAAATAATAATTTTGTATCTTAATAATAAAAGAAGAGATCCTACTTTGTGGACTCTGAACCATGGCACAGACAGAACTTTAGATTGCAGACCTCAGGGAACTTAATTTCTACATGTTTGACTGCTTACAAATATCTACTAACCTTGGGTAAAAAAACATTTCTTTTTAATTATAACTTAAGCCTCTGCTTGGAGGTTTTTAATTCATCCATTTTACATATCACTGAACATGGTTGTGGGTATCAGAGTCACCTTGTTCAAGTTCTGAAGGTGAAAAAACCCACAAAGGGAAGAAAAACAGTCCTGTCAGCATCAGGGTACAATCAATAGCATCCCAGATTAGACAATCAGTGCCACAGTGTATCATTCACAATTTAAAAAAAAACAAACATTTAAATTGAATTCTTAAATAATTTAAAGATATCTAGTTCGTATGAAAAAAAAAAAAAGAGGCCATTAAGGAAGTGATTTACAAGACCCACAACTTTCATCACCTTCAGCTGAACTGAGTTGAACTGAGCCTAAACTTTCAACATTAGTATAAACAAGTTAAGAAGTCCATAGCATTAAAACAAAGATTTACAAGATTCTTTTAAAAATATATTTAAATAAATAAATGATGTCACATAACCAGATACCTCAATTTTCAAGTTCACCGTGAACCGGTTAAAGAAAAAAGAAAAAGAAAAAGAGAGCTGTTGGCACAATTGACTGGAGTTCATTTGTTCTCCCTTACATTGAGTTTTTCACAGCCTAACATTACCTGGGTAATTCTACACAGATGAATTTCCAGTAGGACTCAAGTGCATACATATTTACAGAATCCTTCCTTTCCGTTAATATTAGTTTAAATTAAGGCTAAAGCGACTTGCTATTTTCACTAAAAGGCAAGAAAGACATTAGATACTGAATTGAATTGAATTCAAAAGACAAGCAGACTATCAATCACACACATGGTTAATATCGAGTTTCTCAGTTTTTCGGTAGAAAGCCCCAGAGCGCTGTATGCTATCAAAACTTAATTAAAAAATAGTATAATAAAACTTAAGTAGTTTTTATGCATTACTTCAAAACTCTCCTGTAGAATGTAAAAGGATTCTGTTGCAGGAATGCATTTTCTTCAGAAAAGTTTAAAACTTCTGGGAGAAAACACCACTTCTAAATTCATAACACATTCCTTGTAAATGTCAACTCCATTATGATTTCATTCAAAAACCCAACTTCTATAGGACTTTTCTGAAAGAACCCTGCCTAAGAATTAGTTTCCCATGGCATAACTCATCATTTGACGCACAATTAATCAACACATGAAGATGAAGGAATTTAGAAGGAAACTGAGAACATGCACACCACTTCAGTACAAACACTAGGAATATAAAAATTTGGATTGAAGGATACATACAATAGTAGGTTTAATATTTCAAACATTATTTAATTTTGTGGTACTTCCTGTTAACAATTACTGGAAAAATTTATAGTAACATCATACGTTTACCATAAAGTATATTCTCAAGTCTTCTCAGAAAGTAACAAACCCACTGTTTGCACTAACTCTTCATAATTATACACCTCTTGTACGTGCATAAAGTAGTGCATGTGGCTGTTACTGGTTTTAGAGTCCCTTTAAATGCCCTGTCAGTCAGGTGCAGACTGCACAGCCAACTGCAATTATGCATTTACAGCAATTTGATTACCCAAGTAATTTAATATTATTTCAGGAAGAATTTGTATTTATTCTTGATTTCTGCAAAAGTATTATTGGAAACAATATTAGTTAGATTTGTCACTGGCGTTTATTTCCGATTTAATACGTGGTTCCTAAGCATAAAAGGCTATTGAGACAGGTGTTAGGAAAAGAAAAAAAACACTGCTTCCTTTGAGTTCCTTCTGTGTGGAAAATTCTGCAGCAGCTCAACACTGAGTAAACCAGGGGGTGCAGCTGGAACCAGTCCATGCTCTGCTTAAGTAACAGAAAAATTACTGAAGCGATGGGCTTTTTTTCAGATAAACATCTGGACAAACTGGCCAGTGAGGGTAATTTGGGAGTCATTATTCACCACTACAGACAGTACTTTGTTTGACAGAGATAAGCATTATTAATAAGCAACAAGCTATTGTCCTATCTGATTGCTAGGCTGGTGTTAACCACCAAACCATCCACCTGGCGAGTCCATGAAGAGCATTTGAACATACACAGCTACTTCCAGCTCAGTTTTTTTACCTGGCCAGTAAGATTTCAGCTGCAGGGCTCTACTGTGTTTCCTTACTAACATCCTGAGCGTCTCAGTTCCAGCAGCACAACGTATCATTGATGAGCTTCCTATAAAAATGATTGTCACAAAAATGACTAGTGACAAAACAAAATAAAGGTTTGTACACACACACAAGATCATTTCCCCCTTACTTTAAGAATTCCTACCTTCCCCTCACCCATTTCTTTATTTTCTTTCCTTGGTTTATGTATGTCATGACTTGAACTGCAACTAAAACTGCCTGGGAAGTAACAAGTTGCAAACCCTGTGAGGGATTCAAAATCTCCTTATATATTATTAAGACAAAATTCTGTAACTATGAAAACTTTCCATTAAACATATATATTTTCCTATGACACATGAGTAGTTCATGGTAGCATTCCTTCAGTGACCAGCATGCAGCCAAACATAACAGCTTATGGACCGCCAATTTGCTAAACTAATCACACGGCAGCCACCGCTACCAGCAATCTGCATGTCTATCATGCTGAAAAAGGGATGACTAATTAAGATGATTTGCTTTAGCACTGATGGTTATGGTTTTTGGTACTTTACTTGATCACCTTGCAATATTAGAAGCATTGAAAGAACGTAATAAAGAAATACGAACTAACACACTCTGCCTCAGTACACCCAAACCAGTTTATTCTGCTCCACAGGTCTTAATCTAAATAAACCCAGCCTGAGCTGCTTCTTAAATTCCCTCTAATTTGTGTCCAGCCCAGGTCTGCAGGTTGTCTCTCCTCTGTGCTTTCTTGGCTTGGGCGTCTCGGCCACCTTTGAAGCCTGTCAACAAGAGTGTGGGAGGATTTTGTGGTTTAACCCTGGCAGGAGGTTGACACCTCTCCCAGTCTCTCCACTATCTGGATCAGACTAACTGGGAGGTGTGAATGCCTACAGTTTGTGTGTGGCCTGGGTAAAGCTCAGTTCTTAACCCTTTCCTCCCCTGCTTCCTTTCTCAGTTCAGGGAGCAGAACCTACACTCTGCTGAATATGGAGCCACAGGGGCCACTGCGGCAGCTGGTGAGGAGCATCACCGTTGTCCCCAGCCACGGGACAAAATGACTTCTCACAGAAGGTGAAGATAAACATGGACATAACTGTCTATAGGATAAAACTGCTCGCAATTCCTTAGGGGATCTCAAACTAGGGCAATCAATAAGCATTAATCTGTAGTTTACAGGAATTTAATTGTTGCTCTTGATTTTATCTCAGTCCACTGGAAGTTCACACAAAGGGCAGCTAAGGTGGTTTAACCCATAGTCATCTGCACATCAAAATACTTAGGAAAGAAGTCTGAGGCGGGGGAAAGACTCAATTTGCTCTCCTTTTAAAAAAAAAAACTTTAAAAGAAAGTGAAAAAATGTCAGCAGTTGTACAGGAAAAACTATACATGAAAAAGAACAGCATATAAAAAAAAATAATTAATAACATTCACAGGAAAAACTATACATGAAAAAGAACAGCGTATAAAAAAAAAATATTTAATAGCATTTTTTTTACCTGTTCCATGTGTTTAAATGAATTTAAATTTTCAAAGTATTTGCTATCAGTAAAATTTCTACGACTAACATTTTGTCCTAGGAAGGAGAGCTCACCCTTTATTAAACTCTTTCCTAATGTGAACATTGCTGGAGGATTTCCATGGCGTGGCAATAAGCACTCCGATAATAAATGTTGTAAAGGGAGCGAGAGCACTGCTCACAGCCTAAAACTGCTTATATTGGTTTTAGCCTTTTTTGGGATCAATGTCTATTAGAGAGAGCAGCGCTGCTTTTGCCAAGACCCGCTATGCTCTCAGAAGTTTCCTGACCACTTTTCTTTACCACTACAAAAATGAATTTTAAAATTTAAACATGGAGTGCAAATTAAATGAGCAGTTTATGGGGGTTTGTTTGTTTTTCTTAGCTGTCATCTTCTGATTCACGACAAGCTCTGGATGATGCAGTACTACCAAATCCAAGTGTTCAAAGATGATGAGTCAGGCCACCAATTCCATGAGATCTTACAGAAAAACAGTTGTTGGACTTCTTATTTTATTTTCTATCATCTGATTTTTAATTAACGTTAAGGTCCACAAACTCGTATTAGCCTGGAGCTTTGTTTGTTTGTTTGTTTTCCAGAAAAGTATGCAAGCAAGAGATAAAAATTGCAAGTACTGAGTTAAGGGGGAATCACTGAAGTGAAGAAATGTCAAGATTGTGCCAGTAGAAGAAATAAAGATATTATAAACACAGAAAAAAGTAAAACTTTGTCTATTATAAGCTAGTCTTGAAGTCTCACTCATAAAAAATATAAATATCAAGTTTAATATTTTACATCCAACTGAAAACTAGGATTTGTACAGTGCTCTCTATAGGTTTCCCTACTTTATTCTGGTTAGTTTAACTCCTACAATGGAATGGCAACTAGTAAAATCAGCGGGAATTCTGTCTCCGATTTCAAGTTTCAAGAATTGCTTTTGGTGTATAGTTAAAAAATGAAAGTGCTACTATCATTACAGGGTTTAGACAGATTAAAAAAAACCCACCAAAACACACAACAAAAAAACAACCACTAAACAAAAGTAAACCAAAAAAGCCCTGCCACAATCCACCTTTTCCAGCTTTTGTAGGCTTACGATATATCTTGAAACTCTATATTAGTTTGTTTGTTGTTTTCAGAGGTGTTTTGTATTTGTTGTCTCTTGGTTTGGTTGGGGTCTTTTGGGGGGGGGCAGGGACTGGAGGCATAGTAAAGAATATCTAAATGTGTTGCTTGTAAGTAATGAATTCTGTAAAAAAAAGAACTAAAACCCAAACAACAATAAAACAATACCCCTCATCCAAAGATATTTTCTTAAATCCCAGGGGATGACATTAATTACTGCTGCAAAACAAAATCCTTGTTTGTCCACTGCAAAATCTGTTCCCTCACAGGGAGTTGTACATGGGATCAGAATCTACGTTACTTTAAATCCCAGGGGACCACATTAATCACTGCAGCAAAACAAAATCCTTGTTTGTCCACTGCAAAATCTGTTCCCTCACAGGGAGTTAGTTGTACATGGGATCAGAATCTACGTTACTGCAAACGAACCTACTAATACTGCTGCCAGTCTCAGTCCAGACCAAGCCGAGACTGCCTCTTCCATGAAGCACACTACGCTTCCATGAATTTGTCGGAATGCGATGCCTCAGTTCACATCGTTACAAAACGGCCCCTTTTGAAGGGGACTGAAATCAATCAATTCACCACTGAGCTTTTAGGGGACCAACCGATCTGCCCTGTACTCATTAACGATGGAAGTGGTAAAGCCAGCCATTTACTTATGGTGCCTGTTTAAAAAGGATGAAAGAAGACCCAAGGACCCAGCTAAATTCAGCTTGAGAGAAAAGGTTCAGCACTAGTGAGTTAGGAAGAGTTTCTGTAATGTATTCCCTAGGCTGGCAAGCTCTGATATAATTACAGTGCAGAATAACTGCAGCAAACTGCTGGCATATGCTGAATTTACTGGTGTCCATATTGCTTAATGGGCCATCACCAACGCTGGTGGGGTTTTTCTGTTTGTTTCTAAGGCAGGCAACATCGCTGGAAAATGAAAGACCTCTAAAGGACGACCATTACATAAATACGAAATAGAAGAGGAGCTCTTCCTTTAGGGTACCCTGATTTAGGCAGAGAAGATAAAGAACACCACAGGCAGATTTCTCGACGAATGGTGACACTAAGATGACAGTCTGGCAGAACCTATAACAGCTGATTAAGAAGAAAAGGGAAAAATAAGATTAAGCCATACTATAGGTAACAGCTTCATACTGTACTGTCATCTCTGAAACTCACTAAAACGAGCTTTTTATAGGGTCTGACATAGCACATACATAAACACACTTTAACAGCAAGAAGCTAAAACAAGTGAATACAGGAGAAATAAAATTTATTCATTAAAAGTAACTTGAATTAGTGCAGAAGAGTCCGAGATTCAGGTTAAACTAAGCAGATTTCAGTAAGAGGAGTCAAAGGGACTTGGTAGTTTAAATATCCCGGTCGATAGTTCAATATTGTTTCAGTTTCTTCGCGGAAAAAGCAACATAAAGGAGCTAAACCAGGCTACTATATGCAGAGAATTCAAAACCCAAACAAACCACCCCAAAGCATCCAAAACTCAAGCACTTCACATTTATCTTTAGAAATGCAAATGAGCATTGTCCTTGTTAACAGGTGCTAACTAGCAAGGCATCACGCTGCGCTCAGATGTGTTCTGGATGAGCAAATGCCTTTATGGATTCCCGGTGATAGCCTTAGGAAAAGTGTCACACATTGAAAAAACAAAGATCAAACGCTCCTCAAAGCTAACTATGAGATTTGAAAACCAGGGATGAGATTGAAAAGTAAGAACGGCAGCAGTGAAACAGGACCCTGCCATCGTGCATAATTTGTATGACTTATGCCCGTGAGTTAACTGCGTGAGAGGTTGTGCACATACACAACTTGCATTTCCAAGACTCCCCTTTCAGCAAAGCTACATTCATCTGTTATTTTCAATAGCGACTCGATTATTCTATCATGTTGGTATAAACTGGGAATAACTTCATAGATGCAAAGGGACAAGTGACCCGAGACACCTCTTCCACTGGAACTGGAGTTTTTCCGAACTTTGATCTGCTGGGGGTATTTTACACTCCCTGCCACTACGTGCCTCACAATCACCACTGTGAGGCCGAAAAAGCCATTTTTATTTCACAGACAGGACACCTATTGGGATAAAACACAAAACCCCAGCAGAGCAGGGACACACACTCTGGTAAATGTGTAGGTTCAGGTGGGCAGAGACACCCATAACACACACAGGTATCTGTGGGCTGTAGGGACCTACAAGATGAACAAGTAGCTGTGCATGTAGGTGCTTGTATGTATGAGGGGACCTAAGATCTTTTATAAACCTTGTCCTACTGAGTTTCCTGACGCTGCACAGAGCATACCTGCATCACGTAATAAAGAACAGTAGAAAGACATTTAAGCTACAGGGAACATGTGAAAGCAAGCAGGACAGTCGCACCAGCAGAGCTCAGTAAGTCACACACATTGCCACTGAGGCTTCGTTGCCTTTCAAAGAATGAAAACTAGGATCTTTGTATGAACCCATTGATCTGTGCACACCTAAGAGGTGCTTGTGGCATTCGCTGTCCTTTTTATAATGCTGTGTGCAGCACAATAGAGAAAGAATGACCAAAAGTACTTGATGGATTACAGAATTAGGGTTGCGGGTATGAAATCCCAGACTAGTACTCTGAGCAGAGGTTCCTCCATTCCTTCAGGCCATTATTCACCAGGTAGTTCAGTAATCTGGGCACACTGACATTCTGCCTTGCAGTGTAAATGAACATTTTCTACACCATTTTGTGTGAAACTCCAGAAGATTAAATTAATCCTGTCCTGGGGCAGGGAAGTAGATTAGATGACCTCACAAATCCTGTACAGCCCCATTTCCCATGATTCTACTATTGCTCAGGATTGCTGCCTACTCTGTTCCCAACTTGCCCCAGTGGCATTCACATGACATTCTCATCTTTGTGCATTAACCACCCTAAAATATTTTATCCTGTTTAATTGCTTTTTCAAAAACAGTCAGTTACCAACATGGAGTTGACCCCTTATAAACATGGTGAGGAAATACCCAAGTTCATGTAAAAAATATTTTAACTTAATTTCATCCACATTATCTCTTGCAAAATCTTTTGGGAAGGAAACACAGATAAGTGGAACCCCTGTCCCAGTTTAGTCTGCAACCTTTCCCCATCTCGGCTTAGTTAAAGAGGACCCAGCTCACAAGATCTGCTTGCATCACTGTCAACAACCTTCACTGGACGGTGCTCAGCAGAGGAACAGATGCTTTAAAAGGATACTGAAATAGAAGCCCATGCCAGACACAACTGACTCAGATTTGAGAGACTAGGCCTTGCAGAGATCTTTCTAATTTGTTTTGCTCTTTCCTGTATCAGCCATCGGAAAGTATTGAGTCACTCTCTGCTCTGGAAATTCATTATCCACAACTTGGTTCTAACAGGATTCATAGATAATTCATCTCTTGACAGTGAAACAGACATTGCAAGAGAAGGAAAGACACCCCAAGGTCAAATATTGCTTGGTGTTTGTGATTCACACAGCTCCATGCGATACTGCTGCCTTCTGCTTCCCTTAGTTAGATTCAAGAGACAGGATTAAGTCAAGGGAAAAATTTTCAAATTAATGGGACAACAATATAGCTTCTAAATGACCTGAGAACTGTGCAGTTGGGGAATTGACATTTTAAAAGGTTATTGATTATATAATTAACATAGATAATCAATAAAATTTAGTTAACATTTATGTAGACATTAAATAGAGTATGAAATCTGACTGTGAACATCTGACAAATACCTCCACTAGGAATCTAGAAACACATTTGAAGAGAGATGCTTTGCTACAACCCTAAAATGTGTAATAAATTTGAAGAAAAACCTCTGCTAGACCCATTTAGTAAACTGATCTTTCTGCAAACTGTTTTTACCAACTAATAAATTCCTTAGACACCACCCAAAGCAAGTACCAACTCAGCAGCACAGCATGGATTTGTCATTAATCATGTTCATAAGTGACTGCTTTTTCTCTAGAAAGGCCAGTTCCCCTGTTGCTCAGAGCACACTATTTCACTCCTCAGCGCTGTAGCAAAACCAGCAAAAAAAGTACTCAGCAGGCATTAGTTATAGGTGTTAGGGATATTCCAAAAAATGTCTTTTAGTCAGAATATGCTCATTTGAGGGGTGAGAGGAGGAGAAAGGGAAAAAAACCGAACGTTTTTCTTGGAACATGCCCATCTCAAAGAGGTTTTGTGGGAGAGATTTGTCATGATTGGGCTCTATTTTCCCATCAGAATAGCCAATAGGCGACTGGTTGGAGATTGCAGATGTGAATCGAACAGAAAATCTAACCAGTGGTTACCGGCTATTTTGGACTATGTCATTTCTCTGCTGGTAAGTTTGGTTTGAAGTGCTTGAAAGGTCTGTTTCACTTCTGCAGCAGCAAAGGAAACTTCACATTTTGCAGAAGAGAATCTGGATTTCTAATTAGGCTGTAATTGCATTCTTTCCTTTCGTAGCTCACTGGGGCTCTAGGTGGGCTGTTTCGCAGACCACCCAACTGTGGAACCTTGCAGGCTCAGAGTCCTTCCAACACCTCTCCAGAGGCTTTCCGTGAAATAGCTGAGTTAATGCTCACAGTATCAAAGTGCTCATACCCTCAGCTTCCCCTCGTTTTAAAGAAAGGTAAAGGTATTCAGCTTTTCCCTGTAATGAATGAGCTGAAGCACAAGCTGAAAGGTGGAAAATGAGTTTGGGTAAAACAGAAACAGGCAACCCGAACATTCTGTGAGCGCTAAGGAATCACGAGTTAATCATAAAAAGATTGATTTTTGTATATGTTCTCTGCAGACCTGATAAACTAAGCACCATCTCTGGTAACAGAGAAGTTACTTTTGTAACTTTTTCTTTCAATAGCACCCCCGAATTTGTCCCAAACAAGTTAAGTCCTGCAAACTTGTTCTGTATTATCTATAAATCATTCACTGGAATAGGCAATCTCAGCAGAACCAAAATAGCCACGCTGAAAAGCGGGGATGAAAGTGAGTAGATGGCCAGAGAATGTGCACTGCCAAGATAACAGAGTAAGGGAGCCTATTTGTATTTTGTTCAGAGGAACACATTGTTTCTTTAATAAAACCAAAACTTTAAAACCACAAAACCCATTTCAGCCATAACAAACATTTAGGTAAATGTATACATACACAGAAGTAAGACACAAAGAAAGCACTAACCTTCAGGTAATTACTTTGCCACAACATGTCTAGACTCCCAAAATTACTTTAAACAACTATCATAAAAACTAGAGATTTAAGAAAAAAAAATATCCACATGAATTCTCCATACAAATGTTAATGGTTTTCTTTTGAGCAAAGCAGTCAGTGAAGGGCTTGCTGCTATCACGGTAATGAACTATCCAAACACAATTATTCTGAAGAATCAAATTCAATCTCCTGTTTAAAAAGATCTCATCCACACCGTAAAAAATGAAATATGACGCCGAGATAAATGAAGGCAGGAAGATGAAAAAGAACTTGTCAGCAGGGAAGTGATTCTTCACAGCTACTAAAGCTCCTTCGCTCCTCCAGCATTTCTGCCACTGGAAGCTGACTGTTAAAGGGGCAAACAGAACCCTGGGACTAGAAGGCGGCACTTGCACAAATCATGACAACAGAGTTTGAAAAAAGTTTCTCCAAAGTTACCAATACTCATAACAAATAAAATTTTGCTAGCAAGTACTAACATTGACCGAGCCCAAAGTGGTAAATGCCTGTGGAAGCTAACACTCCGGCTAAATCACTCTTAATCAATAATTTGCCTGCTTCCAGTGACTGAGTCTGAGAGGAAAATGGTAATTTTATCACAGGAAGCAGAAAATAGCATCAAGGAGCAAAAAACATGTGTAAAGATCTGCACAGAGACACTAAGATTGGTCTGAATGAAGCACGAAGGGGAACACGTGTGTGAAACAACAGATGAGGAGTCAGAACAGTGATACGTGCTGATGTGACCTGACTGACAGCAACCACACTGGTAAGCATCAGAGCATGTTATTTCCATCAAGATCAGGCAGACTATGTAATTTCTCTCCCTCTTACCCCAACAGAAGGTCATACTGCAGCCATAGTTACCACACACCACAGAAACAAAGAAAATGGGCAGCAGAATATGTGCGCAGGATAAAGTCAGCAAGATTGAGGCAAGTTTCATGCTGTAACTGCTGAAACTTAAGCGACATAAAAGACCTGTCCAAAACTCAGCTCAACACCACAATTCATGTGAAACCCAAGAGATACAGTGAGGATTCAACACTCGGCACCTTTGTCCTGGGGGCTGCACACAAGGATCCTGGCCAGTCCTCTTGGACACATGCGGTTTGGTGCTGCTGTTCTCTCAATATCCAAGGAGGCCGAAAACAGATCAGTTTTCCCACACGTAATGAGAAATATTGTGGGGTTATTTCCAGAGCTCATGAACGAGCTTTTGCCTGGGTATATATCATCACAAGAACTGAAGTTCCTTTGCCTCCGCCCTCCTCAGAAAGTCCCTCTAAAAGTACCAACAGATCATCACAAAAACCTATTTGGTTTCCTGAAGTGTGTTTACCTTCTCCTGGTTCAAGCCCCGTGGCTGATTCCCAGCACACAACAGTGGCTCATATGAAGGAAGTGAATGCTGCGGAGTTTTTCATAGCTGTACTTCTGCATGCTTTCCAACAGATAGGCACAAAGAGCTTTTCATCTCCTAGCAATTCAGATCACAAATACAAATTAACATCAGTCATCCATATAATTTTGATATTTCCTTCTTGGCACTTAAAAACCAAATAAAACAAAACAAAACCCCTTCCTTACAGAGGAAGAAAATTAAAGAAAATACAGGAATTAACAGTAATGCCATAAAATAAAAATGCATCTTAACACTTAGTTAATAGCGCTGTACTATTCTGACTCATTCAGTCCTAGTTACTGGTTCACCATTCTCACTGAAGAGAACCAATAATGTAAGTTACCACCCAATACAAGTGAAGAACACATTCTTCACTTACCTGGAGCCAAAGCAAGAATATTTCCCTCATCTCTGTTAATACTGGTTTTTATGCTATACCAGTAAAAGATAGATTTGGGACATTTTCTCTAATTATTCAGCCAAAGTGGTCCTTTATATTTCAGCCAGGATTATCCAGAGAATAATGCACTTTTATCCCTTTCCTCAAAACATACTTGTGCCCCAGGAAATTTAACTGCCTCTATCTAATCCCATGAAAGTCCTTTCTGAATCACTTGGGGATTGACCTCATGAATTTTTCATTGTTATTTCTTGGTGGGACTGTCAATCAGAGATGAAAAAGAGGAAAACAAAACACAGAGTGAAGTGGTTTGCTACAAACGTCACCTCAGCCAGCACCAAAATTACATCAGATGGCATAAAGAAGAATCCCTTCTAAGAAGCAGCATGGAAAAAAAGTGTCTATTTTGTGTCCTTTTCTCTCTGTTTTCTAGGATTAATAGCTTATTTCCTTTTTGTGTTTTTAGCATTTGTTCTTTTTTTCCCCAGCATACTCAGTGTTTCATTGTTTCCTAAATAACATCATGGACACTTCACAGAAGTCTACAACAAAACTCCAGCATCGGTTGTGTTTTAATCAGTTTTCATCAAGTTATCTTCAAATCAAACACCACAAGATTTTTTTTCTTCACACTTCTATGTAGTTACATTCACAGCAGTGACAGAAATATGGAAGGTGTGGAAATATGAAAGATGTCTGATCACTGCTGACAAGTTAAATGTGAGCACAAAGAATGTTCTCCCGCAAGCAGTCAGAGCACAAAGGCTGTACATCAATCCCCCCACCAGGCACAGAACTTGGCATAAGCAGCCTGGCCCTGGTATCATTTAGGAGCCCCAGCCACACGTTAAGACCCCACAGGTACTTTGCAAATGTGGATTAGAGGGCTGATCTTTCCCTAAAGGCCATATAGTAATTATGCATAAAGAAAGGCAGAGGCAACATAGCAGTCATGTAACTTTTGCAGACCTTTTCAGCTGGTCTTAAGATAACTTATTCTCTAATAAGTATGTTCTTTTAAGTTAAAGAAGAGCTTTAAAAAATAAACCTTTTAGAATAAGAAAGGCAAAAAGAAGCATCATGAAAGAAAAGAATCAAGCGCTCACAACTGAGAAACAAGAAGGCAGAGCAGGATTGTCACCCCTGAGAGCTACAACTAAGCACAAGGCACAGGCTCTGACCTGCTCAGGTAAACACAGGCAAGAGCTTTAGTTTGAAGAACTGGATCTATTCTTCCCACATACAGGAAGGCAATTTTGATACAGCTGCTTTCTGTATTTCTGTTAATACAATTTCCATGCTAGTAAGGCCTTCACATCTTTGCAATGTAAGGATCAAACCCATCCAAGCTCAAAGATGCAATATGGCTATATATGAGTTATAGCTTGTGATTTTTAAGGAACACAGGGATCTGAAGTCTGTTTCATCCAACGTATACATTCCCGTTTCATACTATTGGTATTGCATTATTCTCAATTCATTTATAGTGTATCATGGTTAATGTTTTCAATAAAGCTCCAAGACCTTTGAATACCTGCTTTCTTCAAAGCTGGTTCCTTAAACTCACAGGTTGGAGCTCTTAAGTACAGCATTAGTAATCTGCTGTAGCTGCACGCACTCGGGGGCTGCAACAGAACCTGCCTATAGGAAGGACCTATATACGCTGGAGATTGCCTTTTCCAATAGAGTTCAGCAGTCAGGGGACAGCCTCCCACCCCTGACTGGTCTTGTGAGCACTTTGTTCGGGAAAAGACACTTCATTCCTGGAAAGCAGAAGTAAATTTTCATTTGGGAATAATTACTCTGCAGTGAATCCAGAATAAAGGGTCAACAGGGATGGGCCAAAACAATTTGTGTCACAACAGTTGTGCCAGTCTGTCTCCTTCACTGGGAAAAAAAAAAAAAAAAAGCAGAAACTAAAAAACTCTTGTGTGACTGCATATGCAGGTTTCAGATTTCCTTTTGCTGGCTACCAAGGTTTTTCTATACTGGATTTGAGCAACATGACTGACCCCAAGCCATGTGGGTCTGAGTCTCCTCAGCCATTACAGAGAATTCAGAGTATACTTACAGACGTGCATGAGAGGAAGAGTGGGTTTTTCTTAAATCTTAAATGTTTACTTCACATAGTAAGAAATAGCTCAAAGTATATATAGCTCACATGAGGGGCTCCACCTGGGAGTCTCAGCACTGTTTGGGGGTATTCATGGAGCAACACAAAACTAGATTTCTGATTTTGGGATGCACTTTGAGTTTGAGATTATATGTATCTAAATAAATATGTATCTAAATAAATAACTCTAGCATAAAGTTAAACAGAGATTTCTGAGGCAGAAAGCAGGACAGGTTTCCCCCAATACTACTCCCTGGGCAGCATGACATTTGTGCAAGTCAGAGGCCAAGCATCCAGGAACCTTCCCATCACCACTGCAGCTGCTCTGGGTCAAACCAGCAGTAAGAAATGTGGGTCTGTTTTCAATTGGTCATTTTTTGTTTGGATACTTGGTTTTGTGTTGGCTGCTGGAGAACATGTTGTTTGCAGGCTTTTTTGTTTGTTTTTAGTGGACTAGTAAATTGTGAAGCATGCACTGCAAACAACCAAACTCTGCAGGAGCTGTAAACTCCACTCTCTCTGTTTGGTCATACACACCCCCATCACTCTTCTACTACCAAATGTGCTGGTTTTCCCTGTAGGAAAGTTCAGAACAGGAATTCTCAACCCTCCTTATCTTAACTCTCCCAGTAGCAGCAGAATTAGGACAACTAAAGAAAGGGTTAGTAGGAACTTCAATGTTTAACAACAATTGAAGACATGTAATGCCTAAAATAACGTCAGCCACCTGAAGCCCTTCAAACAAACGTCACTGACAAGTAAACTGCAATTTATTTTAGGACTTTCCTAAAGACTCTGTATCCCTGGTACCCAAGAGTGAGAGATGAGAAAGCTGCAAATTAAGTTCAGTCTGTTTTATCATCATTATCACACTTTTCCAGAAGGTCCTAGAGCAAAGTAGGGAATAGGTGGGTTTGTTTGTTTAAATGAAATTTTAAAAAGGTGAGAATCAATTTATTTAAAACTCTACACCCATGCCACTATCACAAGGGAATAAATGGTATGTCTACACTGTTTTTTCTTGCCAGTTGAAATTTAAAGCTCAGTGAAATCGCTCTGAACTTTCTTTGTGCAACTTAAATCACAAGCCAGACTTCAAAAGAAGTAATACAGCAATTACATTAAAAAGCAAAATAATTTGAGGAATAGAAAGTCATCAAACCAACAGACAAAGGACTGAACAGAGGTCTAGTGAAGAGGGGGAAAAAAGTCTGTCTGAATAGAGCAGGATTCTTTTCCAAGCAAGCCAAGAAGTGCTAAGCTTTGAGAGTTAGAAATAAACCTTTCTATGCTCATAAGACCACATTCTTCTTAGTAAAGAGATGCTTTCTTTAGTCTCACTTTGCTTCCTTTCCTGTTCTGTAATCCTCCTATCGGGCAACTAGATCTTTCACCTTCCTCTTTGAGTTTGGTAATTCCTTTCTAACCAGTTGCACAGTTCACTAGTGGGGGCAAACAGAGTATTGGTTTGTTGTCAGCTGGCCTGTGTAGAAATTAAGATGTGTCCATGCAAACTTGAATCACTGTCTCCATCTGCATTTATAATGCTACGTGATTAAGTGCAGCTGTGAAAGTAATATGATGTTTTACCGGAAACAGTTCTCCTTTCCTCCTCTTTTAAAATTTTGGTGTCTGCTTAGAGCCCCAATAACATATGCAATTTGTTAGCTTTCACACATTGAGACTCACTTTTTTGGTCCCCACTTCCACTCCCATGTGTTGGTGTCCACACCAGAGGTGTCTGCAGCACGACACCGCTGCCGCTCTCTTGTTCTAGGCCCCTTGTGCCAGAAGCAGCAGGTCAGCAGATCTGCGCCAGGGACCTGCTGAAGGAGAGAAGAAATAAGAAAGAAAGCAAGGGGAGAAAAATGCTGCTGAAATACAGCAGCAGTTCTGCTCTGCAGGGTAACACTCAACACGAGATAATTCTTGGCTGTGCTTTTGCTATTGCCTTCTACCAATTCACACTAACAGAAGCCCCAAAGCCTTTCGTGGTTATATGTACAATACAGCCATTGCATGGCAGCATAAGTGGTCTCTACACACTTAAATGCAACCTCATTCAGCATATGGAATCCTACATGAGACTAAAGGACATTCTTTAAGAGTGCATATAAATGCATGCCTCAGTAGGTCCTATATCAATACACGGTGCAGTACATTCTACAAGCAACTGTCAAATCTCCCTTCTATTAAAAATCTGCAATTTTTTGTACCTCAAACAGGGTTTTACAGAAATTCACAGAAAAAAATAGAACTATCTTCAATGCATAAATGTCATTTCTCAGGCATATCCCAGAATATATATTTTAACATATTAACACAATGGAAAAGGAGCCTCAAGCTGTAATATGCTGTAAAATCACAACCAATTCTGAGACAGGTGCTTCCACGACTGATTAAGCAAGCAAGAAAGGACAAAGACAATTGTTTTTTAAGGCAGTAAAAAGCAGAAAAGCTCCCTCAAATGGCCAACAGTAGAGGGAATAAAGTGCCTACTAATGCATTTTTAAAATAGACACAATTTTGACCGCTCATTCTACAGAAGTATCTCAGGAATAGCTTTGTTTTCAGAGATTTTGATTTTCAGACCAAGTGTTTAATACCTAACACACATACTTATTCCTTGCATGTAAAAAAGTCTGATTTTGCATGGTTGTCAGAGCAATTGGGTGACTATTCACAATAATAACCCTGGAAGAGACCCGGGGGACCCTCAGGAAGTTTCTAGTCCAATCTCCTACTCAAAGCAGGGTCACCTATGGGGTCAAATCAGGTTGCTCAAGGTTTATACAGTCAGGTCTTAAAACCCTCAAGGGATGGAGACTGCATAATCTCTCTAAGTAACCTCTTCTACTGCCTCACGGTCCTCATATATTTAAAACAAAACAAAATTTATCCAACCTGAACCTGGTTTGTTTCTATTTATGGGTGTTGTTTCTCATCCTTTCACAGTGAAAAGTCTGGTGCCTTGTAAGGAATGGCATACTGGTTTTCCTAGGAGTTTGTTACTGCTTTGATAAAATCCATGAGAGATTTCCAGCAAAGTTCTTCAATCAAGAAGAGGAACCATGAATAAAACCTGCAGCGTTTCTAAAAATATCTCAAGAGTTCACCATAAACTACATTTGCGTTACAGAAAGAAACATTTCTCATTACTTCATAGTAAATATAAACATTTTGGAAGAGTGGAAAATTAATATTAATTAGCTAAAAAACAAAGGTTAAAAGGTTTTAATTTCAAGGGCAAACCAAAGCGAAATATGTTGAACATGGAAATTTCAAGATCAAAATTAGGCAGCTTAGTTGGTTGGTTGTGACATAAACCACAATTTTCCAATCACTGCCTAAGGGAAAAATGTCAGAGCTGAACTAAATTGCCTAGATTTGGATGTTTAGCTTGACATGTTTATTCTAGCTGAAAGCCAAACAAATCTTTCCAGCTTTCTAGAGTTTTCTTCATCCATTTTCTTTTGGAAAAAAAAGTCAATAACTATTTTTCTAGCAATTCTACAACAAGAAAGAAGCAAAATTACAAATGTATATGTGCAAATATACATACATATATACATACAAATGTCCATAAAATACAATGATTATATATATATTTATAAAAACTATTAGATTTCTCATTGTTTGCAATGGTGGCCTGAGTTGGCAAAAGGTTTCATATTTAGCTATAGATAATTTATACCAGTCACCTCTAATAGTTACAGGTAAATGTACTTTGGATAATTAGAGATGAATTCCTCATACTTAGCAAAAGTCAATCCACTGTGGCAAACATCAATTAACTTAGTTTCTGGGGATGAGCAGCCCTCTGTGCTGCTGTCACAGCTGGAAAAGGATCAGACTAGAGGGGGAAGAGAGCAGAGAGAGCTGGAGTAGGCACAGGGAAGAAGTGCTGGCTCTGTCATCCTTTCCAGACGAGGATCTGCAGCCACAGCAGAGTGTACAAACCCCCCGTCAGAGCAGGAAGAGCAAATACCCGTGCAAATACAATTAGGCTCCATCCAGTACCTACGTAGCCAGTTTAGGGCTACTGTGAGCATCCCTGATTTACACTGCAACATTGGTACATCTTAAAAAGTCAGTAATCTACCTCATACTCTGGGCAGAAGAAACTGCTTTTTGCTTTCACAATTTGCCTGATTTCAGTATTATAAGAGAGTCAGCAGGTACCTGGAAGGAAATTGACAGAAAAAGAAAAAAAGGAGCCATTATAAAATACCTCATGTGCATTACAAATTGTGCTTACACAAGCACATGATGCATTCTAATATATCAGTGAAATGAAAGTGAGGTGACTTCTGAGAGAAAAGATATTAAAGTCTCCTCAGGCATAGGGATTCAGGTGCTATTGGAGGCTCTTCTCTGCAATTCACCCATGGAGGGTGTGCAGTTCACATGAGGCTCTGTTAGTGGGGCTCTCAGTTAGCCACTGCTGAGAAAACAGCTATGAAGGGAGCAGAGCAGCCAGAATCTGCTGAAGACCTAGAGGAGTCACACACAGATGCTTTGCTTTAGAAGAACATGTCCCACCATGCCATTAGGATTTATGATTTGGGGATTAGAAAGTGTTTTGGGGGAAATCCCCGATCTCATCCTAAAGACATTTTTGCTGACAGGGACAATCTATTTCCACCTATGTCTTCGGACCACCCACTCCCCAACTCCACTAAATAAACAAACAAACATAATCTTCAGCAGGTAGAGCTTCACATTATTTAGCCTCTATATCAAACTGTATCCTTTACATTAAACAATGAATTCTTTTACTAAGCTCCTCTTTCTAGTAATATTGAAAATTCTAACCACTAAACATCCATTGCTCAATGTCCTAGACCTGCTAGAGTCAGAAAGACTAAGTGCATCAAATTGGACTGTAAATTATGTGAGTTCTATTTTGAGCTTGACATCATTCATCCTGTTGTTTCAATGTAATTATATTTAGCCTTCAATCCATCCCTGGCAGCCCTAATACTTCACATTTTGTTAGTCTGTCTGCTTTACTCTTGACTAGAGACTTACAAAAATAACTACACTTCAAAACATCACTTCAGAAAATTAACCCTAAAGCGGTGTTCACAACCCATCAACACTTCTGTGCAAAAGGAAAAATATCATGAGTGCCCAGTTGACAACAGTAGTTGCTGAAAGCAATAAGAGAAAAAAAAAATGTGAAAACTCAGAAAAACACACATAAAGATTTCAGTTCTGAACTCTTTAATAGCCTAGAATATGAATTTGACAGCAAATACTGTAGTTACTTTATTATAACCTAGATTCATATGTGTAAAGCTTTCTATAAAAAAACCCACCACCTCTTTATTTCCTCTGCCAGATCTTAGGTAAAAGATGATACTTTTCCTTTAGTATTTTCAGCAAAATCAGCTGGAAGTAAATGTATTTTACAGTTATTTTTATTTTTAAGAAAAATTTTTAAAGATATGTAAATTATCCTCATTGAACGATAATCTTTTTGCTACTTTAGACTTTTTGAGATTAAATTATAAAAACTCCAAAAATTACTCTGCAATTTGGAGAGGAAATGCTTAAATTATAAAATTTAAATTCCAAAATAGCATTAATTTTCTTTGGATCATAGATTAATGCATCAAGCTTATGTATTTTGTGCAGGTAGCTTACATTTGACTGCATCTCTATGCTACAAACAATTCACTTGATACCTCTATTTCTGCAAAATTTAGTTTCCACAAACATTCACTAACCTATTTACTATGTAAAAAAACCCTTTCAATGGATACACCTAGTTCTTCTAAATAGTATTGCAAAAAAAAAATAGTTCAATATTAATAATATACATACAAGCAATTGTCCCTGGACTGGGCATAATATCATCAGAAGGTTCCTGCAAGTATAAACATCTCCAAAATTCCATTTTGCACTGACTCACCTTGGTGGTTGCTTTAACTTTACTCTGGGACCCTCAGCAGGACTTCCTTGCCCTACAGGGAGGCTTTAGCCCGAGCCCCAGTTGCACAGCACCTCTTTGGACTGGAGTTGTAACACTGGTTGGGAATAAACGATGCTTCAACATTCCTTATTGTAATACAGTATTTGTGTAGCTAATAGAGATCCTACAGCTTAGGGGAGAGTCTAAATACGCATTCTTTCCCAAATGCAAATGATCAGCCCAAATCTAAAACACAAAGCTCAACACCTCAACTAGCAAAAATTAGTGTTGCTTTTTTTGTTATTGGTCTTAAACAAGCCACAAGTTTCTTATTCTTTCCCAAACCTGCCAACAAACACAAAAGGCTGCTACTATAAATTGTAAAGGACTCAACATTACACTAGTGGAAGTGACATTTCTGTTTTGTTTGGCCAGTGTAATATGAAAATCTTTTTCATCCACTCCTGCTAAGATGATGCTTAGCAGCATTAGGATCATAGGACAGTAAGTCTTACTTCAAGTCCTACTTTTACATAAGACATCATGGTATGTACCTAATGCTACAAATTTTTCTATTGTTCATTATTTCTTCAAAATATTTCTTTTGAAAGCAACAAAGTTGTCTTTGATGTAGGGCAAGAAGACAACTTACTAGAATCATCTTTCACACAGAAGTTAGTCCAGCTCAAAGCACCAACAGAAATGACTCTGTGTGAATAAACGTATTTCAGAGGTAATGGGTAGGAAATAGCATTTGATGATCATGTTTTGGATGCGTAAAAACTAGAACATAACAAACTGAGAGCGCAGCTGAGATCTAACCTGTTATGTTTCCCTCAAATCCAGATTTATCATTGCCTCCTATTGCTGAGTTTGGCTCAGCATCTTGCCCCAGGGTGTTGAATGACACCCTCAGGGTCCTCCTGGAAAAGAATAAAAGCTTTTTCTCTCAGCTAACCAATAAAGAACAAGTCAACAGCACTCCAGGAACACCTATTAAAGCCTAACAGAGCCTAATAAAAACAGTTACTTAAATATTAAAGCCATTTCATTGCTAGTGGCTGGAACATGAGAAAGCAGGAACTTCAACTGGTTCAAGCCTTTATCAAAGCTTAAAAAGAAAATGTGTGCTATTTATAGGCACAAGCATAGAAGTGCTGCGCCTGCCAGCTCATTTTATTGCTAACTTCAAAGAAAATTCATCTTTAAACCAATTATTTCTTAAATCCTGCAACTGAAACTGGTGTCTCAGCCCCCTACATCAGCACTACTGCAACCGGCCACTCAAAGAACGACAGCCCAAAACAAACCATGGCCAGTCAGAACCACTACCATCAACTGTGGGGACAGAGTTTATAAATTCTTTCAGGGTGTTAAAAACACCAGAAACACCGTTGGTATTTAGACAGGTGTAAAGGCACAACAGATTATCAATTCACAAGGCTTAGCAGAAACAAAGGGTGCAAAGGGAAACATAAGAAAATGGGTATAAATAAGAAACCTTAAATTTCTCACCACTGAAGTTAAGATAAAAATAAAACTATTCCTAAAATAAACTTGTCCTAAGTCCATAATTACACCAAAAATTTAAGATGTTTACTTTCCTTTAAATTGAATTCTAACATCGATGGCTAAAGTCAAGGTTCATTTCATCCTTTCCTCCCCTTCTGTTGCACACCATTTCCATTCTAGAAACAAACAGTTTATATTGTTTCAGTTCAGAGACAGTTTTTGTTGTGAAAGGGTCCACTTTACTGCAACAGCTGTGCGTTGGAGAGGAAAAAATGCTCATTGCTCTGGGAATTTTGGCAGCTCCCAGGTAGAAACCTGCCACATAGAACTTCATTTTGGACTGCCCATGGGTGTCCTCACTGCCTGCTCTCTTCCCTTTCTCTGCTCACCTCTCACAAATATTCCACACGCCATTGAGGTTTGCAAGTCGATATTCTTCACGTTTCGATTATTCATACGAGTGAACAGCCAAAAGCATTCAAGTGTAGGCTCTACTTTATTTCATTCCAGTCTGGGATATTTTTGATTTTTATTACAAAGACACCTCATATATTTATACTTGTTCAGCTAGTTCTTGAAGGCATTTAGGGATGTGCTTAAGTACACCCTTGTTCAGCAAGTCACTTAAACCCGGTCTGTTGACTGCAGAAGAAGTGCTAATTAACAGCCTTTGATGAAATCTTTTTCATAACATCACATTAAAGAAATTATTAATACCCATGAATATACATCTGGGTTACTCTTCATAAGTAACTTAACAGATCTAGGATACATATATGTACGATCTAAGTATCACAAACCAATCGTGTAGTAATCCCTGTCTTTCCTCAACTAACAGTCTCCTACAGCCACAGAAGTAGTTTTTAATCACATCTAACATTTAGGTTCAATGCACTTCAATGGCAGATTGATCCTTTTCTGTTCAATATACAGTGGATTTCTGCAGTAATATTGGCTGCAAAAATAAGATTTTTATGTAAAGTGTAAGTTTTGATAGTGTGCAGGATAGCATGGAGCCAACATCAGAATTCCTCAGAGCAGCCCCAGAGAGCACAAGCCACAGCCAGAATCAACACTGTGAGTCTACAGGACAAGTACCTTGGTTGCACTGGAGTTACACACACTCTAAAGAGGTAGATGCTGGTTTTGACACTACTCAGAAATTCCCACCATCCAGCATGACTATGCACCAGGAATTTTTCATGCAGATGGGAATTCTCCAGCCTCTTTCCAATGACCAGGTTAAGGCACACACAGCTGAGAAGCAGGAGTTACTGGAATATAGTGCCTGTTAAAAGACAGGGTCCAAGTACAATCCCAGTAGGCACTGCAGTGGCTAAACTCATTTAAAAAAAAATATTAAGATTTCACCATTTGGTCAATACTTAAGTATATCTTTAAAACAGTTTACCATTTAACAAATAATTGAAACTTTCATGTATTCTAAGAACTTTCCTCTGCAAATACAGAGATGTAAGAAACATGCAAACGAAAGCCCAAGAGCGTGACAGCAATGCCCATCTGCCAAAGGCACAGCACTCATCAGAGATCATCCGGTTCCCTTCTGCAGGCAGCCCATAATTAGATGGCCAAAGAAAGAGAACAGAACAAAACGAGCTGTGACACAGCACCGAGAAACAGCAGCTTTGCCCTTTCAGCATCCTGAGCAGAAACTTGCTGTAGCTCAAGTATGGAATTATAAAATAGAGCCATCCATCTCATTTATTCTCTTATACCAAGCTAAGATAAGCTACATCATGCAATTCTTACATTTTCCTCCTAATGATTTTTGCAGAGACTATTGAAATGCTACTGTAAGCTAATATACTGTGGGCTTTTACTATTAAACAAAAGATGGTAGCTTACTTTTTCTAAAAATCCAAAAGGTCACCTTGGTAGGGTAACTGAATTTCATTCAGAGTGTAAGTTCTCATCATTAGTTTATATTTCTCCTTAAAGACCTCTCACTGATAAATTTCTTTTGAAGAATTGATTTTAAAGCCTAGAACAATCCAAAATGCTCAATAAACGTCGCTTTACAGCTACTTACAAACTGGCTTAGACTCTCTGGTTTCCTAATTGGTACCAGATAGAAATAATCATAATTAAAATAAGCATTTTTGTTTGACTTTGCCATCCCTACAGTGGTCCCTAAAGCTTAAAGAATCCTGTAGGACAAAGTAGTATATTTCATTGAGGAATAAAAAGGAAAACAGTAATTGAAATTTGCCCCATTGTTTCTTGGTATTACAAGTAGAGTGATTTTGGGAATAAAACTCCCAAGCTCATAATCTTGAACTACACCTTCTGCTGGAGAAGTATGAAATGTTTAAAGACTGCTTCTCACAGCATCACCATGGATTTGCAGCACATCACCTGTCAGCACTACAGCTAGCAGATACACAGCGCAGTGCCCTGACCATACTACCAATCTGCCTGCTCACCATGTCTGCTTTTGGTTGTATAGAAAACACAGGTGCTTCTTTCCCAACCATTAAAGATTTCGATCCCAGCATTGTGCAGATAAGGAAATTAGCTTGTGGGGTACGGTCTTTAAAACTAAGAGTTCAAAGGAGTCATTAGTTTCTTCACCTGTTTCTAAGCAGGTACCAAACTCTGTTCGCACAGACAGAAAGTTTAGCCCAGCCTAAGTACGCTTTTCCTCCCCACCTGATTGGAAACCAAATTGTTGCCAGCTCCCGATAACTGCAGGGGTCTCACAAGATTAAGAGCCTTTCTTGAAGGGTGTGCTGCAGAGCAAAGCATTTACATGACAATCCCAGCTTTTAAAGTAGGACCTCTAGCTCTGCTACCGCCAAAATATGCTTTAAAAGTCTTGGTGGGTCACAAAATAGAGTTTTGTTATTTTACTAAAAATAAGAGTTTCTCATCTCGTGATTTTTAAGTGAACCTCCTGTTCTTTGGGTACCTGGTGACTTCAGTAGTGATAGTGTCAAGTTTAACAGGTTCCAGGTGTGCAAATCGCCTTCCTCTGCATATCCTGCCTATAAATGCTTAAAGATACTTCTAATTCTTTTAATGGTAGGATATACAGATCACAAAGAATTACTTCAGTACTACTTCAGAATCAGTACTTAAAATTTATTCTTCGCTTTGCAGCAGAGCTGGAAGAAAAATAAATCTGAGCATGCTGCCCATCCGAAATAGGCACTTCACAGCTCAACCTGCCAGCTTCTTTCTCCTGAGTCAGCAGGGAACTGAAGGAGACACGACAGCTTCCCTCTAATAGCTTCAAGAGGTTAACTTGCCTAATTTGATATCCTACCAGTTCACAGGAATTGAGCAGAGAAAGAAGAGGGTTGGCAGGAGATCAACACTTTCTAATTTAAATGCTAACATTTCCAGGCTTTTTAACCCTCATTTTTGCAAGCTGATGGATTTGTTTGTTCCTTTTCACTCTGTCAGTGGACCTTTATAGAACAATCCTATTTGACATTGGGATAAAGGTGAGCGTATGCATCAGGCAGTTTGAACAGGTTGCCTAAGGAACAGAAAGACAAATGCAAAACAACTCAAGAAAGACCTAGAAAAGAAGCTTTGGGAAAAAGCATGGGGTATATCTTATCATCAGTGCTTTGCTGTAAATGGGAATGCAATATTGGAACTGAAAAAAAAGGATCTGTTTTGTACAGAACTCATTTTTCAATAGAAAAAGAAATAAGCTTAATAAAAAAGAAACCAAACATTTTCATGAAGTGTCATGCTGTTCTGATCACATAAAAAAAAGTTACATCCAAACAGGGCTGCTCATGAGCAAAATCCTAGAAGTGATCTCAATGTGGTAAACCATTAGATTTGTTTACTAACTATAAGGGGGGACATCACATAGTGATTGCACACAAGGTATTCATGGGAACATTTAGTTCATTTCTTACAATATCAATGGCAAAGACTTTAAAAATATGTTTCATTTGCAATGGAAAAAGGACAATTCAAATCCAAAGCAAAGTATCTTCACATTTTCAAAACAGAAAGTAAAAAAACCAAATCCCTATTGGAACAGCGGTGTTGATGATCCAGAAACAGAAATCACCAGAAAGCAGTTAACTACCCCGTTTAGACTACATTTCATACACTTTTCATTACATTAACCATTATTTTGCCATTTATTTCCTAATAGCCTTTCCTTAAATCCATACAAAGTGACTGGAAGTCTCAATGACATTACATTAACCATTATTTTGCCATTTATTTCCTAATAGCCTTTCCTTAAATCCATACAAAGTGACTGGAAGTTTCAATGAGCAAAGAACCAGGAATGGAGACTCAACAGTTTGAATCACAGCCAGAAAAAGCAAAGCTGCTGCCATATGTTAAATGCATAGCTACATGTCACTTCAGAATTGAATTCAAGCTTCCCCAGTGTCTGCAATTTCACTTTAAAAAGTGTGGGATGATACAAAAAGACATTTTAATATTAGTTTCAGTAATTTTATAATATTATCTGAATGACAATTTTACAGCAAACAAACGACTCCTCGTACGTGATGTACATAAATTTATTTATGCTTATATAAAAAGGCAAGATCAATAGAAGCTCATCAATATAAGCTCAGAAGTAAAATCAACGCTCTGCTATAGGATAAAAAAAAAAGAGGGTAGGAAAGTGAGAACAAACAAGGGGAAAAAAAAACCCCAAAATTAAAAGCCATTGCAGAAGTAAGCAAAATACACTAAGTCTTCAGAAGGGGGAAAGAAGCAGAAGTGCCAGAAGCTCTATATAATATTCTAAAAACCTTTGATACTAATTTACATAAGGAACTTTGAAGGTAATGACAAAACAGCAGGTTATCAAGGGGAAACAGAGGCAACAGTCTAGTGTACCGGATTGAAAACTGATAAAAAATATCTCTAGTATTCCTAGGCTGTTTGGAAAGCATATAACCAAGCAACTTTCCATCAACCTGGAAAGGCAAAAAAGCTATGTCAGGGAAACCAAAAAAACCCCAGCCCAAACATATGCTTGCTAGACACTATGCTAAACTCCAAATAATGCCACTGTGTAATCCTTTCACTAAAGCAAATTAAGAAGTACAGAAGGCACTTGGTTACTTAAGAAAAATTCTGAATCCAGTAACTGTTCAATAATGGCTTAGTTCTTTCCACTCAAAGAGAAGTCCAATGAAAAAGAAATACTGAAGATTTAATGAGGACATACATTATTGTTCATCTCCTGTTCTGCTGCCATACAAATCCTCCACAAAATCTCAAATCATTAACAAATAGGAAAAGCAAATGACAAGAAGTTCACCCAAAGGTCAGCTGTCTGCACCCAGCCAAAGATGCAGAGCCAGTAAGAAAGTCTTCAATGGAACCGTGTTCTGTGAAAGGATGCTGGCTTAGCGAGCCACAGTGCTTTGAGGAAAACGCATCAAGTTTGCCAAAAATTAAAAAAATAAAAAATTAAAAAATGTCAGGTACAAAAACCAAAGGATAAAACTTCTGAAAACATCAAAACATTTCAGTATTCCACAAAGGAAATGCAGTAATGTTTCTTTTTAAGTAATGCAGCATTAATTTTGTATTACACTATGATAGCATGGTTAATCAGAAGAAAAACATCTTGATCAAGGACATTTTTGTCCTTTCACTCATGGAGAATTTGAAAATGAATCAACAGGGACCTTAACCAAAAAGAAGAGAAATATTGAAGGCTTAAACCCTTCACAAAATACATCAGCCCTTCCTGTGCAACTTTCCACATCAAAAGTAAAGCAGAACCCCCAACACAGAGACTTAGACAGGGTAACGATGGTGTCAACCTGACTAGAAAGCAGTTTTCAAATTCTCTTTTCTTTGGCTATAGCCTCGTATCATATCTCTGGCCAACTATTAAAAAAAATCGTATTTACACAGCAATGGTATAATCAGGTGTTTATATCACAGCACAAAGACATGAAAGAATCTGGAGTGCCATATTTTGTAATATCTATGTGATGAAATTTTCCTTTCTTTATTTTTAAGACTACATTCTACTGACTGAGCCATGTTCTGCATTCGAACAGAGGGATACTTCACCATTAGTTATAACAAATTCAACAGCAAAGCTTACTAAGGGAGAAGTTGCATAGCAGACAGTAAGCTACTCCTTGCAGCCTTCATTTAAATTTTTCATTTTGTTACCTGGCAGAGGTAACACACTTGGCATGTCTGAATAAGAGCAATGTATTGCCATTGCAAATATTTCTGTATCAGCTCCTACTAGTGACAAAACTCAGAGGCTTTCTATGCAGTTTGCAAATGGAAAGAAAAACATTCACGTTCTCCGGCATTTTCTGTTACCTGAAAGCTTCAATGTTCATCTTCAAGGAAAAATAAGACACAATAAGCTGTAAATGACACATCAAATTCTAAACCACAAGTTCTGTTACTGGTGACCAGCTGTTAGGATCACAAAAAAAAAATAAATTCCAGGTAGCACTGGAGCATCTTACATCAAGAAAAACACTGTGAAACTCATGAAGTTACAGAAACTCCATTGACTGGGACATGGCTTTTTTGTTCCATCTCAAATCCAGAAGGATGACAGGCCATTTTTATCAGTCTCTGAACCATCTTTTTACAGCATGAAGACCAGAACTGAAAGTTATTTTCAGTTAATTTTATACAGCTGTTTCTAGACAAGTGCAGGAATTCTGGAATCGCTGGGAAAAAACCTGACTGGCTGCTTTGTGCCTCTGGTGAGAGAGCTACAATGTGACTCGAGACTGAAAACAGGAGGAAATGGTGTTTTGTTTCCCTAGAATCAATCACTGTGGATTGCCTGACAAAATTCTCTGGCACTGGAACAGAAGACAATAAAACCAGATCTATTAACAAGCCTGGGAAGCGCAGCTGGGGTATACCATTTTCCTCCTAGAGGGAAAAGTTCTCCAAATCCTTTTCCTATAAGGTGTGAGAGGTTCACAGCACATCACAGAGCTTAAATAATAATAAAAAAGCAAGAAAGAAACCAACATTGGTTAACAGAATACAGAAAGAAAGAACACTTTATATTAATTACTGTCAGTTGCTTGGAAGGGAAAAATAAAGACCTCACATACACACTAACCTGCCACCAAAAATAGACAAAACCAATACACTTGAAATAGTTACATTGTAGCTTTTGTGGGAACTTACAAAGATTTTATTTCCTCTAGGTAGCACGTCAGTAAAATAGAGTTGAAATTGTAATAGCAAAACCAGATGAGAAGATGCACGGGGACCTGCCAGGTGATATAGGACCACTTCTGCTGGTGTGGGCTAGTGGAGCTTCCCCATTCTTCTCCATGATCGGCACCATGAGGGCACAGCAGACCCTCAGAACATTGTGTTCCTCTCCCCTCAGTTGCAGGGAATGTACCCTGAGCTACCTGCTGCAGAAATGCTGCCTGGCCTGCTGCTCCCCACCCGCTGGGGAGGAACACGCTTTGCAAGGCCATCCAAAGAAGACAGTAAGAGCTGGAAACTAAAGCTCCATTTCCCAGAGAAAACTTACATGGAAAGTAAAGTCAAGTGGCATTTTCCAAGCCAAATGTTCAGCAAGTAACAAAATTTAGCTACATAAAGTTCCCACAGAAACAGTTGCTTCGTGGTTGTTTAACTGCAAGACGGAGTCTGGCACTGGAGAGAGGGAAAAAAGGTAAAGTTTACTGTGCATAATTAAGGCTGTCTTCTGAAAAGAAGATGGGAGAGTGAAACACCTTCAAGAAACTGCCAGATCTGGGCATCAAAGAAAATTTGCTCTAACTTCCATGCCAAGAGTACTGGAAAAGTCTCAGAAAGTGATTTGCTAGCTCCACAGCAGATATAGATATAAGAAAACATATTCAAAAACCAGCTGAAGTGGTAAGCAGGTGACCCATTTACTATTCCTTAACAAGTTATCAAACACCGCCAGATTTGAGGAATTGACTCCACAAACACTCTTAGCTCATGGGAAACATAAAATAAAAATACATTGGCTTCACTATCATGAGAAAAGCGTTGCTTCATGTTTTCCTCTGTCAGCTCTCATTCTTCCCAAATTACTATGCCCTTTCATCATCAAACTCTTAGCCAAAAGGCCCTATGGACTGTTTGCCTTTGCAGACCATCTATCACAGCCTTGCAGGTACCAGCAGAGTCTGCTGTTCCATAACTCTGGGTCTAGAAGCAGCATGGAACCACTAATGAAATGAGTGGTTTCAAAAAGCCACATGGTGAAAAAACAGCATCAAAACATTAAATCCCTTCTTGCGAAAATCTAAGAGCAAGATCTTAAAAAATGTGAAAAACAGAAACACAGCATCATCTAGTAACAGTATTACCTCTTAGGATCTACTGCTTTGGCGAACTTCATTGAAAAACACAAAACTAGACCAAGACCAGATAAATAATGAAGAAAAAAAGAAAAAGGAGTTACCGATAACAGAATCTTTACTAACACACATTGACAACATCCAAAGAGAGAAGGAGACACGGGATGTTAAGCCAGTTTCTTTTCCTCGGGTGTTTTGATGACTTACGGATTAGAGACATGTACAATGATATAGACATGTAAAGTATTACACAAAGGCATAAAATTATTATTAACCAGCTAGGAATGTGTGCATTACATTAAACTCTCATCATCCTCTATGCATCCACTACATTTCTATTATCCTGTATGCACTGAAATGAACGATTACATTAATCTTCATTGGTGTAATTACTCCTAGTTGTAATTCGTAACAGCTGTGACTGGAGTTCTATACGCAATAAACTTCTCCCAGAGTTTAATAAGCAAAGTCTTTTTGTAGTTTTATGTTGGGTTTGTGAAACTTAAAGAAACTTCACGTGTCGGAATACAATCTCTCCTCCATCTTCTTTCTACAAAATTAAGGTTATTTTAGTACCCCTAAATAGTACCCCTATTTACAGAATGTTTTATGATTGTTATTTTCTGCCCAGTCCCAGTTTTCTCCTGCTGACTTTCCTAAGTTTCTAGGTGCAGCCTGCAGCCTACAAGTTGTAAACTGCAGGATCCAAACCTTCTCTCCCAGCCCTTTTGACTACAAGGAACAGCTGAAAACGCAAACTTCCCCCTGAACGTGCAGAGAACCTGAAACTAAAATATTCATAAAGAAACCATTTATTTAAATTCAAGTGTTGATTTTGAAGCTCAGATGAAAACTGTAACATGGGTTATTTCATAGCTGCATAGTATAAGCAAACCCATTCAATTAACCAGACTATTCCAGGGTGCCAGTTATCTTCCATGTGACAATAGACCCGCTGAACTGTATTCTACTGCCAAAACACCTTCTCTTTCCTCTGACAATTTCTGGAAGAAGCCTGTATACTTTCAGTATACTTTAAAAAAAATAATTAATACAGCACACACTTGTTTACTTTCTGATTGAAAATAAAAATTATTTTCATTATTTCATTTTCCATTTGAGAGAGAAAATAAATAGCAATTAAAAAAAATAATTACCTGAAGCTGTTGGGAAAAACTATATTAAATTACAAAATCCATCCAAATGCTGCATTTGATTGTCAGAATCTATGTTTATAGCTACAGAATGTAGTTGAACTTTATGGTGGAATATACAAGACTATAAATATTACATTTATATTTAAAGAATAGGTCAAAAAGTGTTGTGTCAAGTATAGCTTGCAATGGAATAATGTAAATCCGTGTCAGCTGCAAGAATTGCCACAAAAATACACTACTGCTGCAAAAAAATATACTGCTGAAGACTAAAATGCACAACATAATTCCATATCTTTATCACCAATTAACTACCTTAACTTGAAATATAATTCATATATTGGGATGGGAGGTAGGGGGACGGGAAAGACAGTTAATTCATCAGACATATCCTTTGTTGACTTTTTTTTTTAAATAGAAAGTCTTGATATTTAAAAAAAAAAACACCACCAAAATAAGAAAGTTTAAAATTCCCTTCTTTAGAAAGCAGGAAGGCTTAATTCACTAAACCCCTAATCTGGAAAAAGAAAAATACTACTGAGCTTTATACTCCTAAAAATCAGAGATCACTAGGGAGCTGTCTTAAAGAATTCTTTTTAAGGAAAAAAAAAAAAAAAAAAAAAAAAAAAAAAAAAAAAAAAAAAAAAAAAAGGCAAACAAAAACCTCAAAACTAAGTTATCAAGCAGCACTCATCAAGAGCTGACGTCTAAGACCAGAAGTCTGGAGCTCAGCCATTTCATCTCCTCAGGCACCCACACAATAAAAAAGGCCAGCAGCACTGCATACATATTCATAACAAGCTTCTTGCTTTGCATTAGGCAACTTCATTCAAATTCATTATACTGAAATCAAAGCCAAATTCCCAGATTTTACGCTCATTTAGAGAATAAAAAAAGTCTCTAGGAGTCATTATAAGCAGTTCACAGATACTATGCTGATGAGGATTATGAAATAATTCAGATTCGTCATCGTAGATTATATCACATACAAACATAGATGAAGATGTAAAAGGCCAAAACCTCTCCACTCAGGACTTTCCCAGGTCATTCACCCTGCCTCCCCCCACAACCTGTCATAGCCTGGGATTCTGCCTAAGGCAGACACAAGAACTGAGGACATCACTACCCAGCTATCATCTTGGAAAAACTATTCATTCATTAAATCAATTGTCTGGTTAGTTTACTTCCATACCTGATATCCTAAATAACCTTTTTGTAATTACTGTGACACCAGTACCAAAATGGGTGGTTAAGGAGGGGAGGGGAAAAAAAGAGAAAAGCATAATCTTAGTGAATGTAAGTTTTAAAAAAAAAAAAAAAAAAAAAAAAAAAAAAAAAAAAAAAAAAGAACATCAAAACTCATTATTTAAGATCTTGTCATTTTCAGGCTAATATTGCAATGGTTAAAACATTTGATTTTGAAGCTACTGATGCTGAAAACTCATTGACTTTACATGCAATAGGTGGCAAAACAGAAATTATACAATGTATTAGTGATGAGATATCTTAACATCACATATCAGAACATTAGGTTCCCTGGGTTCAGAGTTTTCTTTTTATTTAATATTCTCTCCATGCTTGCACAGCCAAAGAGCTTGTTGAAAACTGCTTTAATAAAATTACCCAAATATAGACTCAGCCTGTATTACAAATCCCTGAAAACAGAAATTACTAGTGGAAACACTGGCAAAACCTGAACCATCTATCATAAACGGTAATTAATCTGTGTAGGTAGCAGAAATGCATTTACTGATTTGTGTGCTGCAGATCTACATTAATAGCTATTAACACCTTAAGATACACGTTTCACATCCCAGTACCACTTCCTTAGCTGTTTGCCCTCCACTGCTTTCCCCATCTTTCCTCCTTACCCCCCCAAAAGACAAAGCTCACAACAAAAACAACCAACACCACCAAGCAAATAAAGGGCACAGCCCTCAAGCCATGCATCTGCAGTCTATTTGCAAGGATGTATTTATCCATCAAAAAGCAGATCCAAACCAGAGACACCCCATTTACATGACCAAGCCAGAGCTCAGATAAATGGAATATCCAGAAGTCAGGCAAAGGAGCCATGTTCTTTGAAAAACAGCCCAAATTGGATTTAAAAGACTAAACAGAGAGATTTAATTATTGAGATGTGGACATGGATCTAATTGGCTGCAGATAGAGAAGAGAGCCAATGCTACCAAAAGTTGTTCACAAAAATTAAGCTCTCTGCACAAAGTCTCACTTCTCCAGTGTTGAATCCCATAGTTGTGAGACATCTTCACTTTTGTTCGCCAGAGGCCAGTTGCTTGTTTTAAAGCAAACATTAACTTCTCAGAGAAAGAAACCATTAGAAACACGTACTGTGGGCCTGGACTAAAACCTGAATCTGTTGCAACTTGGCCACGTGCTCAAACTCAGCACGAAAGAAGTTGGAGCCCAGAGCTTATTCTAATCAGGTAAACTAAGCACCTATGCTAAGCATCTCTTTTGATACTCCATGGAAACTATCCACTCCATGGAAACTATCCACTTTTTTTTTTTAAAATGTTTCAGAGATGACACTGAAAACTGCCTTTATATTGTATCTTATTGAGGTAAATCAATTGCCACTGCATCAAGCTTAATTTAAAAAAAAAAAAAAAAAAAAGAAAAACTCCAAGTTAAGCTGTCAACTCTTCCCTAAAGCCAGCTGATGAATAATCATTCTCAAAATCCAAATTCCATAAAATATGCAACATAACTTCTAG
This sequence comes from Calidris pugnax, assembly GCF_001431845.1. Taxonomy (NCBI): domain Eukaryota; kingdom Metazoa; phylum Chordata; class Aves; order Charadriiformes; family Scolopacidae; genus Calidris; species Calidris pugnax. The sequence goes on along the minus strand of NW_015091280.1, from coordinate 3,196,518 downwards.
AATTAATCCATCATGTACCTGAGGTTAATTTTAAACTCTGTTTTTATAAAACGCACCTTCTAGATTGACAGAAATAAAGCAGAGGAAACAATAATATCTCCTGTAAATTTACAGGAGAAACAAGAAAGCAAGATTATAATTTTATCCTGCGTGACAACATACAACTACAGGTCTGTTGTCATGGAACCCTGCAAATAGGTACACCGTTGCTGATCTCTCTACAAGCCTGAGGTCTTCAGGGAACCTCTCCCTTGACATTACCAGTACAAAGCTGCACTATATGACACACGTTTATGACTTGTGCTTGATTGAAAATGGAGAGATGCAGAGGCAAAAAATTCTGCTGAATTATTGAACTGTCATATGGCAGTATTCCAGTGGTCTTTCTTCTGGTAATAAGCCAAAGAAGATTTGCAAAAGTCTGCCCAGTTGAATCCATCCGACAGCAGTGATGCTGTCTGGTCATCCATCCATTTATTGAAGGAAACATGTTCATTCAACTGGGAATATAGGATCTATTCCTGAGGTCACAGTGTCCACATCAACTTTAACAGGGCAAGGATTTTATCACTGATCCTCTGCAATACAGTATTTGATAGATTTTACTGCATAAACCCCTCTAAACTGAAGCATAATTACTAGACATAAAATACAGTAGCACACATTTGTTTTCAGAAAAACTGTAAGAAATACAAGCTATGCTGGCTCCATATACTTTTTCAATACTACTCATTGAGTTAAAGCAGACCCTAGTGCTCTGATCACCCTTGGTTTTCCCCAAGCCAATTGATGCAGGCACAGAATTCAGAGTGGGGCCAGGGGTGCAGGGGGAGTTAAAACATTATGTTAATCTCATATACACAGAAAAGACAAAATCAGCTTCAATTTCCTAGACCCAGGGTAACAAAAAGGGAAAGACGCTCCCCAAGAATTTATCTTTCCTTGCTTTAAACCTCTTCATCATTCTATGTTAGAGTCCTGTTTGTTCATTTTTAAACTGATATTTTGCCTGAAAAACTGCTAAAGAATTTGACACAGCGCAATTTGTATAATATGTTTTCCTAAGACTAATATTAAAAGCTACTACTAAAATATTTTGGCTAACTTGGTGGTATTCCCAACAGGTGAACCATATGGAAAAGAAAAGCTAATTACAAACAGGATTCTGAGAATTCATCAAAATCCATACTGATCAAGTATCTAAGTGGCAAGTCACTGGTTATAGTCAAGATTGAGATTTTTATGGCAGTTTACGATAGGAAAAAACATCAGGGTAGTAGCTCAGCTTTCAAACTAATTCTCTTTACCCTAAATCTAACTCTTTTTCTTCAATATTACTTATTTCTAGGTTGCATTTTTTCTGTTTTCTCCAAAACTAGGGTATTACATTGCCAGCTGCCCAACAGCTCATTTCAGACACTGATATTGATTACTTTTTAAGCATCTACTTTCCAAGAACGAAAATAATTGATTTTTTTTTTTTTTTGTCTCTGGCTTGGTAAAAAATGTTCATTTTGAATAACTAAATAAAAAAAAAAAACCTTTCAGTCAAGATAAAAAATACTTAGTAATGCAGCTGCAAAGGGTGAAGAGCATGAAGAAAAGCTTCAGCAACCAGTACAGAAACAGGAACCTTTTCTCCATCAAAGAACTGTATTAAATGTTACCAGTCAGGTACTTTTTTTTTCTTGTCAAAGTATCAAAAAAACAAATCAAACAAAAGGAATTGGGGCAAAATAGGTCCCAAGCTTTATTCACTACCTTTGTTTTAATTTGCTCTCCCATCTGCTGGTGGCAATTAGCTCTCCATCACAGAAGAAAGTGGACTTGTCCTGGGACTCAGGAGAATGCAAATTTCTTCCTTCCAGCAAAGGCCTGCCATATTCTACAGCAACATGCTGCAATACAAATGAGACATAAATTACCATTTGTAAACACTAGTCACTGAATCTATCAGTATTTTTTTCTAAAAAAAAAAAAAAAGAAAAAAAAAAAAAAAAAAAGAAAAAAAAAGAAAAAAAAAAAAGCTTTGATACTTCTTTGGCTTTATGCAACATCATTAGGCTGTCTCACCTAACACAAAGGCTTCATCTAATAGCTTTTAACACACCCGGAGACCCATGGGAGGATACACCCAGAGAATGAAAAATTAGCTGTTGTTTACTCTAGGGTTTCTCAGCCTTAGGGTTAGAGATCCCACCAGTGTTAGCACTGAACAAGTCAGCTTCCAGTCCTGCTGTTGCTACAATGCATAACAGGAGTGCTTGGTACCTGCAGCACTGCCCTTTTTCCTGACAGCACTATCTAGTTAGAGGCTGCCATCACCCCTCTGCCAAGCAACACCGAGAGTCAGCCTCGGCCTGCTGGTTTTCTGGTTGAGAAGCAGTCAGTGATGGAGTCTGGACATATTTTAAGCCCACCTTTATGTATCTGTCCCATAGCATTTACTAGACTCTGATAAGATACAGGCAATCACTTCTGTTAGAAATTTCATAGTAACACTAAAAGTTTTATAGAACTACTTCACCTCAAGAACTGGGTTTGGTGAGAAACTGAGGCTATTTCCTGGCTTACACATTGCTCTTATACCCACCCCATATAAACAAAAATCACTGTAAACAGGTCTTCCTATAATAGAAGTTAAAAGCTGAGCTTTGATCCTAAACAAAGAGCATATGCTTCACTTTACATACTGTTATTTGCTCCAGTAACAGTAATTAATACAATTCATAGTAGAAAAAAACCAACAAGCATCCACATATATCTTTTGCAATGTTACAGCATGAACGTTTCGAAATTTTACAAGAATAACTAAAATAGCATATGGTAGACAGGCAAAATCCAGCTGGTCATAGCAGACACTTTTTGGATCTAATGCCTAACAAAAGAGAACAAAAATTAAGCAGCAGCAGAAGAAACAGAAAACATAAAAATATTATTAACATGCTCATTTGAAATACTGACTAAATGAGACATTTTGAAGATTTGAAATTTAGAAAGATTTACTCTAATAACATTAACAATTAATAAGTGTGGTTACATAATTGAATTACTATGAAATCAAGTTCATTTGAAGACAGACAGATAAGTAAAACTATTGTTTTCTAAAATTGGTTTTCTTATTGGAAAATTAATTCATTATAAGACGGAACCATATCTAGGCATCAAAGCGATGTAGTTATTTTTATAGTTGCAATTCTGTAATTCATGGGGGGAAAGCATTTAAAGCATTAGCTGTTATCACTAATCACCTCAAGTTTAAAACTGATTGTTCTATTAGGAACAGCTGAATCAAAGGAGACAAAAAAGCAAAACTATATATATGCATGATTTTAAATTGTCTTGCTATTAAAGCACAGCTTTTAAATAAGCTACTACGACTCCAGAAAATGAGCAAGTCTGTCACTGATTGAGAACCATTTCCCAGGCCATGAGGACTGTGACACATTAGCAAGCAAGGATAACACCGCCGATCTCTAACCCCTGCGTTTCCCAAGGCCATAGCTGTGAAATTATATTGAAATGGGTATAGATGGAAAAATCACACCAAGCTGTACGCTATTTTATATACACCAGTAAAAAGTTAAGATTCCCATCAGTCAGAGAGTTATGCTGTTTAATTTAACACCTGAAAGTTTATTAGTTTCACACATTAAACTTATCATTGCCTCATTTTATGCTGCCATTGAAAATGCACAGTTTAACTCCTTGACTAATTATTACCACCAAGTAATACTTGGTATGGGGGAGTTGCACAGCACCATTAACTATCTGATAATGCAGAACATAAAGATTTTAATGAAAACCACTACATCTGAACTACTTTAGCTTCCTCCTCCTTTTTCTCTTACCCTCTTAAGGGCATTCTCTTAAATGCAGCATTTTCTGGACTACACACCCGTATAATCTTGATTCCCTTTCAAAAAATGTCAACTTAAAGTTATTACTTTTCTGAAATGCTTTTTATATAACACATGTCCCCTATCAGTGAGACAAAACCCACATTTGCATATTTACTTCTCATGAATGCAGCAGCTGAGGTCCAGCCCAGAATCTTCTAACAAAGGGAGCAGCAAAAATTTACAGAGCACCAGGCTCCCTTGTGTGGCTGCTGCTACAGGCTGAGTAGCTTGATGGTGCTGCTCATGCTCACCATCACTGGGGTGCTTTTAGTTTTAATAATAAAGCGTCCAGCCTAATGAAAAGAGGCCCCTATAGGGCCCTATGTGTATTGTGAGCAAGACAGACCAGATACTGCCAAGAGATCAGACTGTTCATAGTTATATTTGTGCATCAGAGAGGCAAGCAAAAATATCTTGGAATCTTTATATCTTTATATATCTTATATCTTTATATCTTTATATAAAATTTAAGTTTAAATAAAGAAATGCTTTGGAAGATCCAGCATTTCCATCTTAAAGACCTTAAAGGTTTTTGTCTTTGAAGAAATTAAGGTACCGATTAAACTGCGATTTATTCTATTTCCTTTTTTTGGAGTCAGCTGTAGAGATCTTAAGTGCCCTTTAAAATGGATGCATATGGCCATGAAAATAACCACTAAGGCAATTGTGGCTTTCAGAGAATTTTCTACAAGCATTATTTACAATTTGTTTTAATCAGCAGAGGCAGCATTAGCATCTGCACCATAGCAATCTTAATCAGAAAACGCAACACTTAATTCTGTCAGTATTCAGAATTCTCTCTCCTAAAAGCTCTTCAGTGTTTAGGTATCTTGGTACTATAATTTGGTGTTCAACTGGCTGTGATTAATCAAGTCACAATGTAATAAAAACACATGGATGTTTCCATTCAGAATGTTCAAACAAAGATTCAAAGGAATTAAAATCTGCCTAGAAATGTTTACAGACCCCACTTAACTTCCTGACATTTTAAAATGGCACATGTCCTGCAAATTTACAGTGGTGCAGGCAATGAATTTTCTTGCACATAAAAGACCATCAAGCCATGGTGCTCCGACAAGTGAGTACCTGTAGTAATAACAGCAACTTTATAAAACTGTACTATTCTCATTTAGAAAACACATTTGTTAAGATTCCAGATGGTTAAAAGCATTAGAAATACAGGCACTAGGTTTGTCGATAAGAATAAAGGTTATTCATCAGGGTGTTAATTTATCATCCCACATTTTTACGGTTTTGCTCAGTTCTCCTTTATTAGCCCAAGCAAGCAGCTGCCATCCTCCCTCAGCTGGCAGGCACACACTAACTGACACTTAAGTAGCAAGTTAGCTACTAAGAGAGCATATCTGCTAACAAAAATTAACCTTACTCACATCTGTGGCTTAAAATATAGATATGTACTGTCAGACTACCTAACTGTAGGCTCCTAACAAAAAGTGGCTGAACATTGATCAGAAACAGATGCTTATAGAGCAATCCAGAACCATCAAAATGCTGAACTAGCATCTCTGTCTTCAGAGCCCAGCACAAAGAAGATTTTGATTTATGGACAATAGTTCATTATGTAAAATTAGTTACAAATCGTAGTGATTCAAACTACCTAAAATTCCTATCCTAAACCAACTAACACCAGCTCTGTGTAGAATTATTTTGCCAGTAGGACAATTCTAGATTTTATTTGTTTGTTTAACTCTGACTATGTAATCACAGCCATGAAATATTCTTATCTGCAACACCTCAGCCGGCAGAGTGCATGTGCTCCCTCTCTCCCACAAAATAAGCTGGACTGGCAAAAGGCAGAGTTTGAGTAATGTAATGACCACCATATCCAAAGCTTCTGCATGCACAGACAAGATAGTCTCCCTTGACCACCACAGCTTTGCAAGAAGAAGTCCTGTAGCAAAGAAGTTGTCCTGTAGCAAAGAATTCACATTCAGTATCTAAAATATAAATAATTCCATTACTGGCAGTTAGATTCTGTCAGCAAAGTTGACCAATCTTGGTCTATCGCGTTTAATTTTTACAATTACTGCAGGTATCACTGGAGGGAGAGACAAATGAGGATTTCTAGTCCCCGCAGGCAACATTTTCATATTTTATGTGTTTTGTGAGCCTTTGTTATCATTTGCCCATATTCTAACCTCTGTATGGGCTTGACACTGGTGCATAGTTCCCAATGTAATATATTCTGTAAGTTTTATCAACACGCCGTTGTCTCCTTCCAGGTAAGTCACAAGACAGTTTATCATCAGTCCAGACCTAACACTGATCCCCGAGATACCATTCCTGCCTCCCTGCAGTTCAATACTTTTCTTGCTATCATTACTCTCTTTTTCCTGGTCAAATACTGGCACAGTGAATTAGCAGCAACACAGCCACATCACCCTGAATGGTATGAGCGAACGGCTCTTAGAGGAACGCAGACCTCCAAAGAAAGTAATCACACACATCTCAAAGTATTTCTTCAATGTTGTAGCCCTGATGTCTTGCTTTCCCAGCCCAGTTCTGACTGGAGCTTCACACTGACTTCACAGTAAAACCAGGGTAAAGAAATGATGAATTAAGCCCATGGGGAATAAGCAGAAAATAATACAAATACATCAAAAAAGCATTTTCATTAGAATATACAACACAAATCTTTCTCTATGACCAAAACCCACTAGCTCAGCTGTTCCAGTTATGCCAGACATATTCATATGACTTGGTAAATGCTAATGTAAACGTAAAGCAACCAATGATCATGTTCTGCTGGATATGAGCATATGCATCATCATACTCCTCCTAAAAGAGGGGAAGCACGATCTAAGGTGACACTACACACATCTAGAAGGAAAAAAGAAAAAAGGTAATTTAATTTTTGGCCATCAGCCCAGCTAGCATTTACTCCAGAGAAGCGGGGGGG
>NW_015091280.1:3138520-3189161 GCF_001431845.1 Calidris pugnax | reverse complement strand
AGGAGAAAGAAAAAAAAATGGTGCATGAGATTACACCTGGCCTGAAAAGCAGAAACATCTGCTGAGCTCATAAATTATTGGATTAGTTCTGCCCCAGGAAGCAAGCCTGGTATACGTACCCTCTACAGACCAGTTTAACTGCACACAGTAAGAAACAGAAAAATTTGTGCTGAATTAATTTCCCATCAGAAACAAGGGGGGGGGAAGAAAAACATGCTTAAACGCTGAGTACAGTTTCCTTCCGCAAACTACAGCAGAGCTTGCATTTGACACCACACTTCTCTGAAACACTTAGAAGGACAGACAGTTCAAATGGTTCATCTATTATTGTGTTTGTTTTAACCAAGCTGGCTGATATGCTACTAATCATTTTTCCAAAATTTCTTTAGGCCAGTCTGTTTTAAAAAAACCCACAATCAATCAAAAGAAAAAGCACCTCCAAGCCACCAAATTCCTGCTCTGAACTGTACAGTAATTGGGACTGATTAACCAGGCCTTTTATATTTTTGCAGCCAAATTTGAAAAAATACACTTGGAAACCAAAGAGTCAAAAGGGCCTGGAGTAATCACCTAAATTTACATCTCTGGTCTCTTGTATCTGGAAAACTTTACACCAGAACTTGGCAACACAGATCCTCACTGTGCCCCTTCCAACCCTGCCCAGTCTGAACATACGCAAAGCTGTGTGGGGAAAAAAAAATCCCAGACAAACAAAAAAGGGGGCTCTGCAGTCCCAGTGTCCCCAGACCAGGGAAGTCCAGAGGGCACTAAGTTATGTGACGTGATGGATCTTGCCTCTACGTCTGAACAACACTGCAGGTTCCCTTCACTTCCCTCCACCATGCTAATGGGATTTGGGAGTCAGAACCTGGAACAGAGGATCTGGAAATTGCAAATGCCTGGGGTTATGAAGGACACAAGAAAGAGCTAACAGATTTAAATAATTTTCTCTGGCAAACTCAGTTACTAATTCCCTGACAGAGTTAGAGCTGAATGTCACGGGCCAGGCTTTTTTAATCCAGCAGCGCTGTTCTTGTTCCCTTCTTTTGCAGGTTAGGGAAGAAACCACCTTTAATTGATGCCTCATCTATTAATAACATTTAACTAGATTGGTATTGCTACCTAGCTTATTTTGAAGAGTGACATTTCCAGACAAATAGTAATAATTAAAAATTATAAATCCATCACTGTAATTACCACAACTAAAAGTAGCTCAAATTTTAATTGATCCTTAAAAAGTGAGACAGGAGAAGTCACAAGCAAACTGCTCTATAGGCATTAACTTCTTCACCTACATGTTCTGGGTGAAAACCACATCATGTCATTATGTAAACAATCACTGGACTACTTCCAAGGTTATATCCTTCACAGCTGTGAACAGGCAAAGAGCAATATGAAAAAAACCCACACAAACCCCCCCACATGGCAAAGCAGAATTTGATTTGCATCAACCAAGGTACAGAAGGGCCATATCCTGAGGCTCACCAGTAATAATTACAAATCAGCTTAGAGACACCAAGCATAAATGCTCATGAACACGGAGCATTTGCAAAGAAAAGAAATTTTCAGGAAGTCATAACACTGACAGAGTTATTTATTCTCTGTATAGGAAGGCGGTGCTGTTTTTCTTACATGGTTAGAGCTAATATAGGCAAACAACAGTACAAAGAAAACTTCATATGTTTATGCTTTTTAGGACACTTTAAGTTCCTTCCCCTAACTTGCAATATGATTTTTTTTTTTTTTAAATAAGCCATTTATAGCCCATCCTAGAAGATAAACATTTCACTATGAATTCCTCTTGAACTATAAAGGTCATAAAGGAGGATTCAGTACACTGAAAAGCATCAGTCCTAATGCTACAGTCATAATGCTGCCTCCCAGCTTCAGGCCCTAGTATCCTGGTATCCTACAGAGAAGGTATCTCTTATCTGACTATAATTCCTTCTACTCCAGCACATAGGAGAAATCAAATCATTTGTCTCTTCCACCGATACTGTATTCTGTGTTTAAAGGTCATCTATAAATTTCAAAGTTTCAAAACCAGTAGGTGTTTCTAAATAAAGTATTTCTAAATAAAGTTCTACTTGAGCATAAAGAAGTACTTCAAATATTTTCTAAAGTATGCCTTAAAGTTATCAGTCAGTTTCTAGTTCAGCTGAGGTAAACAATCTATTGGAAATACAGTGGATTTTTCTCTAGCAAACATTCAAATCAGCACATTGAGGCTTTGCTTTTGTTTTTGCAAGTATTTGGTGTCTGCCAACCAAATCTACCACCAACATTGTTATAGTTTCATGACTGAATTTGTGGGGAGACGGTTGAAAGCACAAAACCTTGTCTGTTTCTGTAACAAGCAGGAGCCACCTTTGCCTTACACCTTTGATCACACCTGAGCTACGTAAAAATAAAGTAATCGGAGGCAGGTAACGAAGGAGAAGGAACTAATACAACATACTCTGAACATGTTTTCTGCCCCAACACACACACAAGAACTCACCATGACTGTTGTTGTCTTACCATCAGTGCATTCACAGCAAAGCATTAACACTACATCTGTTTCATTAATAATAAATGATCGAACATACGGATTATAAAACTTTATACTTCCATGAAAATAACCATCATTTTTAAAATGCACCTCAAGGTAACAGGCACTCATCACATGCACTGCTTTCCTTTCTAGTGCAGGGAGTGTATACATTAACTAAAAATTTGCTAATCAACCATCCTAAACAGCGCTAGTTTCAATTTCACATACAGACTAATTATCAATAAACACACACTTGTTTTGCTAAGGATGTTATTGCTTGTCTGATAAAGTAATACAAGTTTGATATTAATTTTAAAAACAAATAATGGAGTGTTTTCCCAGCTCCAGCCCACAGACAGTTCAGAATTATTACATATTTAATGCCCTAACTTCTGTTGAATGAACTTAACTGAATGAACTTAGCATGAATTTACACAGCAGTCTCACCAGAGTCAGCAGAGCAGATTACTTATCTCTTTCAGACTACTTAAAGGAACCAGGCTCACCAGCAACCAAAGGAATGTCTAGCACCTGAGGCTCTGTCAGTTCATTAGGAATGTTCAGTTTACGATGCTTATCGGAAAACATGACAAGAAGGAAGCTTAGTGAGGAACAAAAGAACATGACCAAAAAATACACACTCCCTTCTCTTTCCCTTCAGCTGCAGAAATCCCACAGTCCACAGAACTCTGAATGCATCCATGTTCATACCCTATATAGCTCTGAAACAAAGACAGGCATGAAGACAACAAAGTTGATGTTTTATGCATTTTTCTAGGTAGGTATAACATTATATTAAATTCCACACTTGGGGAAATTAATTCTGGTTTTACAAGTCTGCACCAAAACCTTTTTGAAGGTTACACAAGCACATCCAGAAGCCTGCATTCCAGATGTTCCAGGTTCCTAAGTGCCATTTTCACAAGTAACTTTGGTACTTTATCCCCAAGTCCCCTCTGAATCTCAGAAGCCTTTTAAAGTGTTTTGGAAGTGTTTCAAATTAACCACAGATAATCACTGTTGCAATTACTGCCTCTTCTCTTTTCCTCCTTGTTCAAAAGAATACCTTGAACAAGGACTTGGCTCTCAGACTGGCTTGTGAGATCAATACTACAAGATTTGAACAGAAGAATTTTTAAATATATTCATTTGCAAATTAGCTGTACTGCAATTTCCTTTGGAGTAGCAAAATAAATGCATTCTTAGAACATTTGTTTCAGTACAGTTTGTTGCCAACCTAGATCATAAGAGAGGAAAAAACCCAGCATCAGTAAATAACTGTGCAAGATACAAGAAAAGTGTGATTAAACTTATTCCCCCACCTGCAGTGATACAATATTCCATTCTAACATAGAGTGAACACAATTTTAAAGAAGTGGGAATAAGACATCTTTGATACAGATCAACCTCTAATCTAAAACCAAGTGGGTTTGTGCAGCAGTAAGAAAAGGTCAGGAACTCTGTTGAGAGCAGGTGCTAACATGTCCCTCTATTCCACTCCACTGACAGGAGCGTATTCTTTGGCGCTGACAACCTGCAATTGAGCTGACAAGCAGAGAAAAGAAGTCAGGTAAGACTAATGGCTCTATTTAACATCAATCTAAAGTAGCAGTTGCATCTGAGGTTAGGCACTCTTTCCAGAAAAAATTAAAAACAATTATTAATTTTTTTAAACATGGGAATTAACCTTACTAAAAATCATTTAAACAAGCGGAAGTAAAACACAGAGTCAAAACCAGGGTGGGGCACTGAGTATATTCAGAGTATTTAAAGTAGCAAATATTTCTCACAATGAAAATATCTGTAAAAGAAATGAAACAGTAATGTACTTTTCCAGCTCTCATCCCAGGCCACCAGCAGAGACCCCACAGGATGCTGGCAGGACTCCTCATCTTTATGAAATAACCTTTTCAGTCAAAACCATACATCTTTGCTATCCCAAAGTATTATGCTGTCTGATTATGTCAAATAATTACATTCCAGTGTTAATCAGCAGACATGCAAAGACTGCAACAAAATGTTTTATTCCTCTCCACAAACTATATCCTATCTGTAGAATAACTATGAATATTTCATGATGTACAGTCTTCAGAAGTGAATGTTTTATTTTCATTAACTTTGTCTATCTTCTGGTTTCCAAAGGTCTTTTAAATCTCAGTGCTCAGATATTCTGGAATAAATAAATGCAGTGTAATCATCTAAATGCACCAGGAGGTAATTTGTTTGAGACCCAAAACCTTCACATATTTTGATCTGTGAATATTAACTCATACTTTTTAACTTAACAAACAAGATTTTAGTAGCTTTATTCACATGGGCTAATAACTTGGTGCACAAATAACTCACTGTGCAGGAAGTCTCCCTGACATAAATGAATACATGATATTACTACTGCCTTCATTACTACAAAATTTATACGTGCTTAACTCTACATCCACATTCTCTGAGCACTCCCTGTGGATAAAGACACCAGAGCCAGTAAGGCCATTATGGAGAGCATAACTGCAAGCACATACAGTTCTAGAAGAATCTAACTTTTAAGAGGAGTAGGGGTATTGGAATAACTCAAGAAAAGGCACTATTTCACAAAAGCACGTGCTTTGCAGACATCCTAGAAGAACACAAGACACATTTTCAAAGCTTCTGTAACAAACATGACATACCTGCTCTGACAACAGAAGACACATTTTCAAAGCTTCTGTAACAAACATGACATATGTGCTCTGCCTATACACACCAAACACATTTGTATCTAAATAAAGGATACATAGATGGATATTTCCATGCCTAATTAAAACAGCCATTCAAAGAACACTTCAGTAACAAAGTACAGCATTAAAAAAAAAGAAATTACAGGTAGAAAGTTGCACATGCAGTCCACTAACAGCACAATTAGCTGCGGGGGAGAAATTACACTTGCTCACAGTCATAAATAGCCAGCACCGTGTTGAGAAAAGCAGCTGAAACTTGACAATTGGCAGGCAGTTTGTTTTCTTCCAGGTATTACCCAAACAGAGAAACTTACTCCAAGCAATTTCTTATTAAAAAAACTGAAACACTCACTTGCATAAAAAGTCAGAGGAGGGGAAAGAAAAAAAGACTATGGCATTACTCTGTGATGACTGTGCACACAGCTAATTTTCTTCTGCAAGTATCACCTCTGCTTTCAATGGAACAAATAACCAGATAATGTCTCAAACCCTTTTCAGCTGTCCAGGTGAGATACAGGGAAGAAAGAAGAAACCATTAAATTATCCAGGAAGAGTCAATAACATGTCATTTGACTTTATAGGCGGAAGTAAGCATCATTCAGGCTGTAATTGAATTAATGCAGCATTTTGGATAAGCCCAATTTGCATAGGACGCAGGAACCTCTACCCCACAATGTTCAAGCCAGTCTCCCTTGATGGCATTTCTGAACTGCTGATCAGGCTCCCTGCATGAACAGGCACCAGTCCCACTCCTCATCCCATCAACATTCACTCACATTCTCCAGGCCCCAAGCAAATATACAGGTATGCATATACTGAAGGTGTTATAATAGTCCTGGAAGGAAGGACAAACTTATCTATGCTATTTATGCAAAAGGAAGAAGAAATAAGTATTGACTAAACGAGGCTAGTTAAGTAGCAGAAAGACTTGTTAATAGGGTTGACATAGGATTGTTTGACTTCTTAATAAAAAAATAAAAGAGGAACAGTAAGAAAGGTCTGAGGGATAAAGAACACTAATGCTCTTGAGCACAAGTGACAAACTGGGAAATGAATGAGAAGTAGATGAAAATGTATTATAAATCATAGCTACTTCATATCTGTAGTATCCGACCTCCAACACTAGTCATCACAAGTAAAAATGTGACTAGACAAAAAGGACAGCTTTTCACTTGACATACATTTGTCCACTAAATGCTCTGTGACACACCTGAGAGAGTCCTCATGCAGACACACCCATTGCTTCTTTCTGTCTGCTGCTCTACGACAGCTGACACTGAAGATGAGCTGACATCTCAAACCACATTAATGGCCTCCTGCAAGTTGCCAGGGTGCCCATTGGCTTCCCTTCTCATGACTACTCAAAAGTAGGCTCACTGCAAAATGGAGCTGTGTAAGAGGCAGCCAACTCCAGAAAAAAGGGACACAGTAAAGAACAGGCAGCCAGCATGTCATGCAGAATCCTACCTTGAAGAAAGAGAACGAGCAGCACTTCATTCCAGCTTCATCCCACACCGAAGTTTTACTCTGCTCTCATACATGTACATTTTATGATAACAACTTCACCAAACAACTATCAATTAGCCTTTTCCTGAATAAGTGAATTCAGGTGGACTTAATAAAATCTACCATGAAGTTTGGCAACTGTTAACAGAATTACTGATATGGTAAGAAAAGGAGAAATGAGAGTCACTTCTACCATGTTTGCAACTCAGGGCTGACAATAAAGGCTGGTAAAACAGTCACTGTGAATTACAAATGTAAAAAATGCATGCTAATTCCATCTGAGTACTGCTTTTTAATCAGCAGGGAGTTTGCTTTGTTAGAGCAATTTATACAGCTTTTAGATAATCTTTGTTTTGGTCAGGATTTAAGAAGTCTCTCTGGAAATCTCCCATCTTTTCCCAGCCTTCATTCTTCTAAGAGAAGCAATTATGTACAAAGAAACAACCTATGATTAATTAACCACCTTTTAAAAAAGGCACTCTATAATTATCAGGAAGCATTCAGCTATTTCTAAAGTGGGAATTAGTCTCAGCCAACAAAACAAAAAAGAAAGGAACCTGTTAAGCACTTCTCTACCTCACCTTCAGACTGCAGGTTATCATCTAGCCTTCTGCAGGGCCTTGATCTCCTGAGAGTGCTTTGCAGCCTCTTGGCTATCCAAGGATCATCACTTTAACATCTAATTATCATTGCGAGCAGCCACTGTAAACATCAGCAAACTTCAACAGAGCTTCCAAAGGGCAATATGCAACATGGCACAGTCAGTTTATATTAAGGTTAATTGGTCTTTCAGGAACTCACAGTATCTGCTAAAATAAAATACAACTGTAGTCCAATAAAGTGATGGTGTTCCTTTGCCTCAAAGCTGGAAGAGTAAAAAAGCTAGCTTCCCTCAAGGGCAAAAGGGAAGCGTCTAGGGCGTATTTGGCCATAACTGATAAGTTCCACACTTACTTTGTTCAACAGATGTTTAAAATCATTTGCAGACTATAAAGCTGATTATTCACTGGTACTCTGTGACCAGAGCATTTCTCAGCAGAGTTTTAAAGGGCAGTTTTATAAATAGACAATAGGAGACTCTTACCAAGAAATTGCACTTTTGAGTTTAAGAGGCATATTTGAGTTTAGAAATTGCACTTTTGAGTTTAAGAGGCATATAATAGAGCATGCCAAAAAAAGCCAAACGACATTCAACTAACACTACAAGACTACTGGAACACACCACAACAGGTGTCTAGAATAACTTAGGAAACGTCTGCTGTAATCTTTGTTTTGTGCTGTAACATAATGCAATAGCCACACCAAAGTTTGAAAGCGAAAGGTCAAAAAATGAAAATGAAGGCTTACCAACTTACTGGTTTTAATGCTGTTTTGAGAAGAACGAATGTTAAATTAAGTTGTAACAAGCCTAATTTTTCCTATAAACCCATGTAACGAAAAGGTCAGTTCACATACATTGTTGGAGTGAATCTGAAGTAACCTCTGCTTTACTGCAGTGATGGAAATGGCAAGCCCAGGGAAGAACGTGTTTGCTGTTCCCATGGTTGGATATTAATCCAGCTGTCGCTCAGGGTCATTATGTCCATGGTGTGCTTAGGAAGGGCAGAGGGAATACTTGCTATTACTGTATTGGTCAGACCATGTTTATAAGAAAATGAAAGTGACACAGCACCAAATTGCAGGCATATACCAAACTTAACTGGTGTTGCAGACATAGTTAGATCTGCGTAGATTTTATCAGAACCTGCCTCACAGATAAGTAAATTCTTAAGAGACGTTCTGTCTTAGATCCCTTATGAGAAGATCAAGAGTAACTTCACTGAAAGCACATAATTCATAAAACTATTATAAGACAAATATAAAAGAAATGAGAACCATGCTCAGTAAAATCCTCAAAATCAGGGCCTTGAACACAAGGAATATTTATCTCGGGAAACAAACCCACCATATATAATTGGAATACCTGCACTGAGAGCTAAGCCCTAGTTCCAATAAAATCAACTGTCCTTTACACTTACTATTGCCTATGTAATTCTGGTTTACAGCTGCTTAACACATGGCCAATGAACAGGCTTTGAGGTGGAGACTTCGTGGAAGTTGCTAGAAGCTTTATCAGTGGTTTTAACAGGGGTCAGCCTTTTCACCATCAGAATCTGCAGATTCGTCCAGACTGACAAACTTACAACATTTTTGATCAGGCAAAAACATTTAATAGTGAGCTTGTTAAATCCCAGGGTGGTTGCTCTCATTTAGAATTAAAGTAGCTTGCGCTTTTAAAATTAATACAAACCAAAGGGATAGCACTTTAAATTAGACTAATTAAGAGAAAATTTAAAACAGTACAGTTAAATCATCTAAACCCCCTGGATGGATGCATTCCATTCAGAATTGACCCTCCCACAAGCAAGCTCTGAACTACCAGAGAGATCTGTCTCTCACTTACTTCAGCATCTGGAACAGGCTTTCAGAACTGCATGCTAAGTTTAAAGCTAGTCTGTGAAGAGTAAGAAATTGCATTGGTCTAAAAATTAGGGATTAAGTATATCTAATGCCGAAGTAGTCCAAACATAAATGGATGTAGCACTGGTATTTTAGAAGTTGATAACTCACGCATGTTCAAAGTCACAATCAAATACTTAATTCTGATGGAAAGCTGAAATACTTTGCTTTACACTGGTTTAATGTGTGAGTTTAATTTATTTTATCAACAGTCAGTAAACTCATACAATAAACCGAGCCTACATAATAAACCAAACCTTACAAACCAAAGCAAAGGACACAAGTACAAGGCGAAGCAAAATAGTAATGAGACTAAAGAGAGTTTTATGGCCTCATGCCACCGTAACCTGTCACTTTGATTAGTAAATTCAAATTCTTCTAGGACCAGTTAACATTTAGAAAACACCAATCCCAGACTTGCATCTGGAAAATAAATTAGTCTTGGTTTAGGAAACTCAGTACCTATCCTTATGAAATTAAGGCAGCAAGAAAGTAGAATTGGCAGCCTCACACACTAAAAAGAGCTAGAAACTAGCACTGCAAAACAGTACTGTTCAGGGGCTTTTTATGTATGTTGCACAACTACAAAATTGCTCACATGAAAACACTGTAAAATAACAATACAGCAACAGAATTCCTGCCTGCTTCCCTACTGCTTTTTTTTTCTTTTTGTAATCAATCAGAACGTCATCCTTAAGGATTCATTCGCTCCTCTTCAGATTTGATTCTGCTGCCACCACAAAGACTGACAAAATTCACTTTTCATTTGCCAAGCTCAGAATCAAAACACAAGCATGACCCAAACATTGAGCTTCTCTACAAATTCTTCTGCAACAGCATGTAACTTCTAAAGCCTTCCAGAATTAAATAAGGATTAAACGCCACTAACGTCAAATGCAGATGTAAGCGTAAGACTGAGTAAGTCTTTAGTGACACCAGGCTCTTTGTCCTAATGGTACAAAGGCATCTAAACTATTTTAAGGTATTATTTAAGGAAGACCCTAATTCTGATTTATTAGAAGAGGTGCTTACTGAAATACGTGATTTTGAGATTTACTTCCACAGAATAGTAAGTCGTATGTAGGTTTTAATACACTCATGTTTAAATACACATTAGAATCTCTCCACACAGGATCATACTTTGACACAGCTGGTGTCACCCTCAACTGTCCATTGCATCAGACACATGGACCCTTACCAGTTGGGAAGCAGAAAGGCAAAACTCCAAAGAATTTATTTCTTTGAGCCACAGAACCCTTTCCAGAGAGGGGAGCGGGTTCAATAGTTCACAGTCATCCGGGCTCTATAAGCAGTAAACACAAGATCAGGCAACTCCATGTGGAGCACTATTTGTCACAAAAGGAAAATGACAAGTGGGATTATTCATTCAGATGCATCTGCAGCACACTGGAAACAAATGTTTACTTTCATCCTACGTGTTCTCTTTAAAGCCCTTTGTGTTCTGTGTCTTGAAAAACAACATAAAAGTACAAGACTTAAGATATTTTAAGTTCCTTGTCCAGCAATCACAAAAAGCTAAGGAGAAGACAGGTTGAAGAAAACTATGAATCCAATTTCCATCGCTTCAGCAGGCTAAAGGAAGCACCAAGCCGCAGTGCAGCACCTGTAACGCTATGTGAAAAATGGGGGGGCTGAGATACCATTTTGCCACAAGCGTGAATGAACGTTAAAACACCATCCCAGAGAGACGCTACTGGCCCTGTGAAAGCAGGTCACCCATGGTGCTACCAGGCCTCCTCGTTAGCAATACTTAAATAATTCACTGCAGCACTCCTTCCCTCCCCGGGCAGCCCTGTGCTTGCTGAAGGATGCTCCCGGCTCTGGCCTAATCCTTTCCAGCCTCAAGTACCAACCAGGATGTAAAAATCGGCCGCTTTGGATACTGTAGACATTGTTGTTTAGTACGTGAAAGGTAACAAGTGTCAGTGATAAAAGCAAAACGGGAAGAAAATAAATCGGATAACATTGATAAAGTGAAGTTTTAAAAAAGGCAATTAAACTGGCAGTATCGAATGCCTTCATCCCTGATATTGAAGGGACTCAGCACTGTCAAGGCTGTGTCAACACTGACTCCTGTCAAGGCTTCCGAACAGAAAAATTTATATTCCTTTTCCCCCCCTAGTGACAGAAAGGGAAAAAATACAACCCGGGCCTGAGGAATAACTGACGCCGGGGCATTACCTGTGGCAGCACCGGCAGCAGAGCAGCCCGCCGGGCTCCGGGCCTGCCCCAGCACGGCCGGCCCCCGCCGGGGCAGAGCGGAGGCGGCCCACACCTCCCTCCCTCCCTCCCGCCCGCCGGGGGAGCTCCGTGTGTGGGGAGCGCCGCCCCCCGCCCCCCGGGCTCCCGCCCCTTCCCTCCGGGCGCTCTGAGGGGAGGCGGCGGAGGAAGCGGTAAATGGCTGGGAAAGTAAGAGCTGGCCCGAGGGGGCGGCGGGGGCCCCTTCTGTGAGGCACCACCGGGCAGGCGGCCCGGGCTGCCGGCTCCTGAGGCGAAGGAGGCGCAGAGCCCCGGCGGGAAGGGATTCCTCCCCCAGCGGCCACCGCCGCCTCACGCCCCTTCCACTCCGGGGCTCCCCTCACCTGGGCGGGCTCATGAGGAGAAGAGGCGCCTTCCGGAGGCGGCAGCTGCCCCCGGGCGGCCGCGGAGGCTCGGCCTCAGGCGGCGTGAGGGGCCCGCCAGCGCCGGGCCGGGCCCTGAGGGGAGGCGGCCCCTCAGGAACAGGCGATGGCGGGTCCGTTAGCCTGGCCCGGGTGTTGGGGCGGGAAGCGGAGGGGACAGCCCAGGGGAAGCAGGGCTAGTGGCTACTGCTCGCCCGCTCTCCCCTCAGAGCTGCCACGGGTGAACACGTCGAGACGGGCACCCCTTAATCCCAAATAAGCATTTTCCTCTGGGATCATGCACAAATTTCTCGGCTTCTCTGCATTTGCCCTTCTAACTAAGGTTTCCTCGCTTTTGAAACAGGGAATAGCATAAACATAACTTAAAAATTTTACAAACTTTAAAAAAAAGAACTTGTAAAGCTTTTAATTATGGACCATAAAGCATTTTATGGAATTATTTGTTGTAGATCGACATGAAATGACATTCCTCTGGACCATGGAGACAGAAGGGACGCAGGTATTGGAACAGATACCGAGGAGTATGCAGTGGTTTGGCATTTTCCAGGAAATTTTTAAGCTTGGAAATCTCAGTGAAGAACATCTGTCCCCCTCATAACTTACCCTCTCAGGCCTAAGAAAAAAATGAAGTAACACAAATGAAAAAAGAAGTTACTCAAATGCCAGCAAGGAAATGCAGTGCGCACTGAAGGGAAGCAGGTGCAGATTATGTACTTTTTATGTACTCCTGTTATGAACCTACTTAATTTTTTCCTGATTTGTGAATAAGCACTCGGGGCTTGCATTCTAAACTATTTTAAAAGTGTTCCATTTTCAAAAGAGAATGGAATCCACGCGTGGACATCTGCATCCATGTGCCCACAGACACCTAGTGAGAGCTGCTGCCATTCAGCAGTATAAAGATGGAGCCTGGGGTTCTGCCCGTCATCCAGCCCTTCTGCTGAGGCAACCGAGAGGAAAAAGGACCCTCAGAGGGTGATTGATCCCATCCTGTGCAGACACTGTGAGCCTCTGCTTTACCCGCCTGGGAAAGCTGGACAGCTGTTCCTACACTAGGTGGGTATCTTTTCCATAGTTAATGTTTGGTGAAATTAATCTATTGTTTATATGCTGAATCACTGAGATACACAGTTAAAATATCAAAACCACTTCACCCCAGCTCTGTGGTGGCATTTGATGCTTGAAGCTTGGGGTTTGATTTCAGTTCTTCTGGATAATGAATTAAAATATCAAAACCACTTCACCCCAGCTCTGTAGTGGCATTTGATGCTTGGGGTTTGATTTCAGTTCTCCTGGATAATTAATTGTGTGAGGATATAGAAGGGTTGTGTGCATTCCAAATTAGGCACAATTGAACTACTGTATATTACTATGGAAGTTATATATTTTACACATAAACTACTTTGTTGATTTACAATTTTTGAGATTTTTAGCCTCTGTGTATCCTACCACAATAAATCCTGGCCGATTTGGTATTATAAATCAAATGATACTGTCCTGGAAAATAGGAATGAGTTACATCCAGGTAGTTTTATTAGAACATTATGAAAATCACCCAAAATAGTTTTTATAGATATAAATAATGCTGTGCTTTTAACTTTGAAAATGCTGTGAGGTTTCATACCAGGACTACAGCAGGAGGAAAGGGGATTTGATGTTTGGAAAGTGTGAATGTATCTGTTTTTTCAAATGGTAATAAATGATTCTAATTCTGATGAATTATGACATACCAGAGCCTAAGAATTTGACTGATCAAAGGCTGAATATTCCTGTCCTGAACCTCACCCATTCCCAAAGGGAAACTGTATTTGGAGTATAAAAAACCCAAGCCAAAACAAAAAACTGATCTCCTTAATTTTTACTAATACTTACTGATGGCTTGAAACTTACACTGCTGTGGAATATTAATGATACTGTACTAGAAACGGCCCAGAGAGCAAAGTGGCAAAGTATTCACCAAAAAAGCAAATAATAGTGATCTTTAGTCTTCTTTTTTTTTAAATCTTGTAAGTACTTAAAAGAATCAAATATTCTGTCTCCTGATGAATTTTATATAGTCCAAATCAGGAAGCAGGGTACATTTCTTACAAGCCACTTTATAGGTAAGTTAAGACAGAGAAAATCTGCGCATGATTTCATGCTAAGAAATATCCCGGGGAAGCCAAGCACTGCATATCCATTTCAGATCGGTACACAATGCATGTATGATTATAGAGTTTTAAAGTTTACAGTTCTGTATTAAAGTCAGTCAACTTTAAGATGTGTTTTAGCTGCCACTCATGACACGATAATCTATTTTAAACAGAACTCAACTTCGTTAGTGGAGCCTTGTCTAGCCTAGAGATTCATTTAAAGAGCTAAGTCATAGCTATTATAGTTTCCTTTCACTAGCAGCTGAATCTATTTTAAACAGAACTCAACTTCGTTAGTGGAGCCTTGTCTAGCCTAGAGATTCATTGGAAGAGCTAACTCATGGCTTTATAGTTTCCTTTCACTAGCAGCTGTATAGAAGTATCCTCTCAAAAATTACAGTTTTGTGATGTTATGAAATCCACTTCAAATAACCAGTCCTCTTAGTTGGTTTATTACATGGTGCATGGTGACATAAACCAGCAGAACATCTGTGACACCTTGTCCCAAAATCCTTTTTTTTTAAATCTTGTAAGTACTTAAAAGAATCAAATATTCTGTCTCCTGATGAATTTTATATAGTCCAAATCAGGAAGCAGGGTACATTTCTTACAAGCCACTTTATAGGTAAGTTAAGACAGAGAAAATCTGCGCATGATTTCATGCTAAGAAATATCCCGGGGAAGCCAAGCACTGCATATCCATTTCAGATCGGTACACAATGCATGTATGATTATAGAGTTTTAAAGTTTACAGTTCTGTATTAAAGTCAGTCAACTTTAAGATGTGTTTTAGCTGCCACTCATGACACGATAATCTATTTTAAACAGAACTCAACTTCGTTAGTGGAGCCTTGTCTAGCCTAGAGATTCATTGGAAGAGCTAACTCATGGCTTTATAGTTTCCTTTCACTAGCAGCTGTATAGAAGTATCCTCTCAAAAATTACAGTTTTGTGATGTTATGAAATCCACTTCAAATAACCAGTCCTCTTAGTTGGTTTATTACATGGTGCATGGTGACATAGACCAGCAGAACGTCTGTGACACCTTGTCCCAAAATCTGGCACCAGGGAATCTCATCCTGTGGCAAGTATAAAGGCACCAGTGGATAAGTTACATGCAGAGAACAAACGTGAAAGTACTACATATATAGGGGCAAGGGTGTGTGTGAACATGCACGTTATGTGCATGTATAGCAAGGTCTGTAAAGTCATTGAGAAGCGCAGTTGCAGATGGTTTTATGTGGCTTGTGTGACCAGCAGGGACAGAGACACACAGGCAGCACTGCATTTACTGGCTACCTTCAGTAAATAACAGAGGAGAACAACAAGAGTCATCTACCTGGCTCAGCCAGTTCCAGCCTCTGCATTCAGTAGCAGCCACTGAGCAGAGGTGAATTTCAAACTATTTTCAAGGGTGGGCACTATGCACCCGAACAGGCCACACACCATTAACCAGCCCAAAGAAATGCTGTTTAAAAGGCTGTCCCAGAAGATGAAAAGACTCCATATGCCATAACAGAGTAAGAAGAACCAGGAGCATCTCACTGGTTAAGGCAAAATACCCAGGTGATCTTGGAAAGGACAACAGAGAACAGAAATTAAACCAGTAATAACAAACCTTTCCATTGTTACCAAGAGCCAGAGCAAACTGGCATTCCTTGTTCTTCACAGATTTGCAGATTAGTGACATGCAGGAAAGTCTTCTTACTGATGGGGCTTTTTGCCTGTTACTTAATAATAATAATTATGACACTGTTCATTGACAAAAAATCAAATAAAAGTTTATAAAAAGATTATAAGAAGGAACCATGTATACCTGCATTAGGAAACAGAAGCCTTCAAATATCATGGATGTGTAAATGTATGCATAATTTTGCCTGTTATTCAAAGAATACATGGGCATGCTAGCATAAGAGTCATCATCAAAAATAATATAGTTAGCACATCAAAAAAGTTATAAACATTCTGTGTGATTAATAGCACAACTGATATGCTTTGTAAGAAAATTTATTTTTGAGGATAAAAAGATATTTTCTACATAGGCAAAATGCATTTGGCCTTTCATGAATCTAAGCTTAGCGGGAGACAGGACAGATTTGGGATGGGAAGGAGTAACAAAATCTTGAAAAACCAATTTGTTGCACTGAAAATGAATAGAAAAGGCAGCCTTGCAATCACAATAATTTCTTCAAAAAGAGAATAATAATCTGTTTAATTTCCCAATTATAGAAAGTGCTTATGTCACTGTAGTTTCTGCACAAAATAATAATAATAAAACCAATTGTAAATGTAGCACAATATTCCATTGCCACATTAAAGATATAATAAAGACTTTTTCTTGAACCTAAGCAGTTTTGTTAGTAACAAAATTTAATCTTCAAAGTACTGATAAACATTCTCACAAATCATACCATCAGTAACTGTTTGTTACTGGTTTATGCATAATAAATCTGTTACAGCTTCTCTATTACTCATTTAGGAAATGGTAAACGTATCGGGACCAGATCATCCCCAGAAGCACATGCTTTTCCCCCAAGTTATTCAAAGCTATAGAGAGCCTTCTGAAATCAACTTTGTGTTCTTGATCCATTTGTCTTGATTTATATTTACACGATCATCACTAAAAATCAAGTTTATGTGTATGACTAATGTAAGAGATAAAAACATGAAATCTGTTTCCAATCAAATAACAATATTGTGGATGACTTTGCAACAGTTTAATGTATGATTTGTAGATAAGCAAAGTGTTTTCCAACACTAGAAACTGTTTCCTGCAATGTTTCTGTGAAGTGTTTTAACAAAATTAGAGATATAGCAAAAAAGTAGGAAAAAAGCCTCCTATAAAGTATTAGTTTTTTTCACAAATCTCTAACAGCTTAAGCTTTTGAACATTTTAGTAAGGAAGGAAATAATTCACATTCCTACAGTTTTCATCTGTGCTTTCCAGCATGGCCATATATTCACAGTCAGTAAATCCCACTGGAAAAAAGAACTATGTGCAACTTATCACGCTAACCTTGTCTTAGACATATGACTTACAAACATACATTAACACATTTCTTCTACTGCCATCTATTTTATTACTACTATTAAGTAAGAGCAGAGCAGGTAGAGCTGCCCTTTATTAAGGTTTTCAAATACTTCTATTATAATGTCGTATTTTTTCACTAAAGTGTAACTTACTAAATTTTTAGGAGCTGGGGTCAGAGTTGTAAATCCTTAGGGGACTTAGGAACCTAGATAAAAATTGAACCTCCAGAGAATTTAAAAGAATAACTTTTTAATTTTCTACTATATAGCTCTAGCCTCATTCTCTGTCACATCTAAACCCGAAGCCCTAAGTTCTGTTTGGTGCCAAACAAATTTTACTTTACTGCCAAATCACATACACTATCTTGTCACGAGCAGTTAGCTTTCTCACAAAACCTGTACCGAGCTGGAATGAGAAAATAAACAGTCAATGAGCATTTGAATGAACGAATGAAGTCTTATCACTATGCTGTCTTTCTCTGACTTAGCAACTACCTTGTGATTACACAAATCTCACCTTGCAGTTCTTGACTCACACACAATCAACGTGTATTTCTACATAACATCCAAGAAAGGGCAGTCCTTTGCATAGTTTGCCAAAAACCATTAAATTTCCAATGTTATTTCCATAGTGTCGAGAATTCATAGTTTGTTGTTTTAACAGATTAGTCTTCCAGCTATCACAGATGTCCTTAAAAATCCAGGATTGTATAATATAATGCACTGTATTCAATAGGAATATTTTATAAACAATGTTGACTTCAGCAGAGGGGTTCAAGTCAGATTTTAAGAAGACAGTTAATCCACCAGTTTATATTTTTCCTATTATTTCACTTTATGTTGGGCTAATTTCCTATTCGCGCAATCTTTGAATACAAATACAAAATAAACCTTAATGTCAAAACCATGAATACAAATCAGAGTAAGAAATGTCAGGACCTGTAAGTGTTCCCATTATGCCTGCACATTAGTGGAGATAATTTTGGTGCTGCTGAACATGCAAATATTTTAAAGGAATCCGGGGATGAAGGGGATGAAGGCTTGCAATGGTAAATTACCTGTTAAAAGCTCAGTCTCTCTCTGACACTGCTGCGTTTTACCAACGGGTAAGAACGATTGTGCCCTTTCAAGTCAGCCACGGTACAGCTCTGCCAATTTAGATTGCCAGGAGATAGGGACATCCTGAGTTGTCAGTTAGCAATCATTTAAAAATGCTGTGAAATAATTTAATGAAATGTTTAATGAATATGCAAATGTCAGCCAGGAAGATAACTCATATTTTCATTTGCTGGCTTAAGTAAAAGAATAAATTACTGAAAATAGAGGCGGGAGTCAGCCACCTGTAAATTCACTTAGAAAGGAGAGAGTAGGAAATGAAAATGTTCTGTTCCCTACCTCATTATGAGAGATAATGCCCAGGGCTTCTCACCTGCAGCCAAATCTGTTCCTTTATCCATGAGAGAAGACAGCCTCTGTGACCTGGCTGTGTATGGGGAATGGTTCAGCTCCTTCTGTCTTCTTCCACAGAGAACATTTTGTGGGTGCAGAGATGTCCCCAGGAGTGAAGCTGCAAGACACATTGCCTAGTGAGTGGAGAGGCTGAGACTGTATCCTGATCCTGGGGGACAACGTTGGGCTTGGCTGCATTTGTATCAGAAGAGGTTTCTAAGGTGAGTTTAAATGTCTGTCAACCACACCACTGGTAAGGGGGACCTAACAGTGACTAGGAGTAACCCCATGCTGGATTTAATCCCACTAGTCTAGCACCAGCTACACACCCACGAATGCCACCTGCAGGTGCTGGTACACTGAAGCCTGGACAGCTGATTGCTAACTTAATGAAACTTTCATTGGCTTTTTTGCTGTATTAATTTTCCCGTTATCTGTCTGAGGCCTGAGACAACTTTGGGGCTGTTGATGGAGGCAGGACCAACAAAGTCATTCACTCCAACCCTCTCAGCAATTAAGAGAATGCAAGATATGGAATTTGCTCCTTCTGATACTACATGGTCTTCATTCAGCCAAAATTACTTTTTTTTTTGGTGAGGAAACACTGAAGGTGGAGTTAGACTCCCCTGCATGGAGTAACACAACAGGCAGAGGGCTCAATTTTGAGGTGTTTCACTAGGAAATTTGAAACAGATCGTGTCTTGGAGAGTGATTTAATTATTTTGATGTCATTATGTAACACAATCACAAACAAAGCCAAATCTGAAAATAGCAAAGTAATATTGTTCAAATACAGAACAGTCAGGTATAGGCTGAAGATGAATTTCCTAACAGCTTGTAAACTAGATTAGCTGAACAGAAGTAAAGTCTGTGTGGTAACCATCACTGGATTATAATGAAATAGCCTAAACCCCGAGAATTTGAGGTATCTGATTTCACTTGTTAATTGCTTTTCCCACAAGGTGGTTCATGTCTAGTTGGAGTAAATTAGATGTTAATATTGATGGATAGCAAGTAGGGGACTACGCAACACTTTGCAAATTTTCAATTCACATCAGAAACAGCTGAGCCCTCTAATTCAACAGGTATATTCTCTTCTTTCTCTCATTTTTTGACCTATAATTTTTTTCCATACCCAAGTGCTTGCCATATAAGTAGTCAAGAGTAAATATGACAACATGAATTTTCAAGCAGTCTGCATCAGGGTAATAGCTGTAATTGGCATTAGATATGCTTCAATTGTTGAGGAAAAGATGGATTATTACCATGAATAAACAGCAACCAAACACAACATCCCAGTGTTAATGTAATAAGCAGAAATTTAGCTTGTCATACTCGTACTTGTTATAATCTTGATTTCCATATACCAGCTTTCAAAGCAGAAGCAAGCCCAGCTGAAATATATTAGCTGTCTTTTGTACAGCTAAGAAAAGCAGAAGTACTAATCAAAGTTGAAACACGTAACTTTGAACCGACTTTGTGTTATGAAATAATACTGGCAATCAGAATGTACAAATAAGCTATTGAAATAATGTTCTTTCAAATGATGAAAATATATTGCTTGTAAGGGGTAGAAGTTACGGGAAAAGGAATATATAGTATAATTAGAAAAAACAGTGGAGCAGAACGGAATAGTCTACTGACAAATCTGTAGGCTGGGAAGTACACACCAGGGAAACGTTTGGATTATGGAGCAGTAACACCAACAGGATCTTTGCAGCACAATAGCCTATTCTCAAGAAATGAGATTAAGAAAATTAATTTGCTGAAATGCATAGTTAATAAAATACCTGATGTATCTAGTGAAATCTTCCCAGTAGATTCTTCACAGAGTAACAGAATCAGCTAACTTCCATTTTCCTCTGGTAAGGAGGATAATTCAGATAATAAATATTAACTTAAAATTAAGATAAAATAAGATATGAGTAATTATTCTGAATAGTTTGTGAATGACTCAATATTTAACATTAAAAATAGAATGCTTGACTGTTAATTACACTTTCTGTACCATCCGACAACATTTTAGCCATATGGTTTCAACAGCTCAGACCAGTAGAGTGTGCAGCAGAGGGCATCCCTGCTCAGTGCTTCACGGTCAGCTGTCATCCTCAAATTACATTTATTTTTAGAAAATTAGGTTCCATTTATAAAATTTAAACTGAAGCTTGTCTTGTAAAGTCTTGTAACATAGTTCTAAAAAATACTTCCAGTGAAAAGTGCCAAATTTTAAACACAATAGAGGGAATTTACTGGACTCCGACACCTTCCAAAACTTCAAATATTTCAAAATACATTTTAAATATCTATGTTTACTTTTCAAGTGAAATCCATTCCTGGATCGTTCTCAATTTAGCAAGCTGAGTCCACAGAAAAGATGAAGATGTGAGGAATACTTTAACTCTTAACTAAACTTATAACTTTACCAGTTTGTGGCAACCTTTTGAAGAACACAATAGACGTTCACAGTGGTGGGACAGGCAGTCCAAGTATATTAATGAATAACTACACATCTCACCCTCTTCTTAGACCTGGAAGCAATTATTCCGTTATTTTTTTCCTCTTGCAAGTCAATGGAGAGAACTGAAAAGCTTAAAATTAATGAGTTATTTCTTACTGTCTAAGTGCTAAGTTCAGAAGTACAAATCATCCTGGGAAGCAGAGAATCATAATTTAATGGTGGTTCTTTGAAGAGAAGTTTCTTAACGAGGAAGTGAGCACAGAAACTGACCTGCTGCTCGAATTGTGAATGAAATACTAGATTTCATTTTTATTGTATATCATATTTATTGAGGGTTATTTATTGAGCAACCAGGTGCTGACTTCAACTTTTTCTAATCTCATCGCAGCAGGGGAAAATAATCATAACCTCACCATAACTTTTTTTTTACTCACCTGTCAGTCATGGAAAAAACCCGTGTCATTCAATTTCTTCAGTGAAGCTAATAAAATAGAGATTTTTTCCTTTCCCAGGCAGTACAGATGATCAGAAAGCGACCAACAATAGAGAAAATGCCCTCAGCAAAATGGGGCTGGAGAAATTCCAGTCCCAATCACTGACAAACCACATGTTAAATTTGTCATTTCATTCCAAAGGCCTCCAGTAATAAAGTATTTTTCAGTACTTTATTTGAAAGCTGTTAATTTTTTTTTTTTTAAAAAAAAGGTTAAATAGACAAGGCATACTGAATGATATAAAATTCATGCTGATTTTCAAATAAGGTTCTATTAATTTGACAGCTTTCTGTGAATTACTGGGTTTTATCCTGTTTTGGGTTTTGTTTGGTTTTTTTCCCCCCAAGCTGATCTTTCGCAAGCAACAGAAAGTGAGAAGATGCTGGGAATGGCACTTGGTTGCTGCTGTAGCTTTCAGCACGAGCTTCAGGCAGAAACTGGCTTCCACATTGTTTAGATATTCTAACAATTCTCCTCTTTTGCAAATCTTACCCTTTGGGTTCTGGGGGCAGTCCAGGCTGAACTGCCCAGCAGGCACAACTGACTCAACTCATGAAATTTCATAGTATCTTAATATTTGATGATACCTATCTGGAAAAGAAGGAGAAGCTACCAGTCAAAGCAGGTAGCCACGTTTACCTGCCATTTTTATGATTCTGCAGCCTACTAAACACCTGTTGGGGCCAGATACTTCACGAGTGATTTTAGAATGTATTATACTGGCTATTAATAAATACTCAATACAGGTAATTATTTCTCCTCTGCTTTGAGAAGGTAACTATAGGTTCTGTAGCTGTGCGTTCCCAGGTTATTAATATGAGCAAGATAAAGATGATTACCTAGACATCTCCTTTCATGCTGAACTCCCAGTGTCATCTCTGTTTTGTTAAATACAGCCTTTGATTACATAGAAAAGTAATTATCAAAAGTGTCACAGGCGTGCTAAAAATAATTTCTCAGCACACAATAGATGGGGAGGGAGGTTAATTTGCCTAGTCAAGATCTCGCCTGCTTTTCATCTGAAGTGCAGAGCTGTTTCATTAGAAATGCACGTTTCCTTCCCTTCCATTGTAGGTTTCACCTGAAAAATTTTGTCATAGTCACCATCTTTATAATAAAGATAGGCATGAAGCTTTGTACATCTTTAATTAGCTCGCTTTCCAAATTCAGTTGGTTACAAAGCATGTGGAAAATCTGGGTGTGCCCTGCTCTGGCTTTGGCTGAACAGCATCGGTGCTTTTCGGGCGACAGAAGTGTCACCCCTCGGAGAGCAGCAGCTCGGCTGAGCTCGTGTACACACTTCTCCCACCCATAGTGATTCCTGTGGATGCTCTGCAAGCAGCCACATCAAACACAGCGTTTCTTTCACTCTTTTCCAGTACAAGCACTCACTGGTATCTTCATGGGGCAGGCCAGACATAGACCAACTGGGGAAATGACACAAGCCCATTAAATTCTGACATTAACGTGACTATGTGATGTGTTTGATTGAACTCCCAATAAACCAAACAAAGCAGCTTAAAGCACATCCAACTACAATTCCTGGCAAAAGTGTCCGGGATGCAGGGATATAATGCTGTTAATTCAGTTGAGAGACAAGGACAAAACATGTTTGTGCAGGGCTGAAAAATCAGAATCACAAAGGCTTTTCTTGTTGCTTTTGTTTCAGAAGGAGAGGTTACAAAGATGTATTTGCTCTACTAGATTGCCTGGGTAATTGTCCTTCTCCAATCCCACATTAAAAATTTATGCAGAAATGTAAGAGTTACTAATTATAACCCCCTGAATAAATAGATTCATGAAAATGAAATGGCTGATGCTTAAGTAGGTTTAACAGGTAGAGTGGACATTCTGAATAATTTGGCTGATTAAGAACCCATCTGAAGAAGAACAAACTTCAGTTCAAAATATTCAAGCACCTTCAAACTATTGCCTGGCAGGGACCCAGCAACACTATGCACTGGATGCTTAACCACTGCAGTTTTTTATGTGTGTGAACAAACATCATCTAATTCTCAGTTGCTGATGAAATATTTATTCTTCCTTTAAAACCGGACATAACAACAGCAGTTGTGAAGCAGGTACTGTCAAATTCAGAGCGTATAAATGGCAATTGCCATACATTAAACTTGAAAAATAACTTGTGAACTTTCATATTAGCCCAATAATATTAGTACTAATATCCCCTTTCTCAGTTCCAACAGCGGAAGAGAGTGTTGGAACAAACCAATTAACTGCATTTGTGGAAAGCAAGGGTGTAGATTCTTGCCCTTATTGCCTGAGAGTTGGTTTAAAAAAACAGGAGAAGCTCCAAGGCTGGGACCTGATGAACCAGCCAGAAGAGATGGCAGAGAGAGTATTTGTTTTGTTGCTGGGAGGGCTTACCTGTGGGACAGGTGTACCTTCTGGAAATTTGTTGGTTCCTGGCATCTGTTAGGAAACCACCAGCTGGTACAGCCAGAAGAGTGACAAGTTTGGGGTGTTCCTTTTAGATGCAAAGCGTGATTGTTGTGTGTGTCACCTGCAGACGCCGAGGCCAGGAGCCCACCAGAGCCCAGAAGGGCAGGCCCTTGGAACAATGTCCTTCACCTGCGGGGGCAGGAATATCTGAAGGAATGAGGTGGCTCACACCTCCTCTGGCAGTCTGAACGGGCACAGGCTTCTTTTCAGCAGTGGTTTGGGGTTGGCTTTCAAGTCTACTCTGAGACTTGACTTCACACCTCTGAAGGAAGACACCTGACACGCTCTAGGCTGAACTTGCTTTCAGACTAGATTACTGCAATGTACTTCACAGAAGGCCTCGATACCTCCTGGTCAAAAGTTACACATGGTGTCAATGGGTCATTTCCTAGGTTGAGTATTTTTCTGGGAGGAAATGGATATTCCTTTGTCAACTCTGGCTATCTGTTAAGAATGAAAATAAGATTAGGGTGTACATTTTAACCTAAAAACACTAAATGGCTTGAAAGCTACCTACTTCTACTGTTACAACTGAAGGTGTCGGGACTTGAGTCCGCACGCACAAAATGAGGATGAAAACAGATTTTTCTTAATTATTAGCTTTGTCACTTTCTCTTCCATTGATCTAAAATAGTGCTCGTTTATAAACCTTCCTTCTAAATGTTTCCTTACTCTGGCCCTCTAGTGACAGAACAGAATGATTTTCTTCAGCTGAATTACTATATGTCTTGGCCAAAGGCGACTACAGGAGTAACATACTTTCAGCAGCAGTTCCCAAAGATGCCAAAGAGGAGCTTGAACGGATGCTTAAAAAAAGAACTGGTACAGAATGGATAAGCAAACCCATTCCAAAGCAATACATACACATAAAAGAAAATGGTTACTCATTTACATGTTCATATTAAAGGCAGAAAAATTCTGATCCCTACATAAGGGTCCACAAATTCTTGTACAGAAACTAAGTTGGCAAAGACAAACAATTTTCATTGTACCATAACCCTGCTCTGCCTGATTTGTGTTCACTGCTCTGTGTTAGCCAAGATTTGCCTTACACAGATATGTATAATCAGTAGAAATCTTCCAGGATAAGGCTTTTTCCATATAAGTGATTTACAATATTTATATGCTAATTAAGAAAACTGAACATAAATTTGAATAATAAAAAAATTAAATAGCATTTCCACTATTAAACTATTGACTGTGGGCAGCAATTCACTTTTTACTTAGGACTCACCAGATTGTAGTTTGGACATATTAATTTGGTAATCGAAGGACTTCTTTATTACTACAATAAATCACATTAAGCAATATCTATTAAATCGATAATGTAAAAATCATTTAAACTCTGGTTCTAGATATGTGAAAATTATTTCAAGAAGTAGATTCAGTGTTTTGCTTTGCACTGAGTTTGTGCCACAAAGCACTCTTAGAGAGCCAAGTAAAGTCAGGTTTCCAGTCCTCTTTGGAGATTCACTGACCAAAGCCCTGGTCCACTTCGGGAACCACAGAACCCCACTGGGAAAGTAAAGTATGATTGTATATAAGGAGAAACTTGCACAGCAGTGACACAAACAGCCTGAGCTCCAGCACCTTGGCTTTAAGACTTCATTCACACGCTTTTGAGTCCACCACTGCACCTCCCTCAGCTCTCCCAAGGAGGCCTCCCAGGCCTCAGAGCAACCTGAGAAATAAAGGGAATCTCAGCTGAATGCAACTCCCTCCCCACACACACTCATCTTCATTTTATCAGGCAAAACTGTGCTAATGATGGCAACAGAAACACTCCCGGTGACTTTAATAAGGTCAGCATCTCACCCCAATGTATACTTGCTTTAAGAGCTGTCTGGTGGCAAATTATGTTTTGATATTTCTGGCATTTTTCCTGCTGTTTCTCTTCTGGAACTACTATGCAGTGTTCTGTACCGTTCACTTTACCTGCCTTGTTCCTGCCTTTTGTCAGAGAAACGCTTTGCTTTTGTGGTACCGGAGGAGTCTGGAGCTTTAAAGTCTCCAAATCTTTAATGAGCAATTCGTCATGGACACCTTTCTCCTGTAAATGACTAAACAGCTTTAGGATTCAAACATGCACACATTAAGATGTCAATTTACCAGAATATTCCCAAATGCTTACTATTTTGCACATATTTCTGTGAGTAACATCACTCTTGTTTGGTGAGACAGTTAAACATGCTTTTATCTTCTACACAGCGTTGTGTATCCTGTCAACGTAATCATGATGTTGGGTTGCGTATAAAACCTGCCGTTCTCCTGCACACCCAAAGGCTTGACACAGTTATTGCCCTATTGCTTCCCTCCCTTCGCTATTTACCCCCCCAAAAATTTAGGAAAGAAATTAAGGTATTAAGCATTATAGATGATATATTTACCAAATAAGCATGATTTAAAAAGAAAGTGTCATCATAAAAACAGCTGGCTTCAACTAGACTTATGCAGGCTTCCTCCCAGGCAACTTGTAGGGGTTGCTCAGCTACCTGTATCGCAGAGGTTGGCTCCGTTCATAGATCTCACTTCTGCAGAGATGGGAGACACATTAAACGCATTTGATCATCAAGTTTTAAGTACCATTTCAAAAAATTGGACAGTGCTCTGAGAGTGTCATAAAAGAAAACTCCTAGAGTGAAGTAGCTGCTGCTGAACAGCTTTCAGAACAAGAAGAATTTGCTGCTTCTGTTTTTTAGATTCTCAGAGCACAGTACGCTGCTTTAGCTCTTGAATGTCAACAAGAGGAAAACCAAAATTGTTATGTAAAAGCCTGCAGGGTGGATACACATGATCATTAAAGTGTTTAGCTTTTCAAAGTGGGGCTTTTTAAAGATGCCAATTTAAGAAACTGAATTCTGCAACCTGTTATTGCACAGAGCACTGAAATGGAACAGGGAGAGACTGAAGCGTGAAGGCGGCGGCGGCTGAAGGTGACCTTAAGGAAAACCAGAGAGGGCTGCGTCGCTGGGCAGGGAACCTCCTCATCACTGCATCTCTTTATGCTGCACCAGGCACGTTTTCAACAGCCTAGTGAACAAGACCACCACAGGAAAATTATGGTAGAAACACACAATTACCAGGTAAATAACCACATTTTCTAAGTAATGACATGCCGGTGGCAATACCACGAACACAGCTGGCTCTTTCCAGCCTCTTACAGGCAAGTGACCTATTTATTTCTTAAAGGGGAATAGGAAATGCAAACACTTCAGTCTGACGCAGAGGCAAAGTCATTTTCGAAGACAAGGGGAAAAACAACAGGGACATTATCTAACAACATTATTTTCTGCTTTTCCTGCTTTTCTAGAGTGCCCTCTGACAGCACAAGCTGTCTGACAGCATTTGAACAAAGCAGAATTCCAGAAAATGAAATGCAGAAATTCTAAGGTTCATCAGCCTGACCAGTCTATGGATGTTACACTGGGTGACAAAGCATCTCTCAAATGTCTGCAATAGCGCCCCAATTTCAGCTCTGAATTTACTCCCTCACTGACACTGGAACTTTCAAAGTAGCAAGCACTTCTCTTGAATACTTTCAGTTTTTCTCTACTTAGAATTCTCCCATACAATAGGGGTACTTTACAGGGCTGTAAAGGTATAAAGATCTGATTTGAAAAATATTACAATACACCTTTTAAAAATTTCCTTATATATCATAAAAAGGAACAACGTTAGCCAGCATTATTATTTTCCCCATTAAAAACATGTTTCATCTATGAGACAAATTCAGTCATTATCATTTGACAAATTTTAAAAACCATTTAAGGAGGAAGTGGGAACAGTTACAAAAATCACAGAACTGAGCTCTTCAGGATACAGACTTTCTGTTTATTCCTTTAGTGGCCAACTAAATGGGACATCAATCATTGCCACAGTACAAATTATAATACCAATTGCAGAAAGGTAAAATAGTACTTATTCCCTGGTTTCAGTTCTATCCTATAATACATTGTTAGAAATGCCTCTCTGACAATGGAAGTTTTAATGTTTACTTTTTCCACCTATTATCTCTATATAAAAGTAGAGAGCTGAGCCCACATCTAGTATGACTGGTATATATAAACTCACTGACCATGATTTGTAGATGGATAGAATATGTTCTTACCTTCATTTTAGCATAAATCCAGTGAGGTTCTGAGAACTTCCACACGAGTTGCATGGGCAATCAGAAAAGAGAAATCAGGATCCCTCTTATGGCAACAGTAGCCATGATGACCTTGTTCTTACCACGCTATTTGCATGTTCATTGTGTGCTCTTGATCTCTTCATATGGACCTTTCTGTGATGTGAAAGGACTGAGGAGATGTATATTGAAAGTTTGCTTAATACTTTGATGAATCTAGCTGGAAACTTTGATAGCTCTTAAGCCATCAATAATGTGCTATCACTGAGGAAATCAGAGGGCAAATTTCTCCCTCTCACGCAATTCAGAGGAGGATTCTTAGAGATAAACTAGTTAAACTAGTAAACTGGACCCAAAAGAACTACAGGTATGTATTTCTGTAAGAAGGATTGCTGTGGTACTGTTTCTATACAGTGTGATTTTCTCAATAGCAAACCTGGTTCTGGAATATTCTTCAAAAGCATAAAAACATGCAAACAAATGTGCTTGAACTCCTTCTCTCGAATGACAGCATAGCTGCCTTTCAGACAGTAAGGCAGACCGTTTTTGACAGAACACGAGCTGTTCTGTGGGTCTAAGGGAAAGAGGTACCAAAGTGCCAAATTTCCAGTCCAAGACTGATACATGACAGACTCGGCCACTCACAGGCATCAGGTTTCTTCTTTTCTCCTCTTTTCTCCTCGAAAACATATGCAGGGCTGCTGTTTTCAGATTAGCACAGCTATTTTGTTTCCATGACTTTGCAAAAGCTTTCTCATTTTCAGCTGTGGGAACCGAAGCAAAGAGCTGTACTTGTCATTTGTTTGCAGATTTTTGCTTAACAAGTGCTTTCTGCATTATTTCAGCTGTTACTCAAGATTAATCACTGTTAAACGAGATCAACATTTAGGGGAGTTTCCCCTAGTCTAACGCAACAAAGATGGGCAGAAATTCAGGGGATTAGACAAGAAAAAAAAGCAGCAACTCCTTGATAGTCTCAAGACACTGCTTTTCTGACTAAGTGCTCAAAAAGCAGCTAAGGAATCAATCAAGTTACCATTAAAGCCAATAAACTACAAACCTGGAAAACAAAGTTTCTTCTGGTGAAAGATATTTGTTATTATCATGCCAACAGCACCATCTCACTCGTGCATTTAATTACTGTAACTTTCTGCTCCATGGAATAGCTACTGGCATAGTAAATCTGGCCCTAAATAACCTATGGAGGCATCTAAACAACCAGTGCTATCCAGGTGCAATTCACAGCGGTGCACATTTTCCTTGTGGGCAGAAGAACTAATGAAGTTTGCTTTCCTATACATTCATCTCCCATGACTGATTTGAGAGCTTTAAGGGAAGCTC
Organism: Calidris pugnax; assembly: GCF_001431845.1. Classification (NCBI taxonomy): domain Eukaryota; kingdom Metazoa; phylum Chordata; class Aves; order Charadriiformes; family Scolopacidae; genus Calidris; species Calidris pugnax. The sequence continues at coordinate 3,159,780 of NW_015091280.1, read as the reverse complement.
TGGCTGAGATCTCACTCCCTGATGGCTTCTCTGATGCCTAGTAATGTGCAAATTCAAGCTGTAGTGTTCCCCTCCATGAGGGCACTTCATTGAGATTCTTTGCCCAAATACCATCTATTCTGAAGAAACTTGTTTGACCGTAATTTTCACTGTTGTCTCAGACAAATTTGACTGAAATTAGCCAATGGGGAGAGAAACAGATTGGTAATTTGAGAGAGACAGGACAGACACTGACAAGGATAATGGGAATTCATTAGTCTTTTTTCCTTCAGAAGCCAGGCTAAAAACAGCAGAAAGCAGGACAATTCTTCAGTAACGGACAACAATGTCCCACATGTGCTATTTCATTTTCTCTTGATTTGCTTTCAGCAAAATACTGTCAGCTGGACTGCATCAGTTGGTTCTACAACCAAATGAGCACCAGCATCCAGACGTTAGTCAGTGGCTCTATACAACAAAGTCCCATGCTTTCCAAGATGCCACTTGTAATGTTAACACTCTTTTCCAATTATTTGTCAGATTAAAAGACAGTCTGCCTCTTTAGACAAGAATATTGGTGGCTTTATTATCACTTCCCTGGCATAACTGTTATTCAGGCCCATGAAATGTACATTTACTGCAGTTTAGTGTTTGTGTTGCTGAAACCAGTACCTCTGTACATACCTAAATATGAGGACATTGCCAGTTTTCAGAATTCTTTAATATGCAGTTAAATGCTTAAATTCAGTGCTAGTCATCAACCGATGGAGACCAGAGCTTTCATCCTGGGCTGCAAAGGTCATATGAAATAAAGCAAAATCTTAATCCTTACAGACACTTCTGCCTTCAATTCCTAACTGTTAAATCAAACCTAACGCCAGCCACAGATAAAGCTATGTCACCAGTACTGAAGGAAAACAAGGACAGGGAACCCTGCTGACTCCAGCTGTTGCTTTTAATCTTAATCTAAGCCAAATAGAATTAAGCGAAAAGTAGAAAAGTTTTCACTTCTTTTCTGAAACTAATCTTCAATCAACCTTAGTTGGAAATAGCAGCACGTAGCCACTCCTTTCACCTAAGAGGAGCGGTGCTGACACCAGCCCTCATCCTGGGTCTCCAAGTCCATTGAAGACTGGGCTAATTGTTCATTTTTAAAAGCCAAACCCTAACCCAAACTCTACCCATCCACATGCCCAGGTGACCAATATCTACAGTGAAATTACCACATAAAGCATAGGCCTAGTACCCTGGCTTATTCCACACTCAAGAAACCCAAAAGATTCCGTTGCAACCTGGGAGATTCTGCCCTCTCTCTCCTGAATCCTAACCCTTACAGGAGCCCTAGCAAGTACCAGGACAACCAGTATCTCCCTGAAATTCAATGGAGACTGGCACCATCCCCTAAATTTAGGAAAGAGTATAATCCAGTAAAACTAAAGTTCTTAAAAATGCTTCTGCAGAAGAAAACCCCAGCCCTGACCAAACTCCAGACGTAAATCTCAATGTAAAGCAGGACCTATTGTGATGTCACCTACCCATCCTAGCACAGAACTCTGCACACAATCTAGCCAGACTCCTGTGCTGTGTACCTCTATGCTGTGAAACTGCAACCACAACAATAAAAAGCCAGCTAACACCAGACATAGATTTAAGTGTGAGTTACAGGTGCATTTTGGTACAGAGAAGTTAAAAGTCTGAGACACAGAGAATGCAACACAGGCTGCAGGTTTTCAGTCCTTTTCTGAAAGCCCATTCTAAGCTCCAGATTTTGTCCTATGCAAAGGCGCTATCAAGGATACATTTTCATGAAAGAATGCACACAGAAATGAAACATTCTGACATCTTCCCTGCAAAAATGCTCTCTGCGTGGTGCACTGTCATTCCAAAGATATAATTCCCATTCAGTTCAGAAGGAGTTTTCAATCTGTAGAAATTTATTTTTCTTGGCTAAGACAATGCATAAGCTTTGTAAGTGAAAATGAATGTGGATAACTCTAAAAAGATAGCTACAAGCTAATGTAACATAAAAAGAACTTGAAAATGGCGTCAAACTTCTCAATCACTGGAAACCTAGAATAAAATACATATATTATGTTAATTAGATAACATATGGCTTTAGTTTTAACATAATCCTCTTTTATCACCATCCACTGCAGCATTGTCAAAAAGAATAGTTTTAAAGTAGCACCATCTGTGTTATCAGCAGGGAAAAAGCCATTTGCAAGTTTTCACAGCCCCTTAATGGACCCACTCTGCTTTTGGCCTGTGCCTTAGTCTGTGCCACCATCCTAAACCTGGCTCATGTCAGTTTTGGATTATCTTTAAAATAGCACTCAGTTAACTAAAACCTCAAGTGTGTTATCTTTCAATTTTAAGTGATTGTGCTTCAGTGCATCAAGATGTATCACATCTTCCATAAAAATCTCTGGTTGGCACAAGCAAACACCTCCCAGAAAGCAAGGCTGCCTCAAGAAAGGACTAATTACGAGAACAAATGGTGCAGATTGCTCTCTGTCGAAGCAGCGCTGCTTCCCTACCAATCTTTGCACAGAACTCAGCTGTATTATATACCTTCTCGGGACTGAACACCTATACACACCTTAAAAAGGCTACAGTGGAAAGGCCTGTACCTGAACTAACTCGTTATTTTACCACAACAGTTTTAGCAGAGCTTCCCATTTTGTGATCAGAAGCCAGTTGGTGCCTACAGAGAATGGACAGTCCGTGACACCAAATCTCTTCGTAGCATCTACCCGTTAGTTTACGTCAAGGGAGAGCTGGAACCCAGGCTAAACGCTCCTCCATGTAAGCACCTGCAGCAGAGGGGATTCACTGGGAGGTCCCAGAAGGACTCTGTCACAGTGTGAGCCACACAATTAATGATTTGAAACCCCCTGCACCAGCACAACCTGAGGCTCTCCTGCTCACTTGTTACGGATGACGTGGAGAGCAGATAAATGGACCTTTAAGCACAGCACGCGTTGTGTTACCTGGGGGCACGCTGTTGTACCTGGCAAATACTACAGCACAGATTTTAAACAAAAGGTGTCAAGGCTACAAAGGGGTTTGGTGCAAACCCTACAGCTTTTTCTGCCTCGTGTTGTCTTCCAAGGTTGCACCAGGGACATACTGGGCAAAAGAGAAAGCCAAGAGAATGGAAGAGACCATTCTAATGGATTGCTTATAGGGCAATTTTTGTGAACCAACAAGAAAATGCCCTCCCTCTCCAAGCATTAGTTGTTACATTTACCTGGTAACAAACCTATTAATATTCTGTCCCTGACTTAAGGACCTGTCCTTCAGACTTTTTTTAAGACCATAATCAATACTTGGCTCCATTTTACAATAAAACATGCAGTTTAAAAAATAAAATTCTTGTCCTTATCTATCCATGCGATGATTTCTGAACTTCTTTCAAAAGCATGTTTTATTTTCTGCATTTCCAAACTGGCTTCTTCTATACAGACGGCATTTGCAAACAAGAAGACTAGCAACTCCACAAGCTCATTTCTGAGCTACAGCAAACAAACAAATGGTAGGATCGAACGAATGGAGCAGCTCAATATTTTCACCCGCTCACTTAGCTCTCAACTGGGAGGAAACACAAGATTTCCAAGTGCTGCAAGTGTGTGAGCCTGCCCTGGAGGATTGCTTTGTGCTGTGCACGTCCACATGATATGTTAGCTGTCTTTAACGGTGTGAATTTTTGCCCTTAAGAATTAGCATGCACGGAAACAACCCAGGGACTGCGCTGGCCTTGCAGTCGGGAGGCAGGCAGACAGATGGGGCACAGTTATGTAGTAAAACGAAGGGAAGACAGATTGTCATTCTTCATTACAAATTGAGATGCTTCTGTCAGTTTAAATCACAACTCAGACCGGGGAGTACGTTCCCAGCAGGTTATCAGGATACAGTTACACGAGTATTACTCACACTGATAGGAAACACTGTGTTATATTTGTAGCTACTTTTGAACAGTTACTGACCCAGATGATGGGTTCTAGCACAAAGATGGCATCCCTGAGCCATATGGTGGTACTGCTCAGACTATTATTTCATTAGTCACCATCCAGGAAGGAGCACCAGCTCAGGAAAACAGATGCTACAAGCTGGAATAGTGGTGAGAAAACAATGCTAGGCACTGTGTAGGTCACCAGAAATGGCACCATCCCATAGGCACAGCTCTGCGTCTTTATCTTGGCTCCTTGACTGTCCTTGCTCTTATTTCTTCCTAGAGCAAGCAGAGTATCTGAGCTGCAGCAGGAGAACTTTGCGACAGCAAATACAACAGCTCTGACTTGAGAATGATTTCACTGCAGCTACTCTAAATGTTATTTTTAGACTTACTTAAGCCTTCTGAAGAGTGGTTAAATGGGCACTTACTGCCTGGTGCATAGACTGTATAATATCCACTGTACAGAGGCCTTTTTGTTCATTCACCAGGTTGTTAGATATTGACATGACCACTGCAATGGAAAGGTTGTCATGGAGATGCAGAGGAAGAAGATGGCAATTAAACTCTGACAAGTGACCTGAAAGGACCCAAAGGGAGTTTGTCTCTTCTTTTGCATATAATAGATCACTGTCCTCTCTTCTCAGGTTACAATTTCAGTGTTTTTAGTGAGTGCATCTACACATCCATGCTGATACAAGGGCAGGTGAGGATGCAGCTGTTTTACTGAACCAAACTTCCCAATTGCTTAGCCCCACAAGTCACCTCAACTTCTGAAAGCTGCACTAAGATCACAACTTGTGCAGAACCCCATAATGCCAAGAACTCAAGTGGAAGCAAGCCTATACTGATCAGTTCCTCCCGACCAGACAGCCATACTTAGATGCCTGCTGGACCATGGTTTTAACCATGCAACTACAGACATGGAAGCTCAGCTATCTCTGAGAATAGTTACCACTTCGAGAATGTTCTATTGTTTTTCTCTATTAAAAAGCCTACATAGTTCCAGCTGAGACACCACATCTCAGGATGTTGGATATGGAGACTTGAGAACAAGAGATCAAGACCCCAATTCTGTACCATACTGCCAGGAGGCTTTTATAATGATTTAGGATTGTACTCAGGCTACTGAACACAAGCTGCTCTCCTGGGTGCTGTGATTGCTTTTGTAATGCCCCTGAAGAGCCAGAATTCCACAGACTTGGGCAAAGGCCATCTGAATCACCAGCACGACACCATAGCTTTGAGGCCTGAGCAAGGCACAAAAAACAGGTAGTGTGTATATGGCCTTTAAGGTTGCCCATTATATATAGTGAAAATTTCATATAAAACTTAACTTACCATCTAAATGTCTGTAACTGATTTTTTCTTTTTCTTCTGTCCCTTCGTACTGCAATGAACCCCAACAGAGCATCCACAGTGGAGGCCATGGACTCTTAGGAACACGATTTACAAATTCTACATAGCGCAAGGTCAAACATATTGTGTAAATAAATTGTTCAGAAGCCAGGGGTAAATCCAAAACCCAGGGAAACCAACCAAACCCAGCCCTATTCTTGCCTTTCTTAAGACTGGGATTTAGCCCATAACCTGATATTCCCTGCCACACTTTAGACTGCCATTGGATTACTGCAACATGTGAAATCAGCTAAGACCAGAAGGCATCTCCCTGTCTACAGAAATTCAGCATTAAGCAGCCTCTCTTCTCCCCTAACCCTAATGAAATTCTAGCATTTAGAGGACCATCTCACACATCCATTTGCTGAAATATATCTGTTAAGACCAAGCTTCTAATACAGTTTTGCCAGCTTTTGCTTTCAAGTTCCTTAACCACCACCAAAATGCCCAACTCTCCCTCTCTTAGTTCCATTTTCCATGATGGCTTTTTAAAGACATTTCTTTCCATAGCCTGTTTTCTGCTAAATTTAGCCAGAATGCAGCTATGAGAGATTTGAGATATCTTGAAGTACAATAGCTTAATGCCTCAATTACTGCTCTGACTGACCAGCTCCACGCACTACGTCTGCCAGGATCACTATGGAGACACAAGCAAAAGCTCTGCCAAAAATCTGACAGATTGATTATTTACACATTTTTAGAAATGTGTTGTCCTGAGGCCTCAGTTTGAAGATCTCAAACCTTGACTCTAAGCCCAACGGGACCTCTGGCTGGCTTTGCTTCTCCACAAAACAAATACAAATGCTTCGTAGTTGTGGAAACAACTCTATTTCAATAAATTCAGGTTTGCTTTAGCTGAACTGTGGTATTGCTTTCAAATGGTAATTGGAAGCTCTCTCTGCACTAAGCGTATGTAAGAGATCACTACCTGTTTTGATGAAAACTGCCATTTCTGCTGTCTTCCCCCAGGTGATCTGCCCCCGTTTACAACCATTGCACTGTTGGGCCCTGTTGCCACTGAAATACTGCAGGAGAAGCCTGTAAACATGTAGCCTTACAGATGTCATCTTCTCATCTGGGATCTCCAGAGAGCCCATAAGCTTAACACAGGGGCTCATCAGTATCTGGATGGAGGACTCAAGAGGACAACTGCAGTGTGCAGTGATAATTAAAGCTGGGAATCTGATCAGAAAGGGCTTCTTGAATCCCTGCACAGACTGGCTCAACTGGCAACTTCATCACGGTGCCTCCTGGGGTGTCTGTTGGTCAGGGATCCCGTCAAGATCTCAACGCAACAAGTGATTGCATGGGAATACAGACCACCAGGAAACCGAGTCTCAAATGGGATTTAATCCAACAAGTATTCTGTCCATTTTGAGGGAAGCACAATTTAGCACCAAAACAGCAGAAAGAGAAGGATAGCACTAGTTACTAAATCAGAACACTAATATCCTGGGTTTTCCTTCTCAGCCTCTGAACCAGACTGAAATATGCTTTGTTTGCAAGAGCCGATGAAATCAAAGTTCCAGATGGGATAGCTACAAGCTATAAACTTGTACAAAAAAAAAAAAATGCTCATTTTTGGATATTGCAACAAGGAGATGTAAATATTTCGTGTGAATTTGCATTATGATGAAACTGAAGAATTCTTCAGGGGAATCCTACCCGCACTGGCATCAACAGCAGGTTTCCCACTGGCTGAAATGGCCCGAATGCCAATCTTTATTTTGCAGTGCAATACAGAAAGTGGTGCTGAGTTAGTGGGGGGTGGTATTGTGGGGTGCTCTGCATTTAGTTTCTAAACTACCAGCTTTACCCTGATATATGAACACTTCTGAACTGCACCTGAATTCCAGTGTGTTTGTCCTCTTGACATTTAAGAAAAGCCTTTTTACAGGTCGAAGATAAAAGTACTTGCCAGCCCTCTTATGGGGCCTGTAATGGTTTAGAACAGCAGTGAACTGAAGGCAAATCTCTCAAATCCTTGGCAAGCAGCCTCACAACCATCTTATTTTGTATCACTAAATTCAAAGCCTTTTGCAAGGACAAGGAGTCACACATTCATTTTGTTTTCCGTATTCTCAAACTTTAAAAGGTTTTAAAAATGTGTTTTGTTTGAAGAGTGTGACAAAACTTGATTAAAAATATATTTACTTCTAGATTCAGCAGCAAAGAGATGATGTGCCATTTTCCAAATTTGCTGATGAAGAGAGGGAACAGAGATTTAGTTTCACAAAAGAAAATTTAGTGCAAATCAAACACAACTCAAGCAGAAAAATAATTTATCAGCTTATCCTCCTAATGAGAAAAGAAAAAGAGATGGAAGCACACATTTTTGGCAGCGTAACAACATTAGCTAGAGAACATTAAATAATTAGTTGGCAGTGGTGAGCCTTTGATTCAACTACTTTGCTATGAATGAGTTTTGCATTGCAAAGCAGGTTTGTAAAATTTAACACAGTTTTCACACCATAAATTTTCCTCTTATGTTCAGTATCTCAAAATTGGCTGGGCCGGCTGGACTTTAATGCTGTTGCACGCTGGCAAAATATATTTTTCAAAGACACAAATGGAAGTTAAACATCCAGCTCCTGACTTTCAGGATGACTTTCAATGGGAGCAAATTATTTAACCACTATTCACGTAGGAGAAAGAAAACTTAACATGTGCAGTAAAGCACAGCTAAAAGAAAAAATCCCTTGCTGTACAGCTCAGGAGATGGTCAGTTCCATCTGGACCATTGAAACACATAATTTCGCCAAATCCCTTCTCAGCTGCTTGCACCATCCCTTGCTTTTGCTGCAGCATGACACCATGTATAACCCTAATTTAACGTTTTCCTGACAGAACGATCAATTAAAAACCCACTATACAAAAACCAGTACAGATTATTCTGAATGATTTCTGTTTGAAAGCAGCTTCATCTAGATGCACATGCCAGCACACCTAAGAGGAAAACTGCCTTCAGTTGGGAATGGTAAGAAGCAGATGGACCGTGCTGGACAATAATCTCTTCAAGCTGGCCCAGAAAACAGCACACCCAGATTCAGCTTTGTTTCTGCACAGCTGCTTCCAGCCCAGTGGAAGGGCCAGCTCCAGGAACATCTCCTTCCAGAGCCATCAGCGCTGTGTGCAGAGTGGTCACACACAACCTCCACCTCTGAAAACCAGGGAGCTGGAGAACGCAAGGCACTTGTGCAAGAAAAAGAACCCCCTGTTCCTTTTAGTCTACAGTTCATGCCCCTTCAGTATTGTGAAGGACACAACCAACCCTATGGCAAGGCAGTATCAGAGCTGAATTCACAACTCCCCTTCAAAACAGGATGCTTGATGCAACAAAGTTGACATTTTTTTCTACTTTTTATCTGGGTCTACCTATGCTCATTTCAGAACCATTAGATTTTGGTGTTGTGATTTTAAAAAAGCCTGCTTTTCATTGTACAGTGTGGTTTTACATTATGATACCAGAAACCAAAAATCTTTCCAAAAGTTCTGTTAATAAAAATCCTTACAAGTAATACAGCTGATCAGATAGCTTCACTAAGATTTAGGAAGAAACATCAAAACCCACATAATGGGCAACCAGGGGATCAGGCCTAGTCAGCATGGGTTTATGAAAGGCAGGTCCTGCCAGACGAACTTGATCTCCTTCTATGACAAGATAACCAGATTATTGGACGAGGGAAAGGCTGTTGATATTGTATACCTGGATTTTCAAAAAGCATTTGACACTGTCCCCCATACAAATCTGCTGGAAAAACTGGCTTCACACAGCCTGGACAAGCATACGATCTGTTGGATCAAGCACTGGCTGACTGGAAGGTCCCAAAGAGTGGTGCTCAATGGAATCAAATCCAGCTGGCGGCCGGTCACTAGTGGTGTGCCTCAGGGCTCAGTGCTAGGACCATTTCTATTGAACGTCTTTATTGATGATCTCGATAAGGACATAGGGTGTAACATCAGCAAGTTTGCAGATGATACCAAGTTAAGCAGGAGTGTTGACTCCCAGGAGGATAGGGAAGCCCTACAGAGGGACCTAGATAGATTGGATCACTGGGCCAAGATCAATGGCATGAGTTTCAACAAGGGCAAGTGCCAGGTTCTGCACTTGGGCCACAACAACCCCATGCAGCGCTACAGGCTGGGGGAAGTGTGGCTGGAAAGCTGCCTGGAGGAAAGAGACCTGGGGGTTCTAATTGACAAACGGCTGAATATGAGCCGGCAGTGTGCCCAGGTGGCCAAGAAAGCCAATGGCATTCTGGCTTGTATCAAAAATAGTGTGACCAGCAGAAGTAGGGAGGTGATTATGCCCCTGTACTCGGCACTGGTGAGGCCACACCTCGAGTATTGTGTCCAGTTTTGGGCACCTCAATACAAGAGAGATATCGAGGTGCTGGAGCGAGTGCAGAGGAGGGCAACGAAACTAGTGAAGGGCCTAGAAGACAAATCATACGAAGAGCGGCTGAAGGAGCTGGGGCTGTTCAGTATGAGGAAGAGGAGGCTGAGGGGAGACCTCATCACTCTCTACAACTACTTGAAAGGACACTGTAGAGAGGTTGGTGCTGGTCTCTTCTCACAGGTAATTAACAATAGAACGAGAGGGAACGGCTTCAAGCTCCAACAGGGTAGGTTTAGATTGAACATTAGGAAGGAATTCTTCACAGAGAGAGTGGTTGGGCATTGGAACAGGCTGCCCAGGGAGGTGGTTGAGTCACCGTCCCTGGCTGTGTTTAAGGGACGTTTAGATGCGGTACTGAGGGATATGGTGTAGGGGAGGACTTTGTAGAGTAGGGTAGATGGTTGGACTCGATGATCCCAAGGGTCTCTTCCAACCTCAATGATTCTATGATTCTATTCTAAGAAAGCCAGCCTTCCAACTAAGAATTGGCAAGAAGCCTATAAATAGTCTAAATACCAATAAATTCAGCTGTTCCCCCTATCCCTGGAAGTCAGTCCAACTTGACAGCTCATGGGATGATCTCAAGACCAGGCACGATGTCTTCCAAATACCTGATTGCTTCTCACTCTCCAATACCTCAGCCACGTACCAATTCATCTTCCTGCACAGCGTGTGTCCTTAAAATAGTGCCTGACCTAGAGAAACACAACGGGGAAGCTGCTGAGACCTGATGACATGTATCGCTTGAGACAAAAGTCAGCCCCATTCTGAAATGTATTACTCTGAGAAAACAGAAACGATGCTACATTTCCATTGCACTCACTCATCACAGATCCTGAAGCCTTTCCTGGGTATATCAAAATATCCCTCTGTCTCAGAATTAGAGCAAAAATGCAAAAAGGTTTTCACCTGCAAAATCTCAACTGAATTATAAAAGGGAAGGTCCTTACTGAAGCAGTCCAGCACTAAAATCACAGAGCCTGTCACTTATTTGCTTTTTGTGCTCTTTCAATGATAAACTAACTTCATATCATGAACACAAAAATCAACTCAAAGCATGAGTATGGTAATTAGATTTCACAGTGCAAGTGTTCATAAACTGTTAAACATCAAATGATTCACCTCTGTTTCACAGGACTCCCCAAATCCCAAAGATAATCCAAACAAAATTCTAATAATAAAAAGGAAAATTAAGTATGAATTGGCTCATTTAAGACTATAATTTGAGTGCTATGCATCTGTAATATTTTCCCCATTGGGTCATGTTAGTTTAATGGTTTGCTTTATGCAAAATAAAAGAGATGCAAGTTATTCTGAGCACATCACTTGGAGATTTCAGAGACCATAACTGGATTTCTGCCTCCTTTATGCCTTTTCTACTATTGCTTTGTCAAAGGCAGCAGGTTCACTCTAATAAAATGTTAAAAACTAGCATGAAAAATAAGGCAGGCAGCTTATATTGAGACGGTTGACGAGTGTCTAAAACAGTTTTAAGAAAAAATCAACTGTGTGATGAAAAGAGAGGAAAAGTTCTGGCCAAGCTCAAACTTCCCAACTCAAGCCACTTGAGGCTCGTGGTAGAGCCTTGAGCTGCTCCCGCTGAGCCCCACAGCAAACTCCAACATCTTCTGTGCAGTCCCCACCTGACGTGGAGAGTGGCAGGAGCCACCACTGCATTTTCTGTTTCGCATTTCCTATTTCTATTCTGTGGTGCAGGGAGGAGAAACCTCAGCAAAACATGTGGCCATTAGGAGTGTTAGTGGGGAGGGCGCAGCCTCAATAAAGAGCTCAAGAACAGTTAACTGTGGTGCCTTCACATTTGCTTTCATTTATCAGCATGAGGACTTACGGTTGGGCAAAAGTATCCTACTTCAGGTCACAAGATAATAGCCTGAGGGACAGAGGAAGCTGGCATAAATTAAGTTATACTTAGGTGGCTCTAATTTAAAGGCTTTTTGAGCCCAAGATGTGGAATTGCTTTTAATGTAACAAAATCTCATCTAGGTCAGTCCAGAAAACCCGTCTAAGCTTAGAAACAAAAGTATAGTGTCTACAGAAGGCCCTTCTGAAATGAGTAGGAAGCTATTCCTGTCAAAGGGAAAAGTAAGAGACAGCTTTTAAAGTAGTTCACTAAAGTATCTGCAAATCAATTTCTCCTCAGCATCAACAGCAGAACAAATAAAGACAGATCCTGCAACTATGGGTTTTTTTCAATAAGAATTGGTAATTTAACTCTACAGGAAGTACCTTCTTCCTCCCCTCTCCCCCAAGTCTTTTTCTACTGGCATGAACCTCAATCAATATGGTGCAGTCACATGTTTTATGAATGTCAGAGTTCCCGGCAGCAAATAATGGGAAAGGGAAAACTTTCTCAGAAAAAAAAGGGAGGATAAAAGCTGGCTTTTCAGTAACAGTCATAAAATTTGTAATAAAGACCAGCTGCCACGGAATTCTTTTATTATCAGACAGATCAGCTGAGTCCACCTCATCTTACACATATATTGTTATTTATATTTGCTGCCTGCCACTATCTGGGTAACTTCTGCAGAGACAGCAACAGGATTGACCAGACATGCTGCTGTCTGTGGCACAGCTGGGAATGGAAGTGCTGACTCTCTCCTGAGTTTTAAACAGCAGAACCCCTCAAGTATTTTGTAGTCTTGAAGGTCAGAGAGACACTGTGCAATTGCAATAACATCAGGACAGCTTTCCCCGACGTCGCAGAGACAGTTGTAAGCACAGAGCAAAATGAGGACAGAGGGACAAACCCCGGAGTGGTTGGCACTCATTTCAGGATAGCCTTATACCATATTCCCAAAAAAGCCAAAGATGGTAGTGTGCAATGGTAGGGGAGCACGAGCACCTCGCTCAGTGGTGTTCCTGAAGCACATGGCATCAAATGAATATTTCCTTAGGCAAATTAGGACAGCAGAATCAGGCCTACGGAAGGATGCAAGTAAAATTATTACAAGGTTGTATTTCAATGGCATTATAATTTCATGTATAACCATAAAAGAAATTTAGTGTCTATACAGCAATAGAACAACTTCCACAAAAGGTCTGCGTCACTGCTGCAAACCAGCAATTTAGACAAAAGACACAGAAAAAAAAAAAAAACAATCTGAGAGTCAGTCTGAACTAATTGCTGGGGGTGCATAAAAGCTGAGCCAGCTGTGCTGGTCCTTCACTACAAGACGCAATAGCTGACTGATTATTCATATTGTTTGTAGAAATATGATGAACTATTTAAAAATAATAATTAAAACGACAGCATTATTCCTGTGCAAATCAAAGAACAAGACAACCTAAGTCACTTTTCCATATGTAAGATTCTTCCCCAGGCAAAAGAAAAAGAAAAACAAAAAGCAAAAGAAACCCAGTAAAGAGGAAATCAAGGAAACTGGTTGTCTCCAATATAAACAGCATGTAAGAAGAGTGACTCTTTGGAGGGCTGTCTGCACTTGCTCTTACCAGTTATATCAATTTATACAGACTGTTACTATGAGAGTAAATTAGAGCACAGTTTCGACACAAGAAAGTCAGGTTTTGAGGCAACCTCCCAGTAGAACTAACCTAATTAGTATAAAGATGAAGCCTGATAGATTTATGAATGATATTATAGGCCACAGGCTCCCCTAACGAGAAAGACTTGGATTTAATCACACAAGAACCCCCTTTTCGTCCTGCATCACTGAGCAAGGGGGGACTAATTTCTCATGTGCCTGCAGAGTGCCATGGCTGCTACTAAACCCTTCCACAAATGTCACAGAAAACAGTAATCAGGCAGGTTTACATCAGTGGCATCCCCCTCTTGAGGGCTGGGGGAGGATATTTCTGGACTCCAAAATTTACCTTTTCAGTGTTCTTTTCTAAGCTTTTACTAGGTAATTTGCAGTCACCATTTCCAGGCCACTTTTAATCCACAAAAGGCCTGCAAATCACACTGTTTCTTGTAGTAATACTACCCCTACACATTAAAGTTCCATTTCTGAAAGTTTTATAAATCCCTGGGAGATGTATTATGACTCTCATAAAGAGCAGTGCCATAGGACAGCACGACAAGGTGTGAGATGGTTTCATCTCACAAGCAACTTCCCGACTTACTAGTATCTGCTAGGTTTACCAACTACAAAAATTCTCCTTAATATCAACATGTAGCTAAATATTAACAATGAAACTTCAGTGTGACCTTCTGCACCTATATCAGAGTTTCCTACAAGGGATTTTCTCTTTCGACTCGTACGTCCACTTCCAAATTATTATTCATTATGTAAAGAAAAGTTCTAACATCTTTATACATTGATGTATTCAAGCTCCATCCAGGCTGTTCATGCCAATATACAATACCATACTATTTTGATACCTCAACTCCACTGAGACCTTAGTCTTGGCTTTGTTGCCTTTTGTTAAAATCCCTGGTCTGAATCACACTCACACGTTACTTACATTGCACAACTTTATCTCTTTCTACAGTCTTATGTCTTAATCTCTGGAGAGCAGGCATAGTTTAGGCAGACAGCTGTGCAAACTGATCCAGCAGCAAGAAGAGCAGATAGTTCACTTGATTTGATAATTTAAAACTTGCTGTTTGGTGCCAAATACTTACAATGCCCTTTTTTTATTTCCTGAAGTAGTGTGGGTCAAGCTTTTTTAATTATGTCAACTTAATTAGCAATCAGAAAATACAAATACAGAATGAACCCTCCATCATAAAAAGCTCAATAAGAAGTTGAAATTTAACCCTAAGAACTTGAACTTACTGATTTATATGTATATCTCCTTACACTTAGTCACCCTAAATAAGAAATAATTTCCAGAATGTTTCACATAGGAAGAAAAAAGACTGGAAAGCTCAAACCTTGTTTTTTTCAGTGGGACAGGAAAGTTGTTATTTATGAATGTGAATTTATGTGGTACTTCTGTGTGATGACATATTCATGATTTACTGTTTGGTGACTCTACCTGTGCTGCATATAACTTTGACTGTAAGATGATATTCCATTGTCTTTCACCTTCAAAGTGCTTTCTCAGACCGTCCTGAGCTTTTCATCCTGCTATACATCTTATATTCATATTACGACATTTTTGATTGCCTGTAAACAAGGAAATAATCAGAGTAAATTAATCTTCTAGGCATTCATGTAATTTTGCCTCCATTAATTCTGTCTTACTGACTTCCTACTAACCTGGAAAAGTTTAAGTGGGGCTGCACAGAGGGGTGGAAATACTGCTTAGAGAACAATGACTGGAATTGCTGTAGCTGGTATGCAATTCCCATAAGACCAGACCACTGTTTCTGCATAGAAATTCTTATGACTAGAAAAACAGTGGGGAAAACCATGTTTCTGTATAAAAAGCTGCTTTTGATAGAAGGGGGATAAAATTTCGTCATGAAAAGAAATATTTGCGCCTGAACAAATTCACCGTTTTGCCCAGGGGGAGAAGTTCAGTCATTTACACCATGAATAGGAGTGTTGGCTGGCAGAAAGAGCAAACTGTACACTGGATCAAATTTTCACATACTTGCAAAACTATCAGTTTTCATATCAAGTGAAAATTGGTAGTTTTCTATAGCTCTGTTTTCAATAGTCTCAATCACCATCAGTCCAGGGACCAGAAATCCCAAGGTCAAGAACAAGCCCCAACTTGCAGAGTCAAAAGTTCAGAATGACCTTTTACAAAAATAGGCATCTTTTCACTAGTCCCTCTAGGCCTCCTGGAGTTACACTACCTTTTCACAGTGAACCACTTTGTAACACTTGAAATTAACTGGCTAAATAACAGCTCTGTTAAATAAAATCAGATATTACAGGTGGAAATGCTTTCCTTCCCTTTACGACTCCTTAATCTTCAAAAACTAAACCAAGAGGAAGTTAAATCACAAATTAGTTTGACTACACCGTTTACCTGACTTAGTTTGCAGAAAGTTAATTTGCTCCTATTAGTAGTAACCTAGAATATTCTGCATTAATTGGGGCCTGCTTATAAGGCAGCTGACATTGCTCTCAAAAGGTGTGCGCCTGTGGCTTACACAAAGAGGTCCCGATCCATGATTGACACTCCTCAGTGTTAGGATAGAGATATTTATCATAATCCAAATTCCCTCAACACAATTCAATGAGAGACTGTAGCTGGCTTAATGAGTTTTTAAATCACCTCATGTTATGGTCACCTCATCAGTCCTTTTTGTAGAAACTGAACAGGAAAATAAAAAAAATGAGCCGACCCCCCAACATTTGCTCCGTCAGGCATCCTCAGTAAGGCTCTCATGGGTCACAAATCACCTCAGTGGGTTGGAGTAGGTTTTTAAATTTGATTTGTGCTCATCTGAAAGCATTAACTATTAGATTGAAAGTTGTGTTATTGAACTACAGCAATGTCTTCACGGTTTTGACCAGTGGCAGTTTGGGGCTTTTCAATTTGAGGATAGCAAGTAATTATTCCTTTCCAGAGGCTGATGGAGATGCAGCTGCACTCCTGTACGTCGCAGCAATTTCTACCTACATAAGCAATCAATAACACCAGGAAGCAGCAAATGAAGGTTTGCATAAGGTGAAAAACACACGTAGTGTTCTTACCACCTCCTCCCTGCACATATTTGTTTCCTTCTGGTGTGCACCAGCTTTAAGCATTTCAGCACAATCTTTGCATACGCTGGCAGAGAGCTCTGGCAGAGCAGAGCTGAAGTAGGTGCTGGTGTTTTCCCACTGCGACACAGTATTTTCTTTATGTGGAGTCTCCTTTAGTTGCTGTTCTCACATACACTAGTTGAAGTTTATCATGTCCTATACCTGCAAAAGTAGTTAAGACCACAGTATAAGGAAAGAGAAGAAACACAGTGGTATTGAGATCTTCATGTTTTGTCAATCAGAGCTTATTATTGACCAAAGCCAACAGAAGGACAAGCCACTTGTATCAGGCACTGTAAAGGACTTCAGTGCCAGCAAGTTAGTTTGCTGCTTTGCTGGTTTCCTGTCCTGCAAAAGGACCATGAATTCAAAGTGAAGTTCTAGAGAGCCCTGTGTAGTCAGCATACAGGTATGGACGTATGCCATCTCACAAGTCTAGTGTAGACTAAAACCATCAAAATTCTGAATATTCACATCTATCTGTATAGAGCAAATACCCAGGCAATGCCTTAACCTCCAGACCTTAGGAGACCATTGACACGGAGCACACCCTCTGCCCAGTCAAGACAACAGCCTGGGAGACTGGATGTATTTTCTTTCAAAGAACCTCAAGCAAGGCACTGCTTCCTGCCAGAACCAGCCAGCACAATATCCATCTCTCCTTCCTTTCTTTTCTCCAAATTTCCTCAATTCTTTGCAGCTGTGATGCATGTTGGAAAGATAAGCAGAGAAGGTTTCTCTGAACCAGGAACAGCTTGTCAGATGCTTTTGAAAGCAACAATCTTCTAGAGAGAGAAGGAATTTCAATCTGGGTCTCCTCTGTCTTCCCTGAGCGCTCCTACCTTTATTTTATTTTTGTAAAGCAAAAAAAAACCAACACCAGAACGACACCAGCCTTATCAGTAAGGAAAGCAGCAGTCATTCCTTGCATTTTCTTTCATACCTATTTCCAGGCCAAGCTCCTTAAGGAACCTGACAAAAGGAATGCTAAGTTTCAGGATCTCAGTCGAGCTTAGAGCTGAGCAGCATGTTCCTGTCCCGCCGAGACATTTGTGGATATGAGCAGAGAATAATTTCCAGATGTTTGGCAAAATAAAATGCTTGGGGATTTCTGCAGTTCGTCTACCTTCAAGACGAAGCAGCAAGGGGTCTTTGGCAAAACATAAGTGCCTAAGTCTCACTTGATACACCCAAGTCCTTTTTAGTTCATGGCACAAAATGCCCAGACAGGTTCTCTTCAATCCCTAAATCTTTATCTTAAATCGAAGAGGGGTTAACAGTAGGTTTAATCTGTGCTGCATCACAAGGAGGTATCTTGCACAGCTACACTGTTGTGGTGCTTCCTGCTCGTGTTGAACCATGAGCTGACAGCAACAGTTCTAAGAGTACATAAGGCTTTTCACAAAGGTGTTTGTCAGTAAACTTTCAGCTTTGGTTATGGCACTGGACATTTGGCCATCTGAAATGCATCAATTACAGAGGCTTATGATTTTGCATAACTCTTCTCTCCAGTCTGTAATGCCTGGAAATGTCTCAGCTTCAATGTGTATGCTGCAAAGGAAGTTCTCCAGCTAGAGCTGACATGCTCCTTTGAGAAACAAGCTGTTCCCAGGGGCAGCAGAACAGCAAGGTGAGGCTCCTCCATCTTCTGCGTCAAGTTCCATCGAGTACAAGAGAATCTGGGCATGCAAATTACATAAAGCTAAGTTAACCAAACTCTTCATTTTGATATAAAATGAAAGAATAAGGGATTCTTCTTATATCAACCATTAGAAGCTGCACTGTAATCTATTATTTTGATGTGGTACAGGCAACTTCAGACACGGGGAGAAGAGTGCAAGGAAAGTTTCTCATTTGCAGTCTTCCAGGAAAGAGACCTTATATCATGAGGACTTAATGCTGTATCATTGTGTTATGCTGCAGTATCACAAAGTTGACAAAAAAAGTTGCAATTTTGGTACATGCTGAGGCCTGAATCCAACCAGCCATCAAAGCTCAAGAAAAACTGCAGCATTAATCAGTCTATTCAGTGGTGCCTTCATCCAAACACTCCAGTAGAGACAGCCAATATTGACATACTGCATGTGAAAAAGCTCTGCTCTACATACTAGGGCCTACTGCATACAGCAATATTCCCATTTCAGGTAAATTTGCTCTTTGACTTCCAAATAAACAACACACAACTTCATCCCTAAACCTTAGGCATCGTGAGCCATTTTGAGAACACTGCTGTTAGACTGTTCCCTGCTGTGGAGCGAGCTGAGAGATAGGTCATTTTTCCTTATGCAAAGCCTCACTAATACCTCATTTTTTTTCCCCCTTTTGTCTTGGTCTTAATTTCATGTAAGAAAAGGAATTAGCCAGGTTCAGTATGAAAATAGTTCAGCCTTCTCTTACATACTGCCCACCTCTATTTTTTCACAGGGTGACTCTGCCAACACTCCCCTCTTACGTTGCCTTTGGCAGAGACCTCCAGGCTTCTTGCTCAGCCACAAGAGCGCTGTTTAGTCTGTCAGCTCAGGATGTTTGTAGATGTTACTGTTAGAAGCTTTTTTGGCAATGCTGACTTCAGTTTTCTTGTAGAAAACCTGATGTACTTTGATAATCTTGCTTTCTCCATCCGTTGCCCCTTTTAACACCAGAAGTCTGCAACTCAAAGAAAACTATGCAACCACACACAAGGAAATAAGCAATGAGCAAACAGATGCACGGACAAGTCAGGAGGAGAGAGCCAGGTAGTTTGTTCTTTGTTAACAGTTTAAACTCACCCCCTTCTCCAACCTACTGTTATCTCTGGCTTGAGCAAAGAGGGACAACACAGTGCACAAACAGGCCAAGGAACTGCTGCAGCTTCACTCCATCTCCCTTCAAAGTTGCATTTGGACACAAGGCTGAGGAGAAACCAGATATTAGGAAAGTCCCTCTACTCATTGCCCAGAACACGCAAACTAGAGAGACTGAAGATAACTGAATAAGATGCATATAGTATTTAATGCTGAATACAGATTTCAGTTTAGAGCTCTGTTCATCCCAGGGACTCAAATAAGCAGTTCAAAGCTGTAGCAACTCCTCATTTTCTCCAGATACTGTCCCTTTACCTGTACCCTTCTTTAGGAACAGATTTACAGCACTGAATCCCAATGTTATTTCAACTTTAGAAAGGATCAGGAAGCTTGGCAGATACTGCCACCACATGTTGCCATTCAAATAATAGCTGGAATTGAGTAATAACCATGAATTCAAGTTCCACTTGAATTCATAGCTAGGGAGAATAAGGGTCTAAGTTTCTCAAAGATTTGTCTTTCTTGAGATATTTGGAAATGGGGCAGTGGTTATGTCCTTTGGTCTTTTCCAGTAAGTCAAAACTCTCATACTTTCTTACTTATCTTTCAGTGTCTTTTCATGTTTGTCATCTCTAAAAATCCCATCCTTCCCAAATTGATTCTTTGCACCTTTTCAGGGAGGGGAGAAGGGTGAGATAAGCGACAGCCCAAGTAAGGAGCTCAGATGCTGAAGGCTGTCCCACAGAAATAGACGGTGGTAGTATGAAGCCTGAGGACCACTCCGGAGTCCCTGCTCTGCCATAAGGAAACAATTTTTCACCCCGGGAAAGAAGGTGATAGGAAAGTAGGCATAGCTCTGGCTGAAGTGAGCTATGGGGAACTGCAAGCTCCAGCGGGTTCACCCCTGCATGGTGAAGGCATTTCTGTG
Source organism: Calidris pugnax (assembly GCF_001431845.1). Classification (NCBI taxonomy): domain Eukaryota; kingdom Metazoa; phylum Chordata; class Aves; order Charadriiformes; family Scolopacidae; genus Calidris; species Calidris pugnax. The sequence goes on along the minus strand of NW_015091280.1, from coordinate 3,139,712 downwards.
TGTGTGGTTTTAACAGGTCTAAGCTGCTGTTGCTCGAAAGGTAATATTCCATTTACGTCCAAGCTATAAAGTTTTGGCAATAGTCCCCTTGGTTTATAACAGTTAGGGACTAGGGTAGATATTCTTCTCTCTAATGGGGAAAAGTCAATATTTTTTATACTGGTTTTGTGATTTTTTTAGTATTGCAAAGAAAGCACTTTAAATCTTTGTCTATTGCCTGAATGAATTAGGGAATAATATTGGACCACCCTACAAGCATGGCTGGATGGTTGTCATTTTTCAGTATTTTCCCTCAACTAGCCTCTCAGGAAAATGTGTGAATGATAATACATCATTCTTGTTTCAAGTAATTCAAACCATATTCCCAAGTCTTTAAACGTATCCAGCACGAATCCAGCTGGAGCTCCCCAAAGCAACTTGCAAGTCATTCAATCACTGCAAAGGCCAGGAAACATTTGTAGTGGCAGAGAAAGAGAATATAAACTCTATAAACTTTTACCAATAGCTACATTTCAGAAGAGACAGAAGGGAAACAGATACCTCAAGGAATGACAGAATGAAAGCACATAAGAACTGTCATGAAAATTTACCAGCTTCAAAACAAACTGTTTGCCTGCCTTCAGCAACCAGAGGAAAACAAAAAAAATTATTTGTGCAATAGGAAAAATTTTCTGTAGTTAACAGTGTTTGTGGACAGCAAATGGAGTAACAACAGGATACACATCTTTTGCTATTTCCAGAGGATGAGGAAGGAAATCCCCGTTTCTTCCCCAGAAGATCCCGCTCCTGGATATGGCTGAAAACAGGGAATGCCCAGGGAAATCCACTGTGACTTCCCAGAGAATTCTTTGCAGAATGTCCCACCTATGGGGAGGGATTCACACTTACTGAGGTTTCTTAGTAAGAACAGGGATTTTTCAGCATTCACTTCCCTTTTCTATCCAAAGGATGAACTAGAGAAACCAGGGACAACTTTCTCTCAGGAGGCGTGCTCTTCCTTCAGTGTCTGTATCCACGGATACCCGTCTGTGCTCACTGGTGTCACAGATGGGCTGTTTTAATACAAGTTTAGAAATAGCCAAAAGAATTAAATCAGAGACACCACGGCTGGCTCCATATTAAAGGCCACAAAGGATTCTATTCTAGAACACACAGGGAGGGTAAAACACAGAACACAGCACCCCCCACCCCC